>NC_046641.1:8701479-9023525 GCF_900324485.2 Mastacembelus armatus | reverse complement strand
ACAGTAACATACTGTGGGAACAAGCAGTGCCTTCAGAAAGTCTGAGCAGCTGTGAAGAAAATGCTGCATTTTAACTGAGCAAAAACACCACCCAGAAATGTGTCGCTAATAGATTGGTGGCGCATCCATCATGAAAGATTGTGTGTTTTGGCTCATGATGTGGCCCTCTCAGGTCGTGTCCAAATCGACCCCACAAGTAACCGCTCCATAATTTTAAAAAACTAATCAAACTAAGTTGGCCCAGAACCAGTGCTGTCCAGTTCCCACCAAATGGTTCTGGTGTTGTCGGCTCTCACCAGAAGGACTTTGCGAGGGAAAGTGCTGTGGTATTAAAAGCTGGAGCCAACCCAGCGGTAAAGCACAGACTCTGATATAAAATGCTCAAAAATGTGTTTTCTGTTTATTCTAGTTCTGCAAGGCCAAGTCAGCTGGACCCTGTGCAGAGGGTGGTGGTGGAGAGAGCAAGCGTGAGATGAACTCAGAGAGCCTGCTTGGGTCAGAGTCAAATTTAAAGTGACAGAGTTGTGTCAAAGAGGCAGGGCCACGGTGATGGCTACAGTCAGCCTGCACTCTCACTGATCTTCTTAATGCTTTACAGAGAGGCGACGCTCTGCCCTGCACTACTGGTATAAACTAAATCAAGATGTAAACTTCTGACCTAACAAGCCTCGTTACAGCAGCAGGTCCTCAGTACAGTTAAAACTAAGGTCATGGGGTCACAGTAATGGCTGTGTGGGCCTGATGAGATAAGTGAAACTATAGTTCATTTGGAGGAGCTTTATGTGAATTACTCCATTAAAACTGAACCGTCACACTGGTTCCTGAGCCAATTATAATTGACTTACATTAAATAGAGCAGGATTAGTGAACACATGTTCATGCTCCAAATGATATTTAGAAAATATGAGAAGGCAAAGTGACTGCTGGTCTAGTGGACATGCATGACTCCATAATGTAAGGTCATAATGTTATCAGAGACACGAACTACAGCCCAGACACAGGCCACAACAGGATGCTTACAGCAACAATATATGATATGTCATGAGTTACTGTAAACTTGTCAGGCTGTTTTAACTCACAGAGTGACGGTCCGGTTGGGGAGCAGGTTGACGTCCGGAGGCTCAGTCAGCTCCTCCTTGCTGCAGCTGACCCTTCTCCCCACAGCTTGGACGCCGTGCGTTTTGGACCGCTCCTCTTTGCAGCTGCAGCCGCTGGTGGACCCGAGTAGACCGGGACAAGCCTGGGAGAGCCTCGGCTCGGAGGCGGACAGCAGGAGCAGCATCAGTACCAGACGTCCCTGCAGCAAAGGGATGCCAATGCCAGGCGCAAACATTGTCCTTTGGCTGGCTCTCACCTCAGCTGCACCCCCGCCTCCAGTCATCCCATATCTCCACCATGAAGCTTCCAGAGGGTGTAAGGAGGGCAAGAAAAATAAAAGGATCTTTCAGGTCTTGAATGAATGATTAACTCAGTAATGATCACACATCATCCGGTCATTTCAGAAACCTTCAGCACCGTTGATTTTCCAAGTGTCCCGTTATGTCATGGCAGCCCGGGCGCACAACTCCCTTTGGTCCAACTAGTTAATTAATCCAAGGGACGTCTGAGTCTCTCCAAACGTCGTCACCAGCTACAAACGGGCGTAGTATCCTGTCTGAAACAGTTAGTGGGCGTATTAATTACCATCAAATATTTACATCACTTTTTGGATACTTGGGAGTGCCCGTTACCTCCACATCTAAAACTTAATCCAGGACTTCATGAGATTCGCGACTGAGCAGCCACAGCCGGATCCGCTCTGTCATATATGTGAGGGGAAAAAAAAAGTGTATTCTCAAACTTCTGTCAGTTGTTTCGTTGCTCTTAAAAGTTTCCACTTTGCTTTTTCCGGAGTTTGTATCAAGCGCAATTTGTAATAAATTTGAACAGGAGGCAAAAACCATTAATTCGGACAAGAAGTTTCGGCTCCTGTGTAATTCCCAAAATCTAGCGGTTTTGCCTGCTTGTCTCTGTCACACTCAAACTCACTCAGCTACAGCCCCAAGTGCGCCCATTCTGTCTGCGTCTGCGCGCTGGTCCCCGCGGTCCTAGCGCATCCAGCCCAGCCAAAGGTTTCACATGGGATCAGTGGTAAAACACACCAGAACTGACGTTATATACCTTTATCTTCAGGACTCAGCATTTTGTGTAGTAATAGAGCTAAATGATATATAAAAATAGTAAACCAAACAAAAAATACACCGTTGCAATGACTTACTTTCTGACTGTCGCCCAGATTCTGTTAACTGAGCCATATTTGAGTTTTTTTTTTTTTTTTCATGTATCACACTGCAAGTGGAGTTCTGATATAATATCCATAATGTCATAAAGGGATTAAAAATGGTAGAGGTCAGTGCCAAACTGCTGTTGTTTTGCTGCTTTTTTGATTTGAATGAGCTATTTCCATGCAGGTTGTAGAAGACAGGAAAGTCTGGATTTGAATGTGTGCCTGCCATTGGACAACAAACTAAAGTTATGAATGAGTGCTGAAGGCCTCTTGTGTATTGCGTGTTTCAGCAGATCAAAGGCTTTTTCATTCAATCAAGCAGGAAGGAGAGGAAGTAAAGACTTTTATAGAAAGACCAGTAAATTCTATATTGTTACTGCAGCAAGAGTAATGGCAGCACAAAAGAGTCGGATGTTGAAAACGTAAGAGACTATCATACTGTTTGTTATGAGTTGTATCTCAGAGGCAATTATGTTAATATTCACTTAGAGACCACTGGCAACAGCGAACTACCCATAAAACATTGCAATAGATGGGTACTTTAATATGAGTTTTTATGTGACGATGGCCTCACTTACAGTGTTGCTGGTGCCATGGAACTGACCCCGGAGTGAAGCCCAGTTCAGAATCAAATTAGAGCGAGCCTGCTCTTTGCTTACCATATGTTGCTCATGTTTTCAAAAGAGATATATTTAGTCTAACAGATCTACTGCATGTTTACACTTAACCAGCAGAAAGCAACGGTTTCAATTTAGAGTCACTTTCAGAGAATATCCCCCAAAACTCAAATTTGTTGTTGAATAATATTTTTCAAATCAGACATTTTTCCCTGAAAGAATCACACACAATCCAAAAAATACGAAGTATCATAAACTTCCTCAAGGTCTCCTTTTCACGTTTTCCCCATGTGTATGGAGAGTTCCCACAATACATTAATGGATTTCTGTTTTAAAAATACTTTTTTGATATACGAGAGGCCCAGGAGGATGGAGACTGGTGATTCAAATCTGGAGAGTGTTTCCAAGTATGAGAAGGTGAAGCAGCAAAGCTTTTGAAAAGGGACTTTATGCAATTGGGTTTGACATGTATCCACTGACATTCCCAAACTGCAGGCACCTCAGTCATGCGAACATGCCCAGCAGTATAATGGCGTACTGTGCTTTGACCCACAGAGTGGACCCTGGGTTTGTTATTCCTGTGCATGATACTGTACAGTGGAGTGGGCTTGGAAAGCCAGCATGATTATTGAAAGAAAGCACAAGGAGTAGATGGGCGCCTGCTCAGGAACGAAACAGAGGGCTGTTTATCCAAGCAGTTAAATAAGGCTTCAAGTACAACACCCCCCTTCAACTCCACAAGGCCCAAATCTCTCTCATCTGGAGAGCACAGTTTCCATTTAAAATGTCACGTCCCAAACTGCACATTACATCAAATTGTACTTAATGGCATCCAGACAAACTTTAATGTTGTTCCAACATTTTCTCTCTACGCACCCCACAGCCCCCTCATCCTTATAGCCAAGCAAGCAATCTCTCCTTCACTCTATTCCACATCTGGAGTCCATTCCAGGTGGGGTATAGAGAAAGGGGAGAACATCAGGATGGAAAGGTGGAACGCAGAGAAGCTAGAGGCTCAAAAAGTAGAACTGAGATAATGTCTTGGAAAGATTCTTGCTGGAAGTAACACAAGGTTTTGAAACATATGACAGATAATGAGAGATGAAAGATACGATTCCTCTTGGCCATGTTGTATTTGTCCTCCAAAACAGGTTATAGCAGAAATATCTAAAAACAGTGGGGTTTTTGGCATAATCAGAAACGTGAACTGGACAAAGTGACTGCTGAGACTGAGGCACGGCTTGTGATACTGTTTCTACCCGTGGATAAACACAAGAAAACGTTCAGCCAGGGACGCAAATATCAGGCCATGTGTAGAGCCCTCAGTCATTCCCGAGGAGCCCATGACATCTAGTGGTGTAATGAGTAGCAGACTGAAGGCACACCCTCTCTGAGCTGCTGTCAGTCAGTACCCACACACTCCTGCAGTTATGGGCATTTTTTTTTTTTTTTATAAAAATGGTGCCTGTTAACAGGGTTATCAAATCATGTGGTGCCAAACGTTTCTTCATTAAATGCATTAGACAATCATCAGGAATTATTTGCAGCAGTAACAGCAGAATTGTTTATTCTATTAGCAGATCATTTACTGTCAATATTGCCACAAAACTTTTTGTATTATTTGGACATTATGTATTTATGTAAGATTCATATAAAATATTTGTAATACATTTTTGAAGGTAGCACTCAAGACGTAATTGGGTACAATCATACGTAATTTGTACACTTACCTACATTTTCCAAAGACAACTTGTGCTTTGTTTCTAGCATGCTGATATAAACTTATGTTTAAGTCAGCAGTGACTGAATTTACTCTAGTAACACCAAAAAGTCTTGAAACACATATGTCATCTCTCTTTTGCAACCCTTTTAAACAGAATTCAAACTGTAGTAATGCTGCCCCCTTCTGGTTAGCATAGTTAATTATTACTATGAAAAGTTTAAAAAAAAAAAAAAAAACTATATGGAAGAGTTGGACAACCCTGGGTGCTGTTTTGCTATGGTCAGCTTCACATTTCATATTAAGAACTCTCAAACTCTCAGTTATACTTCACTCTGCTTATCTGCTGCAATGTCTGTCGGATGTAACACCCTGTTGTACTTGTCGAACCTGTCTTCTTAGAACAGGGATCTGTCTGCTGTCAACTTTCAGAAGAACAACTGCTCAGTCAAAGAGAGAGGTGTCAGTCTTAGTACTATACGGAAAGGTGGTGAAACGAAAGGTGAACAGTGCACTTCCACACCAGTAATGCCAAAATAAATTCAGTACCAGTAGGACAGTTCCAGTGCTGCTTTCTCATACAGATACAGACAGGGCAGGTATCATCCGAAAGTCATCAAAGAGTAATAAGGTACAAAGACATTCTCACACAACACTTATAATTCCAACACAACATCACTAAAGAGACTTCAGATTGTGCGATTTTATTAAGTGTCAAAGGAAATGAAAACACAGCGTATCTCTGAGTACTGCTGTAAATGGAAAAGTGCAGTATCAGCATTAATTATTTTCCTATTAAATGTCCTGGAAACACATTATGCTTTACAGGTGGTCTATATTATGTAATATTGTTCAATCACAAAAACATCAAAAATATTTGTATATTGAATGACTATAGTCCCTCATAAGCAACCAAACAGCAAAAAAAGGTCAGGAAATATTTTTCTACTCAGAAATCTGCTTAAAAAACAGAAATACAGAAAAACCCAAGGGCTTTTGGCTTGACTAGCACAAAACTGAAATTCCTTTGTGTCTGTAACAACTTAGAGCCCCCTCCCTTTCCTCTTGCTCACGTGTGCGGCCACACACATACAGATGCAGGGAAGGCATGCAGAAGCGACCACACGTCTGCATGTGAAAGCACGCTCCCACACACACCCACACATAGCAGTCGGTGTACAGTACATTTTTTAAATGGCATGCAGCGCAGGTGAGATTTTGGTCCCTTTGTGTTAGCTGGAGAGTCCAATCATTATCCAGATCTGCAGAAGGCCAGGCCTGTCTAAAGTATTAGAGTTATGTAAATATGGCCTTGGTACAATGTGATGTGGCTTGAGTCCATGGCAGCTGTGTAACATTAGACCTAAGAATAACCTAAGGGAAGTGTGGAGGCTGGGCCATATGAAAAACTAATCCCCAAATTTCATTCAAAAAGAAAGGCAAGAAAGTGAATCAAAAATATTGCAAAATATGATTACATGTGATCAAAAAAAAAAAAGAATATGCTCTCTAAATTTGTCCACCTCTATGTCCCGTCCCAAGGTCTCTAACTCTGCCAGATGAGGCAAAGCTTCAAGAAGACAAGTGTCACTCTATGTCCAGAACAGGGCAGGTGTGGAGAGGCAGACTCATTGGCGAGGGGACACGGTGGTTTGAGGGGAACTAGCTGTGCCTTGGTACCTCTGTTTGGCATGCTTCTCACAGTACATCACATCTCCAACCCAAAAGTGCCCTCTCATCCTCAGGTTAAGACCGCAATCTGTGCAGGTGTAGCACTCTGGGTGGCGGAAGCGGTCATCTGTGATGCGCACAACCTGTGTGCTGTGGAAAGATGAACGCAGTCAGGGACCCGACAAACACTAGTCTGACAACAGGGTGAAATCACTCCCCTCATTTTCAAGGCAAATCAACTTGAGAGTCAGATTACAAAAAGAATAGCATTAAGTTTCATTTGGAGCTTGAAAAAAAAAAAAAAAAAAAAAAAAAAAGAAAAAAGAAATATTAGCATGTTCGTGTTACCTCATTTCCCTATAAAACAAATGCACTGCCATTTTATTTCAATGCCGTTTTGACACTATTTGGTCTGAATATTTGATCTGAGCCATATAACTCATATGGATATTGGGCATTGGATTTTAAAACTTAAAAAAAAAAATTGCCAAATTTTGCTTTAAATAAAATAAAACTGAGTAATAATACAATTATCAAGACTCAATATGACAATCAGAACTTTCAGAGACATTTTGAAATGAACACTTTCAATGTGATCAGTAATTACATGCATAGTCAATCTAAAGACCTGTTTAGACAACTTCCAGAAATGATCATCCTGGAAGCGTGCAGCTGTAGCAGACAGACTTACACAATGCTGGTGCCACACTTCTCACAGGTGTGCTGTTTGTTGACTCCTCCCACTGTTGTGCTTGGTTTTGGGGCGTTGGGTGAAAGATTCCCTGGGAAACGCCGAGCTGCCTCTGGAGTAAAACACAGGAAGAACAGTGCTGACAAGGTTGTTCTGACAGGCTTGTGTCTCTGTTCATCACAACACTCTTCACTGCCCTCAATCACTAGAGTTTATTTGTTTTTCCCACTAGTTCATCACCCAGGGGACATGCTCCATCAAAAGGCTTTCCACACATTGGTCATTATCATGTCATGAAAGTTTGCTATATTACGACCTGGATTTATTTGCACCGCCATTTATCAAAGCAAAAGGCAGAACAGACACATTCCATGATGTGCTTTTCACAACATGAACTGCACACAGGAGAGCTGTTTTCACCATCGAGCACAGGCTATGGTCATATGGAAGCCACTATTCACCAATTCACACTTAGTTGTTCTGCATGATGTACATTTGATGTGAATGATTTTAAGATGGGGTTAGAGAACATGACAGCCAGATACCAAAACAACCCAACAGGGTTATGAAGAGAAGCCACCAGTCTAAATAAGTAAAATATATGCAGTCCCATGGCTTTTGCTCCTCTGTGTAATGTTTTCACATTCAAACCATTCTTCAACAAATGCTTATCCTATGAAAGGTTGTTTATTTCAATTACAAACACTCTGAACATAATTAACATCATCCGTGTTGAAAAGTGTGATTATAACGAATTAGAAAGTGTTGGTGCACACAATGTGCACCTTGATTACAGAAAAGGTTACACATTTTTAATGTTTGTTAGTAATGCTTCTAACCTTTCTCGTCAGCCTCCAGGACCTCTTGCAGCATTTTGAAGGTATTGGACTGGCGAGGTGCTGAGCGGGACTCTTTATTCTCCTGGATCATCTTGTACACCTCTGAGTCTCTGTCAAATCTCTGCATGGCAAAGTCAGAGCTCACACTGCTGTATGTGGAAGAAATAACAGTATATATCAGGTCCCAGGTTATAACATTCACTAAAAATCATAGTGTATGTCAAGCTCCTAGTCATGCTTCCAGTAGGAAGCTGATGTTTATGAAAGCCTTGTGAGTTTGGTTTAATTGAATCCAGAAGAAATGAAGGAAGGGGCAGCAGCTGGCTTTAAGACTTTGACCTTCAAGCATGAAGTCTATATTGCACACCACAGGGAAGAGGCCAAATAGTGCCCAGTCACACATCATGAGCTCAGCAGGGTCCCCCTTCTATCCCATTACAACAAGCACAGTTCTGAGAAAACAACCTTAAGGTAAAAACAGAACAAAATGCTGAAAGCTGTAGAGCACATAAGCATTTTCAAGTGCAAAGTAATGAATAAAGCTTTACAGCAACCATAATTGTGCAAATGAATTAAAAAGTCTTATGCCTGGCAAGCAGCTTGATAGTACAATGCACAAATTATACCCACTACTTTTTAATTGTCTACAAAGTCAGGAAACAACAAGAAAACTAAGTTTTGCACCTTGTGGCCATTTCTAGCCAATTAATGAGCAGGAGAGGTGGGTGGGGAGAGGAAGCTTTCACCGTCGGCTCATTAAGAAATTAGAAAACAGAACAGTGGCTCATTTTACAAGCAAATTCTTTGCCCCTGGTGTGGTGGAAAGGCAGTTCTTTTTTACTATGTACTTCTTCCATACTAAATGTGTTTTTAACACCAGTCCCTCCCCCTGCCTGCATTACAATCTGGACTGTACTGTTAAGTAAAATGAAGCACAAAATCAAAAGTATGATCACACACCAGTGTATTTGTGTTAATGGAGCTGCTGAGTGTCTGCTGTCAGTAAAAACCGGTTAGCCAGGTGCAGTAGCCTGGCTAGGTGTGGCTTAATGCCTTCTACCTGCGGACAGGTTGTCAGCCATAGTCAATCAACTTAGGCTGACTGACTGTCCTGCCTGTCACATACAGCAAATCTGTCCATTTAGTGTTCGACTGACACCTGTGCTGTGAAGGATTTACTTGGAGACAATGACCTTATCTAGAGACCTGTAAACCCAAACGTTGCTCTTGAGCCTTGAATTTGCTTACAATCATTGTACCCCAGTGTACCGTTGTATGTTTACTGTGATGAAATGACTTATCAAATTTAACTTAGATAAAGTCGTGCCATGTAGATGGTGCCAAAACCTCTATAGTCTAGTATGGTTGACTCAACAGCTCAGTGAATATGTGCCATTTCCATACTACAGCTGTCTTCATTTTTTGCTCTTTTGGGCTTTTGCCTCCAGTCGTTTAAACACCTGCTCAGCTGGACTGAGGTCAGGTGATTGACATGACCCATTCAACACCATTTTAGTTCTAAGGTCAGCTCTCTGGTTTTATGTTTAGGATCAATGTCCTGCTCTATTGTTCATAAACTGTAGTGACTGTGAAAGAAAAGGACTTTTGCATTTTGCCTATGACTGTTTAAGTTGAAAGTCAACACATTATACTCAGTCACAGTACAGACACAAAAGAATAAACTAAATAATAATGTAAACTGTGTACACATTAAATTTCGTCATTGTGCTACATATACTAGACACATATCAAACTGAGCATGTTTGTAAAGGCTTTACGCCTAAAGAACAGCTGTGTGTGTATGTTCTGCCTGCATTTCAGCTGGAAGAGCTTGTGTTCCACGAAATGGACATGTCTGAAACAGGACAGAGCAAACGGACAACAAATATGCAACCAAAAACAAATGCTCAGACCTTTTCCTCTGCATCACCGAACATGATTCAAATTGAAAACAGACCGCTAAAGCACACCCTCTAAGTTCTCCACATGCTCAGCTCCACCCTCAGCAATCCATTTCCCCTTTTCGTTGCACTCGCCATCCCTTCTAACATGCAATCTCAAAACAAATGGAAAGTCTGGGTCAAATGAGATGAATACAAAAATGGGTCAGAGTGAAGGACATGTATTTGAACAAGCAGTTGAGTGTAAGGATTCACAGTACAAGCCGGCACATTTCCCCAGAAACCAGAAAATTTGTCTGTCATCAGTGCTTTCAAATGTTCTATAAATGGACTGTCTGAGACTAATGTGTTGCTGGTTTCCATATCCAGACTTGGCAAAACCAACCAATGATAACAATCTAGTCAAAGCAGGGACACAAAATGAGTGTAATCAAAGCACATCTAGGATCAAAAGGCTACATTCTAAAACACATGTAGTATAACAGCTAAAGTCAGAACATCCTGACAGAAGAAATCAAAATGCATAACTCAAAATGACCAGACTCACCTTAAAAAGAAAGACGGAACAAAGAGAGAGAGCTCAACTATTCTTGCCAGTAATGGTAAACAATTCAGAACTAGCAGAAAACAGTATTAGCATACACAGATACCAAACACACACTTCTATCTAAACCAGATGAGACAGAAAAACAAGAGTCTGACTGAAAGGTGTGCCTCTGGGCTGAAAATCATTGGCCACGGGACACAAAGGGGTGGGTAAATGGGTGTCACTGAGTCTGATTGGCTGGGGTGGAGCAAGGAAAGGCTCACTCTGCAGGCTGGGGGCTCCAGACTGGGGGCCAATCGGGGGGAAGAAGTAAAACCAGAGTTTTTTGGAAATAGGGTTTTTTTTTTTTTGCAGTTGCTGACATGCCATATCACTAGCTACAGTTACCCAGGGGGAAGCAGGGGCTAAAGTCAACCATCCTGCACTGTGAAAACACTGTCACCAGGCTCACCAGCAGAGAGTGGACACAGGATTATGTAAGGGATTAAAATATTTTCACTATTGCTGGGACAACAAACATTGGTGAGTCTACATGAATACTAAAAGGTTAAAGGGAAGCACCTGCACTCTATGAAACTATATCTCCTCATTAGAAGAGGCGAAGGAGGAAAAACCTAACTCAAAGTACAGGTGGTCAAAATAGTGTTTCAAAATTGTAGTTGTCAACTCAAGAGTGCAGCTGCAAACCGCTCTACCTAGCACGAACCAGCTGCAACACAGCAGTATGACAAGCTGACTAAAGGACCTTTCACTCTATTAACACTTGCAGTTATGTCTTCACATAGACCTCCAAAAGGAGGAAAAAACTACAAATATGGAGAAATCCTTCTAGTCAAGTGGCTTTCCAATCTCCAAATACCACAGCTATAATCAATAATACAAAAATGTGCAATCCAATATAATAGTCCAACAATAGATGCTACTTTTATTAAGCTTATATATATGTTGACTATTTTATGTTAAAACAGCATCAGAGCTGTTGATCTAACCATAGCGGTGTCAAGTGTACACTCAATTCAGTGTAATAAAGCAACAACACCTTTGCAAATAAATCAACATACACTTCTATATTTTTTTTATTGCCTGTATATTAAAATAAAAACCCACATGAAAATCAGGGCCAGGCAACATTGATTTCTTAGGCTTGTGTCTGCGGGTGTAACCAGTGCTGCTCTAAAACTACTACTGCTTTAATTTAATATTGTGTACAATGTGACTGCTGTTTACCTGCGTCGAGGGGACACAGGTACATCACGATCAATGGGACTTTGAGGTGAGTAATGTCCTGGTGGGGTCGGGGTTCTACTTGACACAGAGTTATTTCTGTAGTCTGAAGGGGACAGCTCCTGTGGAGGAAATGTGACAACAAAAGCAAGAGAGTGAGTATGCATGAAAGAATCTTCTTGCAGCAAGCTGAAACCAAACTTTGTGGTTCAGAGTAGAGGGCTCTATTTAAATTTTGTAAAGTGCTTGGATCATTATGCATTGTTACTGTAAAGGTGTGACGAGATGAGTACAGAGGCAATATTTCACCAGTAGCGTTTCTAAATCGTTGCCTTACCGAGCAGCAACCTGGCACTCAAATGTGGCATCCTTTTCTCAGAAAGTTCTGAATTCAAGCCAAGAACTGTTTGCCAACTTCAAATAAAACAGCCTTACACAGATGGAGCATCATACTCTATTCAGTCAAGACCCAAAACAATAGATATTTATTAGCTGAAATGAGCTCCAGACAGAGAAAGAGCACATATTGAAACACTGGACATCATTTTTCTCAGTGATAACTGACTGAAACTGGACAAGTTTGTTCCCTTTCAAGTACATAAACAATGCACTTTGCCATTCATTGTGTTACATCTTTTCTTGCCTTGTCCTATTAAACTAAATTTCTATTGTATGAGTCACGCTCCTGCGGGCCATTCCTACTGATCAGTTTTAAAAATCGCAGCAAACTCAATTAACTTGTTTTTATCATGATTGCTATTTAATCAGTTGTACTTCACCCTCTCAGCTGACAGGTGATGGACTGTGGCACCAGCTGTTTGGCACTGTCCCTCATGTTGGTTTGATGGGAAAGGCAGAGCCAGATGCACTACAAATATAACAATTTGCCATTGTATTTGTCCTTCAGTAGGAAATGTCAAAGTTCCACACAGGCAGTATCTCATCCAGAAAAAGCTGAAAACTTCACTACACAAAATCTGTAATTCAAAGAAAGTTAATAGCAAAG
The DNA here is from genome assembly GCF_900324485.2 of Mastacembelus armatus. NCBI lineage: Eukaryota > Metazoa > Chordata > Actinopteri > Synbranchiformes > Mastacembelidae > Mastacembelus > Mastacembelus armatus. The sequence goes on along the minus strand of NC_046641.1, from coordinate 9,011,043 downwards.
TCTTTTGACAGAAGAGGGCAGCACATACCTACTTTAGATGTGACTTTATAAACTGAGTTTCAGCAGATGTGCCAATATCATTTTATTGTAGCTGCAGCTTAGCAAAAACCAAAGACAGGAGCACACAATTATATATTAGGTGCAAAGGTTGATTTATTTACTTTAATCATGCCATAAGATGGCAGGAATGAATCACTAGTGAAACTGACCTCAGGCACATGTTCACACTAAACACACAGTACACCTGGACTAAATATGCATAGCCCATAACTCAACCCAGACACTTTTACTGTCAGGAATCTCTAAAAGAAATAGTTTAACCACAGCACTGTCATCTAACCATGACCACCTGTAAAACTGGCCATTTATAGATCACAGAAAGCATGTACTGCTGCAATACCCCAAATGACATAATGACTAGGTTATTTAAAATGAACATAAACAACTAGTCCCTAAACAGTTTCACAACTTCCAGTTTCTTCGGGACACAAAGTTATTACTTGAAGGTCTATGCAGAGTCCAGAAGAAGTCCACTCCAGAGCACAGCTTTCACAATAAAAGCTGAGTGGTTTTCTCTCGTCACCAGCTGGCATCAGTGTTGCATCCATCCATCCCACCCAAGAGAGAAATGTCTCCACCCAGATACTTGAAGGCGTACGTGTCAGACACAAGCTGGAGCACCATGCTGACACAGTGGCACTGATGGAGTCAAAGACTTGTGTGTCCAACGCCAGCACCCGCTTCCAATTCAGAAACTCTTTGAACAATGTCTCTGTTCTCAATTGAGTCCAATTTTCATCTTTTTCCTTCATGAGTGGGTAGATTAGTGGTGCACGCCAGGAACCGTTTGCCAGAAATGATCAATGAGATGTGTCCCTGTGATTTTTCCCAAGATAAACCCAGCACAATAAGAGCTGGCTCACAAGATCACATACTCAATATCAGGTTAGTAGATGAGGGGCATCCATGTCCTCTCCTGCTGTGAACCAATCTCAAGGCCACAGCTGAAAGGCAAACATACTTCTGGGATCCTTTCAGGGAGATGTAGTGAAGCAATACAGTATGTCCAAAGGAATTCGCACATCAAACCTAAGTTATATAAGTGTCTCAACACTGAATGTGGATCTTCATGCTTTCAAACAGCTAAAGGATTAAGGAATACAATCCCAACTCTGATCTATGAGACTCAAGAGGAATGCAATGAAGTAAAGAAAAACAAAAGGAAGAAGGAGGGAGAGAAAAACAAGTGCTCCTCTGTGACATGGACTATGCAGCTGTGATTGAGCTTGACCTTAGAAAGTAAAAAAACAAACAAACAAAAAAAAAACAAAAAAAAAAAAAACAACACTGTCTGCACCATAAGAGCAGTCCCTACATCACCATGTATTCTGCAGTGTCTAATGCCAGAATTTTCCAGCAGTAACCATGGCACAGCTGGCAGTAGCTTTAACTGGGCTTTCCAAAACACCTTTGTTCTAAAATCATCACCATTCCATTGTAATCCATCAAACCATTACACACGGTTGATCTCAGAGCTGCAATGCATTTGGTAAACTGCACCAGGGCAGTGCCAACAATGCCCCTGTGTCTCATGCACCAACAAACATAGGGAGGAGCACAGCCAAGCTGATGAAAGACTTTTTTCTCTTTCGTTGAAGCACAGTTGAGAGATGGAATGACTACTGGAGAAAATCAGCCAAAATCTGATCTGTAGTCAGGAGGTCACAGTCAACATACTGAGGGTCATTAAGGCAAGTAAATGGTATGTTGTGCTGGCAAAGAGCTGCAAATATAAAAACATAACTATCCTAAAGGTCTGCTGCTTTGAGTGTTTGCACAGCGGTGTCCACCAAACACACTATTTTCTGACAAAGTTAGAAAAATTTGGGGTATGTGAGATTTTTGTATTAGTACTTTTCAATTGCTGTGTTGTATATTCGATTAAGTAAGGCCTGACTGGACAAAGGTCACCATTCTGGGAAATAGTAAAAAAAAAAGTGAAGGATTGTTTGCTGATGTTGGCTGCTAGCAAAAGTTTAAAATACAAATATATTTTTTCTGCACTTGAATTCTTCAGCATTATAGAGAAATGCTTATAATCTGAAAGGGCTTTAATGCTGAATTGTCAAACTTTCATGTGGATGTGCCTTTCTGCAGCAGCAAGACACGACTAACTCTGGAGTCTTCTATTTATTTGAATAATCCATCCAGCCATTTGTTCGGTATAGCTGTTTTTTCTGCTGGCATGGCTAAGGAGGTTACAGTGTATCTTAGCATGAACTGAGAGAAGAACCAAGGTACATGTGCCAGCTAAATGTGCTATAAGTGGGATTCAGCTTGATTTCTAAAAACTTGATTTTTAAAAAAAAAAAACAAACAAAAAAAAAAAAACATAAAATGCACAATTTCCAGTGTGCCTGCCCTTTGGAACAACATTATCCTGGTAAAGCAGGTGTGACCCAACAAGCCATGGCAAGCCACATTTCTCAAAATGAAAAATGAAGGGAGTCTCCTACCTCAATAACTGTGCCAATCTGCAAGTTTTACTTTGCACAAACTTCATTAGTGAGTTCATTTACAAAAGCAGCTTTAAAAAAAAAAAAAAAAAAAAAAAAAAAATGCTTCTCATTCCTCTAAAAGCATCTGTGACATAAACTTAGCAAGCTCTGACTCCAGTGAATACATGATTGTGACTGATGTATGTTGGTATGTGTCTGATGGTATGTTGGTATAAAGACAGAAAAACGTCAACAAACCCTGTGCTTTGATTGGCCACTTCAAGACACAAACAGGAAATGGCAAACTGAAGTGAGGGCAGCTGTTTCAGATCAAGGCCACAGGAGACGCTGGGGACAGTGCCAGTGAAGGAGCCTTCAGTCTGGCTCCAAGCAAGCCACTCTGCATCATCATCATTACCACCCTACAGTTTCAATTACAGGGCATGGGCCAGCAGCGCACAACAGCGATGCCTACAGGAGCTTTTATTTTGGGAAGGTTGTTGCTGCTGTAAGACAGAGCTACAACCACTCATTCACCGTCTCCACCAGACATGACTGCAGTGCTACGATGATGCGAGGGACACCAGACATCCTGGGCTGGGTAATCACAACTGTGTAGTGTGTTTCCTATCCAGCAATGTGCACTGGTGAAGGTCCTGAGCAAAGACCTACAGCTGTCACTAACCTACTTATTACCCACTGTCACTGATGGATCCTGCCTTGTAATTATGTCTAAGTGATGGTGCATTACTGTGTCCACATTCTAACGAATAAAAACACACTACATCACTGAACATGGGGCATGGCTTTATATTAGAATTTATGTCATTAACATTCTTTATCTTTTTTTGTTGCCTCATATCCCACTGCAGCCGCTTCATAGAAAGAATGAGAGTAATGATGTGACTACACCAGAGGGCTAATACCGTAGCAACTGGCTGCATCTGTCAAGAAAGATGCTTAAGGTCATTTCCTGTATTCAATAAATTCATTTAAGTGTAACAAGATGTACAGATGATATTGTTGTCCAACTTTGAACATGCCTTAGAGTCATTGTTTTCAAATATTATAGTACTCAAACCATAAAGCAGTACACAGAGTAAGCTCGATTATTCCTCTATAAATGTTCTCTATATATACACACATTTATGCCACACAGGCTTAGATAAAGTAGGCCCCCCAAACCTCCACCATTTGTTTGCCATGGCCACACACTGTCTGCCTGCTACAGACATATACCATGTGTACAAGATTGGAGACCGAGAGATGAAGACAACAGGATAACTGTGAGCAAACATTATTTCACTCTGTGCACTGCTGCCACTGTCAATTATAATAGAGTTATATTTCATTTCAACTTCCTGCTTGTGGGAATTTAAAGGATAACTCTGTTTTATTTTAAATAATATGGTTATTATGACCCTGTAGGCTGTAACTTTGCACTCAGAACCCTCAGCGACAATGAAGGGAAGCAAGAATGTGCACTAAATGTATATTGTGGTGACTTGTTGCACCTCTGATTTTTTTTTTTTTTTTTTTTTTTTTTTTTTTAAAAAAGGTAACACAGAAGCTGCCTAGAATGACAATTATGTAATCACATTGTCAGTGTCTTCAAACTCACCTAATTCCCTTGTGTTTTCATTCACACATGGGTTTATTTACTATGCACAACGCTAACATTCAACGCCACTACTGTCTGGTTAGGAAGCTCTAAAAGGTACTTACAGTACATGCAGTGGCAGAATGTCCAAACCAGTGACAGATGAGAAGATAAATAAAATGTGCAGAAAGGCAACAGCACCATCCTGGAGAACAATTTAACCTCCTGACACTGATGGTGTTTTCATTGTAATAAGTAATACAACTAAAGAGTAAAATCTTTTCTGCAGAGACTTCGCTTGGAAATATAGATTTACCCCAAAATTAAAGTAAATCCAGCACTGAAACCACAAAAAAAATGTTTCTGTGGCACTTAACATTGTCCTCCTAGAAACTTTATTTCACTTCCTCAAAACTGACTAAACGGAAGACAGAAGTTCAGCTTTCTATACAGTAGGAAGACTAACAGGTACACTGCAGTGTCCAATCTGTAATAAAATCCAGCATTTGGTTATTTTCCTGAAGTGGTGGCTCAGAAAAATGTGTTCAACAATTATTCTCAGATATAAAAAAAAATATCTAAAAATAAGAATGTAACATTTGTCAAAGTGTTATAAAGGGTGACTAGTTCTGCTGTCAAATTGGCCATGTCAATCCCCGTTTAGTTTAGTTATTTTTGCAAAATGTCCATTTCTAGCTACATTCTGATTTTACTTTTGGTCAGACTCAGACAAGTGTTAGAAATGATTCATGTAAAAATCACATGTTTGTAGAAGTTGCAGGAGGCTCACATTGGTTTCTTCACCCCAACATCCATTTGTATGGACAATATGCCAGGATACTTTCCAGTTTCCAATCCTAAGTCAGTATCAGTGCCAAACGGTGGATCTTGCTACACCAAATATTTTACATATACATATTTGACAGCAATCAGTTTATTCTGCACTGAAGTATTACTGTAGTTCCAGTTTAGTGTCCATAATTTAAGAAGCTAAGTACATGGAAAGTAGGAATAAACCTAAATGTGTGAATTGCAATGAAAGGCGGTAATGTCACAAGATTTTCCAAACTCAAGGCAACCCAAATTTGTTTCATGTGATCATGGAGTAGGTGGTCTGAGGGAGGCACTCACCCACACTGCCACCAAAAGTTAGACAATTGAGGATGATTTTGAGTCAGTGTTTATTTGCCCACAAAGGGCGCTATGAGCAACACATTTCTCAACCGTATTAAATTCCTTACAAGCCTTCAAATGAAGTAGCACGTCAAGCTCATTAAACATCTGGATTTCATTATGGTTGGACTAGAACTGCTGGACTTTTAATTTATGGTAGCCTGAATGCCTCTTTTCAAATGCATTACAAAAGAAAAAAACAAAAAACAAACAAAAAAAAAAAAAAACACTACTAATCAAAAGAAGCTGAATTAAAACTAAGGGTACTCATCAAGACTGGCAGTGACCTAAGTGACCTTTCAGCAGCCTGTTCTTGAACATCCCTTTATAAAAATTGCTAGACCTTTAATGATACTGAGTAAAAGCATCACAACATTGGTAATTAGAAACCATCTGGTAGGTTCACACAGATTTACAGTAACTAGTGTAAAACTATGACCTTCAGTACAATACAATATGATGAGTGTACAGTATTACTCGTTTCAACAGGAATTTCAGTTACTGGCTTAAAATGCATCTAAAATGTCAGCAAGACACACACTTATGGTCTCTGTAGCAGAATTAGTCTTCAGTGTTAACTGTGTATGTTATTTTACCACCTTAACAATTATGATTTATGACCAACAAATGCAGCAATATCATTGATTCCCTAAAAGATAGGTGTTGTCCTATGTAAAGTTAGAGGAATATATGCTGACATGTATGTTTTTGTTGGCGTGAGTACACTGAGGGCCAGTTATGCACATTGGCCCCTTAACAACAACAGTTGGAATGTTGACATACTGCTCAGCCACCTTTGTAAACAACACCAACTAGTAAAAAGACCCATCTCTCACAGCCAGCATTTACCACTAAAACCTGCAGGGCCGAGCGTCCTCAAGAGTGTGCCTGGAGGCCTGGAAAGCACAGGGAATCATAAATGCTCCAGTTTGCTTTTCCAGTTCCAGGGAAAGAAAAACAGTCGTGCTGATCAATCAGTGGGGATGAGGAGTGGCATGCTGCCTGCGTAGAGGCCACAATGGACTCAAAGCTTAACGGCTATGGGACCATGTGAAAGGGCCTCACACTGTCCAGTCACAGAGCTCACTGTGCAGAGAAACAGAGGAAGAAAACATCCCTCCACTGTGTCCACAGTCAGCACCGCTTCACCAACAGTGGCTTGGCTTAGCATAGCACCAGCTTGCCAAACCAAACAAGAGCTGCACTCATGTCAGACCTCAAGAAATCATTGTCAAGGAGAAGATATGCTGTATTTAGTGCTGGAAAGAAAGAAATTACAAATGAGGTGTATTTGCATCTACAAAAGTTCCAATCTTTAAGGTGAGCAGGACAAAGAAAGCAGCTGGGGTGCAGGGTGTCCTGTTGAACAAAGGATCTATGACTATACTTATCCTGCCCTCTCTAGACAAAAAGCTTAGTGACATGGGTCATGCAGCCAAGTCACTCCACCCAATTTAGCTTTGAGAGGAAAAGTTGGTCTGTATGTCAACCATTAGGAGCTGGCCAACCTACACTAGGAGAGATATTTAAAAAGCAACCTCCTCAAACCATCACATATCAGACTGCCCGCTAAGGCAACCCTCAAGAACTTCACAGTACTGATTGAAAACCCAGACATGGAGCCTGGTCCTAATGGCGCAGTGACGGGTCATGTCTTGTGAAAAGCAGTTTGGTTTTGGCCCCTGCTCGCTGCAAAAGAGATCCTGTTGTGGTTACTTAATGACATAAACAGATGCTCTGAATCATGACAATAGCTGGCCAGTTCTGATACAATCTCATGCCCAGGTTTCAGGAATATAGATGTGCCTTTGCTCTGTTTGTGTCATGCTGTGACTGGTGGTGTTCATGAGATTTAGTGTCTACTAGCTCACCACCATGACAAAGTACTGGTTACAGTATTACTCCTAATAAGGTGTACTAATGGAAATATGTTTACTCATTTATTCCTACATGGGTTCCTAATGCATGTCAGTGGCTATATATTTTTAATTAGTTTTTCTTGAAATGATAAAGCCACCGATTCTTGATTTTGTGATTTTCTAGACTAAAATCTGAATGGTGAGAAGTACATTCAAGTCATTGATTTATTTTTAGATGAAAGTCATAAAATGCAGTGTCCATTCTAAAATATGCAATTCTAAGCTTTGCACATGTTCTGCCTGGTGATGTTAAAGACAGTGTGGATTAATGATTGATTGTTGATTATGAGCAGCTGAGCTCTGTGCTGTGCAAAGTGGTGTGAAGGCTTAAGTACAGTTTGTGAATGTCAGCAGACTCCCTGGTATCCCCCACCCTTCCCTCTCCCTCCAGCTACCGTCACACAACGACATGTCTTGTGACACGAGGGGGGAAAAAAAAAAGAGCACCAGCCTTCCACAGCCTGCCTTCACAGCCACTATTGTATAGTGGCTTTTTCTCATGATATCCAACACTTTGGAAAATGAGGGATCCTATTGCGCATCCCACTCTCCTCACCCAGGGAGCCAAAGCAGTGGTGGAAAAGCCTTTTAGGAGCTTTTCAGAGAAGCTGATCACCTGATACAGCAGCACTCTGCACCTCTCAGGCTGGACAGAGGCCCTTGTCATGAAGCTCCACATCTCATTCTCTGTGCTACTGTGTTTCAACCAGCCCAAGCAGCTTAACACACGGGGTGTCCATGGTAGGCCACTTACTGCGGCTCTATTGCAGGAGCCTCATCATCAGTTTAAAGCTAGACATCACTTGGAGGAAGGTGTCAGCTGAATACTCCTATCATCTGGGCTGGATGACTAAAGATAGAGGTTATCAGGCACAGACAAGCAATTCAAACCAGCTTTAAGACCAGAAAAATTCAAAAAGTGGAGACCATGTAGTGATTAAATATCTCAGATTACAGTAATCTTAAAGCCTGCAGTAGAGGGAGATAGAAGGAATGCAATACATCCCAGAGGATACAAGATGACGCCGATTCCAATAAAAAAAATAAATTAATTTTAAAAAATGGGCAAATTAAAAATGGTGAGGAGAATGGGAGAAAGGGCGACTCCATAAATACCACAAACCATCTTAGACACACAGTCATGGGAAGAGTGGGCTAATTCCTAAGGTCTCACTGATTGAGATCTCTGCCACAACACAGCTCCTCAAGTGGTTTTTTCAGAGGCCAATAAGAAATTTACACCACCATGATTTGCTGGCCACAGCCTTATTATAATTCCACATTGGGTTTTTAAATGCAGTGTTGGATTGATGCTGAAAACGTCACTTGTATTTTCCAGAACCTTGCAATGTCTTCAGTGAGTAATGAGTTATTGATAAAGCTAAAATACAATATACATAAGCTGAACAGAGCTTACACAACTTGTCCAAAAGACTAGATGTGACAAATGTAATTTTAAATATTAAATGCCTTTTAAGCTACAAAATTAAACAGCAAAGGCCATAATATCCTAAATTTAGCTAACAGAAAACTGAACCCAACATTTTTAATAATGCTGCTCAAAAGCGTCTTTTGTTAGACTGCTTGTGCCTGGTAAATGCTCAGGTCCGAAACCTTCAAATTCAAAAGAGCGTCTGTTACAAAGTTGTGGGTTGAATTCAAGACCAATTCAAAATAATCCTAATGACATAATCAGGGTTATTTTCTCAGACTTTAAAAACCTTCCTCTAAATCTACAGAAGACATTATGCAACTGTTTTCACAGACCAGATTAATACCATTGCTGACAAAAAAAAAAAAAAAAAGGTTTTATTTATAATATCTTTTCAGTCAAAAGGAATTCCTGGCACAGAATGGCTTATTCACTTCTAAGTGTAAGCACTAGATACTCAACAGCTCCATCATCTCCAGCCCAGCCTAGTGTCTGCCCAAGGCGTCAGTCGGCCAAGTGAACATCACACATCACATTTATGTCAGTTCAATCCGCCTAAGCAGTGAGCCAGAGAGCTGACTCATGGCTGCACACACTGGCATCCTGTGCACCCTTTCTCCCTCCTTAAAACAACTTTGAAGGAGAAAACATGCCATGTGGCTTTGCAGTCACATCAAATTAGTTATTAGGAGGGATGCTGGCTTTCCTTAGGACTTTTGCTGGGGTGAGATTTCATGGCAGTTACTGTATAACTGACCAGTTCATTATATTTCGATCAAGATGGGTCAAAAATCATGATGATGGCAAAAAGTAAATAAATAATTGATGGCACCCAGTTACATCCTGTCTGGATCGGTTCCTCTATCTCCTAGTTTGAGACGGACCAAAAATTACCCTGATATAAGCCACCAGTTTCAGAGCCTGGAGCACAGAGTCAAACTGAATCTGATTTGCATTTATCATGTAAACAACACAAAGAAGAAGGAATCCCAAACTTGGAGAAAAATTTAAAAAAATAGAACTTCTCAGCCAGTGGCCTCTTTGAGGAGCGCTCCACTGTTTTGAAGTTCAAACCTCTGCATATTTATCCAACTTTATGCAATGTCCAGAGTGATAAATGGCTGGAATTCTTTTTGTCATTACAAAAGGTCTTGTATGTTTTTTCCTGCTCTGTCATCTCACATGTTCTGTCTTTAGTGGGACTCATGCCTGAGACAACATGTGTAAGCATAGCTGAAATAGCTCATGATGAACTTTCCCACAACATTTTCCCTCTTTAACTCACTGATGTCCTCCCTCTTGGTTTTGCTGTTGGAATAGCAAAATAAGCACTGCATAGTTTAGCTGCAGTCTCATGATAACCCCAAGTCTGTATTTTATCAGTTTCCATATTCCACTGCTTACCGAGACTAATGAGTCTCCATTCAGACAACTAAAGGTTAAGGCCATTGTTAAGACAAAACGTAATCATGTTTTTTACTCTTTGGAGCAGACTCTGAATGAAACAGCTCCAGACTGTTGTTCAGTTTAACGTCAGATGTTTTCAAAGACTGACCTTTTTACTTTATGCACTCCCTGCTATAAAAATGTCAAGCCCTGTCTGTATCCTGCCTTTACTGTGAAGTCCACTTACAGTACACTGGACTCCAAACCTTTTGTAGGGCATTCTCTGTGGCACCAGAAACTACCAATTTCAGAGGAAAGGCTAAAAAGTCATGTGTTATTCTTACAGACTGGGTCAGTGCAGTCAAAAATAAATCCGTCTTTTAAAGAGGATAAACACTTTCCATTGTACTGTCTGTGCAAACTTGAGCAAAATCCTGCAGATACACATAAATTGCAGACTGATTTGGTGAAGATATTTGCATTTGTTCAGCATACTGTAACTACAGGATCCAAACTACTACCAGCACCGTGCAATTAGATAATCATCGAAATGACTAAATATGTAAAAGACAAAAGCTTTATATGTACATTTATAAAACTTTTGTGTGAGACAATATTTAAACATAAACACAAAACCACTTTTTTCTGGTTGGAAAAGACAGTAATTTCACACTCACTAAGAATCAATGGTCCTCATCTAATTAAAGACATTTTATAGCTTGAATCTTCAGCTATTTTTCTTTTTGCAGGCTAGACAGTTATCAAGTAAGCCCATTGTGGATAACTCTTGATGTAAGACAGCTGAAAACCTGCTTTGAAACTAGTAGTTACAGAAAAGTTAAACAAATAGGATTTGGCTGAAACCAACCTGTGACAGTGGTCTGGACAGCCTTTGACTCCTGTCTTCTGGTGACCATGGGCGCAGCTGGACACTACAGCAGAAGGACAACAGAGAGCCAACAATAAATATGTATAATTTTGGGCTGTATTATAGTAGCTATTCTTTTCATATCTTTACACATATGCATTAGGTTAATGTGGCTACTCTAGACAATGCGGCAAATACGTTAACCCAGACTGACTAATAGTAATACTGAAATTACAATGATTGTAGCACCAGTGCCATTTGCTAAATTAACCCAAATTGCAGGGCAATAAGCTTCGTCAGTCAGGGCAAGGGAGAAAATCTGGGTATGAATGTGACCCACTAAAAGATATCAGCAGAGTCAAATGTCCACGTGCAGAGAAAGCATGGTGAATGGTTGCCATTCTGCCTTTTGTTATAGTGAATGCAATTGGTGGAATGTGATATCCTGTGCATTTCCTTTGTTATTATAGTACAATCCCATGGCTCCACTTTCTGTCTTTTATTACCATAGCTATTGACTTGTTGCAGCCTTTTGTCAGAAGAGATAAAAAAAAAAAAAAAAAAAAAAAGTCCTAAATGTCCAGCTAAAATGTTGAGCTATCTGATTTCTACCTGAACAAAAATAAAGAAGCATGTTTCCACATTGCAATGCTTTTCAATAATGTCAAAAACAGCAGGTCAGGGGAGCTACTGTACCTCTTATTGATCGTAGGTGTGATCACCTCTTTCTTCCCATCCGGGCTTGCAGGAGGGCCCAGTGAGTATGGTCCAGGTGACAGCGATGCAGGGCTGGAGATGGTGTACTCTCTGTAGTTCTGGTTCTCATCACGACTCACTATTAATGCCTCCTGAAAAACATGTCAAGGGAATGTCACTGCAATAGTATCCACTGAATCTAACATGGTCTTAGATGATGAAGAAGAAGAAGAAAAAAAAAAAAAGAATAATGAACACCCACAACAATCACAGGACACACAAGTACAGCACAGTAAAGAAGTAAATGCTGTAAAACAGGTCTACACACTTTGTATTCAGTATCGCCATGTGCTCTACAGGGACCCATCTTCAACATCTCAATAAAACACAGGATTTCAAAGTAAATCGCTAGAATGTCTTGCACTGCTTCCATCTCAAGGACAGTGAAATAAACAGATGTGTGAGGCAGCATTAGCAGAAATGAAGCAGCATACCGCATGTAGTCAAAACATCCCATTATCCAAATAAAACAGGCTTCTGAGCATTATTGTAGAGCAAAAACAGATGGAGTCTAGTTGTTGATATAAATTTGCCATCCTATAATTGAGACAAACCATAGACAAATTAAAGCCTCTGTGGGCCTGTGGCACTGACTTGGAAGCGTCCAGTGAGCTGTTCAGGTGTGCTGGTTCCATTGGTCTGTCCAGGACTGGGAGGTTTGGGTCTTGAATGACAGAAAACCACAGAGTTCAACTGACAATGAATTGAACAATTCATTCCTGTGATAATTGTTAACACCATCATTGCTTTAAAAACAAAAAATATTTAGTTTATATTAAACAAGCAATGAAAATACTAATTGTAAAACAAAACTCATTTTCTAAAAGGGACATAAGTCTCAGAGAACACCAGGCTAGTAATAAAAAAATCTTTTTTTGAAATCCCTTTTGCTAATATTCTAGGAAGAAACCATTGATATGTTCCCATAAATCACCACAGAAAACAAGTACTGCAGACTGGTCCCCTTTTGAAAATCTCAACTTCAAGTAGCCACATTTTCTTAACATTCTTAAATGGGAACACGTTTTATAAGCAATTCCATCACTGGATTTTTTAAGGGGAAAAATATGGGCAGCATGAGCGCCAAAACAAACACACAGTGCCCCCCTGGCTGCAAGACCAGAGGCTGGCTGGCTCTTGGTTGAGCCTGGAGTAATGAGGCACACAGGAAAGCCTGGATGCCTGTGGTAAATCACCCAGAAACACACCTCTCGTGGCCTGGGCTCCGTGTACTCTGTGCAGGAGAGAGATGGCAAGAAAATGAAAGCTAATATTGCAGCAGCAAGACATTTCTTCCTGTAGGAGAGATAATGTTGCAGGCCTGAAAAAGCCATTGCGTTGAATTAGTGACACATATGAAAAATGCTCATCCTGCGTTTTAATACTTTCATTTTTTACCATGGACATCAGAACACTAGAAGAGGTCTCTCAGTGATCAAATTAGTGCCTATTGCAGATGAACTCTCATGAAAATGTTCACTATGACTACAAAATTGGTATTAATTAGCACCCTTTGCTGATACTAGCTGTCCATAGCTGTCATGAAGGCAACCTGGAGTTAACCTCCATATCTTAGGCAGATGCTTCCAAGTATGCACTGCCGCCATCATGCTGAGAACTGAAATATTAAAACAGCTAATACTAACCAAAGTTCAGGATTTGAACAGGATTCAAATAAACAACAGCTAACCATACTTTGTATTAAGCTGTGACCAGTATCTAGGATGAACTTTTTTACATCCTTAATAGACAAGCTTTATTAGACTGAATATTGAAAAACATGATCATAGTGCTGGTACAATATTCAAGTTGCTGGAAATGCTGGCACAATGACTAAATCTATGTTACTTGTAGAAATAATGTTTTCTAGAAATCAGCTGTTTCTTTTTTTTTTTTAAACATCTGGTCAAGTACACTCTTGTCCAAACACAAACATGCATACAAGAACTGCACCTAAATAAAACTGACAAAAAAAAGAAATCTCAGAAAATTTCTGATTAAGAAAAAAATAAACCAAAACCATGAATATGATCAGAAACATCACTAAGTAATTTTGGAAGTCAACAGTTTTAGCTACAACACATTTTAACCCAGTGTCTAACACAATTCAAGTTGTCCTGCTAAGAGAGAAAAATGCAGGTGGATGCCTCCACAACAGCCTGGATTTCCAACAACAGTTTACTGATACTTGCTAGAGAAGCAAGATCTGAGCTAGTGATGGCAGTAAACTGAACTAACTAATCAGGGAGGCTGGCTCTGGATATTGATCTCTCCATAGACTTTCACTTTGGCTAGATAAGATACTTCACAAATTGTTGCTTGAACATCACAGAAAAGACACATCTCCTTCATAATCTACTGGTCCAACAGCAAAGTAATTGCAGCAAGACTTCTTCAGCTCTGTTGTGACAAAGAACACTTCAGGAAACCTTTCCAGCCAAATTCCTCCACTCTGTAAGATGATTCTCCTCTGAGTCTGGAGAGGCATCTCCTCTGACAATAGATATATTTTATAAATGTTCATTTTTCCATTATGTTTTTAGTTTATATTCTATTTAATGTTGTATATGATAATCATTAAACACAGTACTGTGCAAAGGTTTTAGGGACTAAAATACACAGGGGATGATTTTACTATGAGGTACATGAATAGCTTTTCATTTATTAATAAAATTCATATAAAGTGCTGTAAAAGGAGCAAAATCTGAAGATGGACAGCTGAAACATCAGATTGATGGTGATAAACTGCTGACAAGAAACTGGAAAAGGCGAGTGCTCTTAACTCAGTAAAGAACAAACATTACAGATTGTGCCACTCAGTTACACAGCTCCTTACAGCTTGTGTATGAAAACATGAAAATACATAATATGCTTGATGAGTGGCATTAGGAGTCTGAGGTGCATAGGAGTCTTGGTGCTGAAAACCACTGACTGTTAACAGAGAGGGATTAAAGACATGGCAAAGCTACACAGTGGCATTGTCCTGAGAAGGCAAGGAGTAATGGTGTTGTTTCTGGCTTGGTAGGAGACATGAGGTCAACAGGGAAAAATTCACTCACATGGACATAGGACATCCAGAAAGGAAGTATGTGAAAGTGTATGTGTGTGAGAGAGTGTGTGCCTGTTTGTGTGTATGCCTATATGCAGTAAGAAATATATACAAAAAAAAAAAAAAAAAAATGACAAGGGCAATAGTGACCAGAAACGAGAATTTAGGGAGGACCTTCAATCAAAGCAAGAGCAGCCAAGAGCAATTCTGGCATGGAGGAAAATGTAGCCTGTCATCCAAAAATGCTTTGGCAAATCTAAAAAGAGGATTTATTAAGAAAAACCAGGGAAGGAAACAGTGTGGCTCTCATACATGCTGGTATTTCCCCTGATTACAATCACTTGTTTTGTTTGTACATTGCTCGCATGATAAAGTTAAAAACAGTGTTAAGAAAGATGGAATCTGTTGAGACTGTGGTCTTGGCAAAAACTGAGAAAATTAGGGACATTTAAAGAGTCATATGGGAAGCTAAGCTGCAGAAGGTTGCATGGGACAGTATACGTATATAGATTATGTTTAGAAATTCAGTCTATATAAGATATACAGAACACAACTATAAGTTATGTCTTATAGAACATTTATATGTCTGTGTACCTTTCTACCACCAGCTGCAGATGAGTCTTGGAGTTTTTGATCTTGTTCTGGGCTTCCACATTCAGCATGTCAGTTGTGTTTTCCCCATTGATTTCCATGATTATGTCACCTGGTTGAAGGTCGGCCTGCTCTGCCTTGCTACCTCCATTTACCTGGTAAATAGAGGAATGAGGTCCAGTTAGGTCCCACTGAACCAAATTGGTCTGAAAACACTTTATGGATGATACACATAGCAATTATAAGCAAGACAGCGTAGACAGTTTGGTATATTATAATTAGTGTGGACAATGTGACTAAACATCAATTAATGAGTAAGTACGAAAACATTTACTCAGTCGATGAGTAAATGTAATAACATTTACTTGTGAGTAAAGGTGAAAACAAGTTGTGTGATACCGTAGCTACACTCACCAAGTAAACACTAAGTGAATGCCAACATACACAAGATTTCACACACATGGAATGAGACAATACTGGTCAACAGAGAACAGGTTCGTGACACCCACTGGGAGAAGTCATTAGTGTGGCACTACTTGATGATTCAACTGGGTCTGACCTTTGCAACAAGCCTCACCACGTCATATCCAATGCTATACCACCACATCAGGGATTTCTACACTAATGGGCCGAAACATGATGCCCAAGCCACAACTCTCATCTTGGTTCCTGTAGCCCAGGCATATACACCCAAACACACAGGCTAAAATAAAGCAAAAAAATGAGGAGGTTGATGCTGCGACTGCTCCGCCTTAACTATGAAATTTACCACAGGAGTGCTTGCCTCACTTTTACAAATCAAATACAGAACAAATTATTAAGGATGAAAGTCACAATAGTGACAGTCAAAGGGCTGCTTGCCAAGCAAGAGGGCAGAGCTGCTATGTCTGTGGGGCCACTCAAGTTGCAATTAAGCATTGCTGTGGTAGTGCATGCCTTTTTTGATCAGGACACGCCTGGTTTCACATAAACTAAGAGCTGTTGGGGGTTCTTTTTCAGCATCTGTGCCTGAAATAAATAGGGACAAGCTATCTTTTAGGTCAACAACAATGAAAGAGGGCGTCAGCGTCATCTCTGTTCTGAGCCCCCAGCCACTCCAAATACAGAGGACAGGAGGGGAGGGATTGCGTGAGTGAGACAAGCAATTTGTCAAAGTGGGCTGTGCAAACCAATTTCAGTGACGAAGGATCACTCTCAGCAGGAATCCCCGAAATATCAAACAGATTCTGTGAAGGGGCAGACAAGCAAAAATGCTTGTGTGGTTAGCAGCAATATCAGACCTAAAGCTAATTCTAAATGAGGGGCCTGTTTTCTAACAAATGAAACAAAGGCTTCTGAATTTAAAGAAGTTTGAAATTCAGATTGTTTTTAGCATAATTTATGCCTTACAGTCTAACAAGTTACTGGTGAAGGTTCACTGGAAGAGTATAAGCAGTGGTGATGATAAAGAATCAGGACATGCAGATGTTAGTATAATCCAGGTTTGGTGATTACTGTGTACCATCTGCACAGTGAAAATGTTTTAATTTCTATTACACATAAAACAAATTGTTTAAAATAAATAAATTAAAAAAAAAAAAAAAAAAAAAAAATCGCCAGTAAAACAACATATATACATATGCCAAAGTACAAGCTTACTGATGCATATGGTCATGTTTGCATCACTTAGTGCACTCTGGCATCAGGAACCCCTCCTCTTCCACCACAACTTCCACTGTAACTGTAAGTGGTTTCCTTCTAATGTAATCTACTTCCATCCCATTCTAACGGGTTCAGTAGTCAAGGAAATAGGCATGCAGCAGCCCATGAACAGAAACAAAGAATCAGAGAGAAGGAAGTTGACTTTGCATGACAAGCCAGGTCATGTTTTGACAAAAACAGGGAATATGGATTGAGAAGGTGTGAGGAGGTCCAGCAACAAGGTGGCTGTTGATGAGTACCTTTGACACAGTTATGGCCTTCTTGAAGTCCCTTCCTCCAAATATTCTGAAGCCCCATGGTGAAGGACCAGTCAGGTTCACTGTCAGCGCCATTGAGTGATGAGGTTAATGCACACTGGTCAAAACTCTGGGAGAGGAGGAAAAGGGAAAAAAACAAAAAGAGGAGACAAGAAAAATGAAATTTAACAATATATAACAGTATATCGTGTGATATAATCATGTGCATAGCTTGTTGGCCAAGCTTAATATTGCATCAGTAGGTGAAAACCATAAAATTTTGCATAGGGCACCTTTCATCTCAGCAACACATCACTTTCACTGGCCTAAGTCCCCTCAACATGGATAGAGTAACAATAACAAACAGGAAAGGGAGGAATCTGAAATCAAAGACACATGGCTAACAATGGTGAAGTGCCAGCAAAGCCCAAGAGTTTGATTAAATGCTCTTCTGAGACAAGGAAAACAAACACTAACAAAAAGTCATGCAAGCACAGTGCACAAGGAGCTGCACTGTGACCATTACAATGCATTATATATAGTAAATTGCAACATATACAGTGGCATAGTATGACATGCAGTGGTGTAGTACGGCAGCCCTTACAACATGTACATGAGAACAGGCTATAAAAATAAAGCTGTGTAACTGTTCAGATGACATATTTTATATTCGTATAGCTAGGGTTGGGTGAAAATTTACAGATTCTACTTTCCACAAAGTCCATGTGAGGATGTAAAATGTAAAAACCATGTGAGGAGTTGTGACTGTTCTATTGTCTTGTACTTTTTAGAGTTAGCATTAATGCAGTATTAAGGAAAAACAAATCATATTGTAATAACAGGCATGGAATAGTTGCTGTTCTCATTTTTCCATATGGAACAAATTAACTATTGAAATTCAGCTATAATGTTGTATGATGTCCCTCAGGATTCTGTTAAGCTTTTACCAATTACTTTTATTTATTACAAATCTAGACAGAAACATGACAGGACATACAAGTAACAGATCCAACATGTGTATCTTCAATTATGGCAAGAATGGTACATTTTAAAATATTATATGCTGCAGAATTATAATTGGTGATGACTGCATGTTGTACACTATTGTCTGCGGCATGTAGATTTTCTCCAGAATCCCGTGAGACTGTCATCTGTGGAGACATACAAAATGCGGATCCAGATGATCAAATACCATTTGCTAAAACCCAGAATCTCTGTGGACCTGTTAATGATTAGGGTTTCCAACTCCAAGCTACTTGACTTTAACAATTTCATGATTCGCTACATCTTTTGAAGTTGAGGTTGTTTTTGGCATCCCTATGTATAAGTCACTTAAGTCAAAGTTTATCTAGTCATGTTTGTGTACACTGTTTTCCAGACAAGATAATGTTCCTATTCAGCAAGTTCCTCTAAAGTGATCAGAAGGGTTGCAAAACACAAAACTGATGACCGCAAAAACAGAGCCTTTTAGGTATTTTCTCAATAGATCTTTAAATGCTTTGGAAGCAACGTCTCAAGCAATATTTGCCACCTTCACTGAACATCTAGACTCAACTAAATCAACATTTACGCACGCTTCTAAAATACTTCTGCATCAAAAGGAGCACAGTGTACACCAGTTTTTCAAAGCACTGACAGTTGTTTTCAATATAATAATAACTGCTAATTCAGTCACCAGTCAGACTTGGTAAGTTTGTCTGTTAGAAACCGTATGTTGAGACATGTCGTGTACAGTGACGAGGTTCACAATCACATCAACACTTGCACAATGCAAACCCACATACAATGACCTGCTGTGACAAACTATTCTCACTGAGAAAATGAGTATTTATTTCAGCTGACATTAGCACAATAAATAAAACAGGTGCACTTGCAGACACTGACATAAGCCATCTTAAATATAGAACACAGAAAAAGTCTATACCCAAAACAAAACTGCCTGTTCCTTAACTCACAACACGCAAAACGTTTGGTGGTGCAAATAGCTTTGAAAGTAAAATCAGAACTTAGATCTTTTAGTAGACCGTTAACATCCAGAAATGCACTGTTTTTTTCTTTTATTCCAGTTATGACAACTGTAATCACTGCTATTAACAGCACTTTAGTTAAAAGAAATGCAGAGTAGATTAGTGTATTTAGATATGAAGTACTGTTTGTTGTTTGCACCTGACTGCATGTTGTGGCCATATCAGTCAGTGGACAATGACACCATCAATAAACACCATCATACTTCAAAGTTCAGATTGAGCCAAAATGTTGTACAGACTGTTACACACACTGGCCAACCATGTAGAACGTAATTGACATTGTTACCCAATATCTCTGAAGAGAAAGCCATAAAAGTCATTCAGTGATGACAGATATTGCATGATGGTTCCTTAAAATATGAGGTACAGCAAGGCAAACTTGGAAATACAAAATACAAGTGGATATAAGACATCAGCCACCCTACTCCTCCAAATCCCTCCACAAACACTGGCCTGTTTCATCATCAGCACATTCCACAAGTGTCTGGGACAAGCAGTGCAGACCAAGTTACTCATTAATAGTCTAGGCCAGTTATCAGCGTTACTGGGCTCACCATCATTAGGGTCTTAATTGCTGTGGCCTCCAAAGTAAGTGTAGTGATAATGACAGGGAGCAGCTGCCCCAAAGTTTTCCCAGCCTTTGGGGGTGTCAATTAGTTCCATGGGCCTCAACAGCTTCTCATACAGAGCAGCCATTAGCAACCGAGCACCCTGCTAATTCTCTGCCTAAATATACAGTATTTGCATCGTAAAAAGGCTGAATAATGTCAAGTGAAATGATGGTAATAGGTGGTGCAGAGCTAACAAACAGTGGGGCAGAAAAACAACACAAAGCGGTGATGAGGATAAGTGGCACACTCATGAGCTGTGCTTAATTGGCTGCTGATGAGGTTTTAAGACTGTACGGCTGCTCACATAAAACAAAATGCTAAACAGTTTGATGAAACCTCTCTATGTCACAAAAGTCCTGCTGGGCGATTGCCAGGATACATAAAAGGTGAATTCTCTTCTGGTGACATCTCACTGCTTTTGCTGGTGCACAAATCAGCACACTCAAAACAAGACTTCTACTCATGAAGTCTTTTCTGTGACCTGCAGCTCTGCACGAGTTGGGTAGCAGAAGGAGTTGAACGTGGTGTGGAGTCCGTAGTTAAACACACAAATTTACAACTTACATGCTTAGTTGGCAGCATGCAAGCCAGATTATGCTATAAATATTCAGCAATTTGACATTTAAATGACTAAACAATTAGGAAAAATATATTGCTGATATTACACTGATGAAAATAATTAGCTGTAGCCATAACATTCTTCATATCTCACTTCATTAGTGAGAGTGATGTATATTTCAGTTTTATACAAAGTGCAGCTTTGCTGGGTTAGTACAGAGACTAAAAACAACTTGCTGGACTAAACTTAATGAACTAAATTTTAGCGACAGTAATACTAGGATTACTAAAAGTATCAGGATTCAGGTACTGCCATTGTGTATATATAAAGCACACTTTGGGGAGACAGGACTGATGAGTAAACAGAGCCATAGTAAGCTCAGACGTTGTTTGGCTCAGACTGTGTTTCTGTTTCCACAGGAAAGTTGCAGGACATTCATCAAGAACGTATGTTAAGGGCCCATCACATCCATGAATGACTGTCCCCACAGGCAAAATAGATGGTGGACTCATGAGGAAAGAACAGGCCCTTCATATCACACGATTCAGGACTCATTGCTCCAACATGCACACAGCCTCAGGGGTTTCATTTACAAAAAGGTTTTTAATTATATAGTTCCAGCTGGTAAAATTTATTATTAACAAGCACCACAACTGTGCCAAATTCAGCACTATGGTGATTTTCAACAATTATCTGACAAAATGGGTGATGATGATAACGCTACTTTTTCAAAGTTTGAGATTTGAAAAAAAAAAAAAAAAAAAAAAAAAAAGCTAACAAAAACTAGCTGTAAAGCCCGAACGTCAATGCTCGTATCACTCCGAGGTAAACACAACAATATGTCAGTCATATTTTGCACTGTACGCTGTTAGTGTTCTGAGGGTAACTTCCAAAGGTTGGACAGGTATTTTCATTTGTCTGACTGCACAGTGGTGACAGGAGGTGAACTTTAACGCCATTAGGCTGAGACTTGTAGACACACAATAACACTTAGCTGCAATCTTCAATTTACTGTGCTTATTGTAACATGTACTTATGTGTAGTTTTGGCTGAATCAATGAAACCTGCTAACACAAGTCTGAAATTGTGTGTAGTGTGGCTAAAATGATGATGACTCACCCCTGAGGAGTCTTGAGCTTTGATGGGAAGCAACTTTGATCTGTCACCACAA
Organism: Mastacembelus armatus; assembly: GCF_900324485.2. Classification (NCBI taxonomy): domain Eukaryota; kingdom Metazoa; phylum Chordata; class Actinopteri; order Synbranchiformes; family Mastacembelidae; genus Mastacembelus; species Mastacembelus armatus. Next base: position 8,989,466 of record NC_046641.1, on the reverse strand, counting down.
CAAAGTGAGGGCAACAAATAGTAGTGTTGATGGTTACTATTGGTATTACATTCTGAAATATACATGTTGTACACAATACATGGCAAGTTAAAGAACATGCTGTGAAAATGGCCAACCAGTAAATATATGCATCACAAGGGACCATCAGTATGTTTAACAAAGCTAATCCTCAGAATTAACACATTTGTTCTAAGCAATTAAAGCCCTGGGAAAAAGGCAGCTGCTCCCATACGTACACCAGAGAAAATCAAATATTCATGTCAGCCGAAAGGCCTGAGATTCACTCAGAAAGCTGACTGACTGTATAAGTCGGTGTCTAGCAGCTAAACCTGGCCACCAACATCAACTCTTCACCTCCTTCCTGACTCACAGGAGTGCTTAACTAAGACTGTTTTTCCTCCTCAAATTCTGGGCCAAAATCCACTGGATCAAAACGAACAGGCACCGGGTCTCCAGCGCACTAATACTGAAAGAACGGCTGATGAACATAGCAGACACATGGCTCAACTGAAATCTCTGGCTGAGCTTTGATGAGAAGGAAGACTGAGCCACTGTGGCTGCGGGGGAATATTCCCGGTATGAATCACACTTGTCAAGGCTATTTGCTGGTGGCCATACAGCATTGTGAACTTTCCACAGCCCATGTCACTGATGCAGTCTGCTGTTGACTCTACCCTATGTGACGCAGTACACTGACAGGTCTGCACCTACCTGGACACACACACCCACTGAATAAAAAAGAGGAATGCAATAGCAAGCCTCTCCCTGGACTGAACAAAGTGACATAGCATTCTGTGCATTCTCCAAATCATACCCACTTTGGTCAGATAGTAGTCTCTAGGGAGATGAGAAACAATAACAATCAAACAACTACAAATTATATCACACACTAATAGAGCATGTGTCATCAAAATAATCACAAACAGAGCCCTACCTGTAATTTTTCTAGGTTACTCCCTTTTCAGTACGAAAACCTAAGCATGCATTCTCCTGACACAGTCTTAGAAATATTACATTAACTTATGGTAGTATAAAAAATTTCTACTTTTTAAGAGTATTCACCAACCTTTACTGAAATCACTCTACACTAGACTGGATTGTGTCACTGCCATATGTGGTTTGTAACATTGCAAGTACACTCGCACTGGCGCCATGTATTTCCCCCTGCATCGTCACCTGAAGATCATCAGGTTGATCCTCACACTGAGCAGATTCTCAGCAATCAGAGCAGTTCACCACATCCTCTGCATGCACCATTAGATACTCCTCACAAATCGCACGCACCAATCACCACTGCATTAAATGTGCTGCTGCAACTGATTTTGCTTGCTGGAAACATCTTTTGATTTGAAAACTGTTTCTTGTTTCAAGCCTCTGCCGCAAATGAAACTGAAAACCACACTTGTGTGAGACAGGGTAGAAAATGTCACTCGTACCTTTCAGCATAATTCTATTCACTTCCGGGACAACCGTGCACATGTTCAGAGAAAAGCTGCCCGTTATATTTGGATATAAGCATAAACAGAATAGCAGCTAAAACCCTGAAAACTAAAGCTTCAGCTAAAACCTCTATGGTATTTCAAAACAAACAAAAATATTTTCAGATTTAGAAAGAAACAAACTGGCCTTTTCCCGTTCTCTCAAAAAGCCACTGCTTTGCTCTATCCTAAATTACAGTGCGCTGTTTTGGTTCCTGGATGGCTTTATCCTGTCTGAGCAACAACATAGCATCCTCTCAAAATAAAACAATGCCATCAGGAAACAACCACAATATAAAGTGAGAGGAGGGTAGGCATACAGTGGCACGCACATGAAAGGCAGCAGAGCATAATCACAATGGAGAAGGTACACAAACAACAGACGGTGAGGAGTTTGGGAACATGATGGTTTGCTGGGACTGTTCTGGATCACACATGAGCTCTGAGAAACACCTCAAACATTTCCCACCTGCTGAGCTCACATGCAAACACTAACAACTCTATTTATCTTTTAAAACACTTCATTAAGTGAACTATAGGATCAGCCAGGAATTACGGCTGTAGAGAACTGGCTTTAACATGAAATAAAGCGGACCTGGTAACTCAGAGTCAATAGGCCACTTTGTGTGGAGGAGAAAGATGATAGCAGCTTCACCGGTGGAACTAACATGACATAAACACTTAAGTCTCCAGAGGTTGTACCTGGTCCACCCCCTCCACAAATCACACTGCAAACATAACTCTCCTGCGCTCCTGAACACAGATGCATTGACTGGGTGGAAGGGATACAGTGGAGGCTGGAAACCAGCGCTCTGTGTGGGATTAAGTTTTTCCACTCTGTTAAACTGACTTTAAATTTCCACTTCTTGTAAGCGACCTTAGCCAAAACAGCTCATATGTGGGCACTGAACAATACATCAATCATTATTTAACGGGGCTTCACAGCATGTTCTAGGTTTCCACCCTTTGTAATCAACAAGACTGTCTCAACTTCAACACCTACCACAAACCTGAAATGAGTTACATTGTCTGCTATAAAAAACAACAACAACAACATATCTCAAACGTCACAAGGGTTTGGCGTCGAGACCAACATGACAGTATTTTTACTTACCAAGGTGAATGCCGTGTGATTTGAGGTGCCTTCTCCACCTGTTGGATCTGCCCTCGACGCAACACCCAGGAGACAGCAGGTCCCAGTTCACCTCCGCCTCAGGCAACAAAACAACGCCGAAAACAGAAACAGCTTTATGAGCTTCCTCCGTCCACTCAGGAGCACCGAGGCGGTGATGAAGCGCTCGCAGTCCCACGGGTCTGGCTCTCTTCTGGTGTTTCAGCTGGTAAGGCGGCACCCATTAACACCACCTGTGGCTGCGCGCGCAGTTGTGTCGCTGCCATGTGCTGTTACCAAAATAAATTGGAAAGAGGCGCAGCGACGCGGGGCGTGTCGGCTGCCAGAGGGCGGAGGAGGGAAGAGCTCCGCCGTGATAATTGAACCATTTATCCAGGGTCACGTGTGGCTGCGTCTGGAGTCCGCGCGCCACCTGTTGACGGAGTGACGCAGAGCAGCACGTGCGCACCTATTAGGAGAGTTAATTGAAGGTAAAGACTTTCACCTGTGTGAGGGACAATAGGCCGGGTGACATGCAGACTGCTTTCTGTCGACTGACTGGTTTACAGTCAATGGATATAGGCTACAGTTGTTTACAAAGGTTTGGGCAGCACTGGAGAAATGTTGACACAAACCGCTTGAAGCAAAGAAACTATGAGCTAATGTTTTCTTCGAATTTGAATACACAGCTTTCTATTTAATGAGCTGAGAAACTAGGGGAAAAATAAACAGTACTTGTAGCATGTGCAAAAAGTCTGGTCACCCTTTCATTTGTAAAGCCCAGCTCCAGGTCCTCTGACTCCTCAAAACAACTGACAATTAAGAAAAAAGCTGCATACACAACTGTGGGGCATAAAAAGATGAAAGTGCTTCCAACTTGAAATTTCTGAAATAAGAAATGGTAGTTGGACGTCAAGACCTGATCTAGAGGACGAAGAATACTTTCAGATGAAACTGCATGTCTGCTGGCATTGGAGCTCCAGGACCTTAGACAGGAGTGGTTCCTCCCCACCCATTTACAACACCGTCCCACTGTGCAGCAACAGTCTACAAGGAAGAGCCATCAGGAAGAAACCTGTGACCTTATCATCAACTTTAATGTCTTAAGAATGCGAAGCAGCATCTGGATAAGCTTGAGTCATTTAGGAAACAAGTGTGGTGGACAGACCTTTGGCCACACTCACCAGAAGTATGTTTGAAAATAAAAAAAAAACCCACTAACCACATTTCATAAAAGCAACACCATGACAACTGTTAAGCAGGTGAGGTGGAAATATTTTGATTCAGAGTTGGATGGCAGCCAGTGACACAAGGAAACAGCACAGACAAACCAAAGAATGGATTTCATTGAATATTAGCAAATGCTGGATGCAAATGTCATGTCGCCCACAATAAGAGGTTTCAGCAACAGAACAATGATTTAAAACAGACCACAAAAATCCACGACCTGATTCAAGAAATACAAGCTGAAGCTGTTGGAATAATCCTCACAGTCCCCTGACTTAAACGTTTGTGGGTAGATCAAAAACACACTTTGTGTCCAAGAGAGCCTAAAATATCTCAGTCAATTGTAAAGTTCCAAAATAAATTTCCAAAATAGAAAAAGGAAGACTACAAAAAGCATTCACACATGAAATGCATCAAAGGTGGATTTACTAACCACTAACTGACTGACTGATGCTTTTATATTTTATTAATCTTACCTCTGTATAACCTTAGTTTCGGTCATTAAAATAGGTCACATGGCCATAGTCAGTGTAACCATAAAATAGAGGAAACATGCTAAACCTTAATATAATAGGGAGACCTCAATGTAATAATAATGATATAATAATAAATCCTGCTTTATTAAAATGTCATTTTCAGTTACTATGAAAATTACATTCCCTGCTCAGCTTCATACTTGCCTAAAGTTTTTGTTGTATTAATACAGAAACAAAACAAGAACATCATTTTAGTATTACTTTGTAATGTTTAATTGCGTACCATACATAAGATACATTGTTTTATAAGCAAATATATATTATACTTTTAATTTTGGAAAAAGGTTACAATCTGTACAAAAAAATCTCCTATGTCAACATTACATGTTTCATTTTTACATTGAAATCATGAATATATCATATAAAGATGCAGGATGACTTCATGATAATTATTTTTCTAACTTTGCATGAAAAATGTGGCAAAGCTTACACTGGCACAAACATATAAGTATTTTTCTCAATACTGTTTTCAGAGTAAAAATGTTAACCCCATAAGCAGAGAAAACATTGTAGAAGCAGTAGCAAATGCAGCAAAAATAAAGTGAGCTGGGATTGTTCAGTGGAAAATTTTAAAAGGACATGTCATAAATTGTTAGATTTGGCACATACAGCTTTACTTCAATAATTTCAAAAATATTCCACCATTTATACAACTTACTGAGGTTTTAAAGCAAGTCTTCTTATGTCAGAGCAGAGGGACAAGCATAATCCAAAATAGACAGATATTCTGTAATTAATAACGTGCTTAAGAAACCAGCTCAGCTCTGCATAGCCTTGTGGAAGGCTGTAGACTTATCTTGACCTGTCCGAGCCTTTACTGTGCGTTACATCAAGCACATATCTATATACGTCTCTGATGTTTCCTCAAACCTGCCCAGGGTATTTTCAGGGACCTGAAAGAAAATCTGGGGGGAGATATTTGAAAGAAGTATTAATAATCCACCCAAATGCTAGAAAAGTGTGCCCTCCCCTTTTAATAATTCTCTGCAGTGGTTTGTGACAGCACTGTGGTGACAAAAAGCTGAATGCGGCATCATACTGTATGAGGAGGGAACAGTGCTGTTCAGTGGGAAGGAATGCAAATTTCCTGCAGCTGCAAACAGTTGTGGAACAAAAACGTCCATTCTTTGCATCAGAAGCACCATCATCAGCATTCATTCTTTCCTCTCAAGTGGCATGTGTGTGAAAACACACCAACTCTCAGTGCAGCACACGTACACACATGCACACACTCATGCAGGGAGGTGAGGTAAGAAATCACATGATGTCCCTGCCTTCACCTCTTTTCTGGGAAACAGGATGAACACACAGGTCTGACTAAATCAGGTTTGGGAGTGTGGTGGGTGATCGGATGAAAAGTTACTGGAGTGACAAAGTCTGATATGTTGGTGGGAGTGATTAGTTGGGCTCTTATGAGTCCACATGGACGTGGGAAAGCAGGAAGAAAGGAAGTCAAACCGGTGCCACATAATTCCCAGGAAAAGTCCCAAAAGCATGTGTCCGTTCTGACGTACCTACAGAGAACACAGAATACAAGAGAATCAAATAAATGCATGTATATTTTCTAAAACTGAAACAATGTACAGCTTAAGTTCGAAGTGCCAATTACAGCTGCAGTATTTCATGATGTCCACTAGAGGGAGCACTAACACTGCAGAAAGTGCACTGAAGCTCTAGCCTTCATTGTTAATCCCATTGTTTTCTTTCAGTACTTCATGGGAAAAGTGTAATTTTAGTAAATCATTGCTCAGGTCTCAGTAGATGCTCCTTCACAGGTTTTTTTTTTAACAATCCTGATTTTAAAAAATGATTTTATGGCCCATAGCTGTTAGCCCTGTGATGTACAATCTACACAGAGTATAAATACCTGTATAAAATTACAAAAGAAGAGATAATGAATGCAGTTCTAAATACTTGACACTGGTGCTCACCGAACAGTCTGGTTAATATAAAAAAATATCTGAAGTATGGCTTTCAAAGTCAAGTAATTGAATACAAACACCTATGCAAGATGTTGGAGCAACATATATTTTAGAAAGCTGATGTTTTGTTCCTATAATAAAGATACTGAAGCTGTTCTGGAGGATTGTGGTGGCCTGAGCTTGTTTGTTGCCCCTAATTGCATAATGTCCTGCTTCCCTTTGCCGTCTGCATAGTAAATATTGAGAGTAAAATATAATGAACATTATATTCCTTGTGATTTTAAAAATGTCTTTATTCCTTACCTACAAACCAGCCATCATCACATTTCTCCATCACTTGCACAATGTCTCCTTCTTGCAGCTCTAACTCATCTGTATTCTGGGGTTTGTAGTTGTAAATAGCTTTATATCTAAAATTGAGAACACAGAAGAAATACACAAACAGATGGTCTAAACCACAAATTCACAAAACACTTCTGTCTCTACATCAACAATGTGAACAAATAAAACTACTCAAATTGCCACGTACGGTTGGCGTTGCATCACTGTTGAACCAGGGGTGTTTGGCACTTTTGCTTGTGACAGGGAGTTGATATGTGGATTTGATGGAGCAACTTGGTTTGGTATTGCACCCTAAAGGAAATAGAAACCTCATGTCAGGCATTATGAAATGAACAATGATGAGCCACTTTACCGTCAACACAAACAGAAACACCACGGGTGTGGACATGCAGTGACTTTCTCAGGGAGGCAGTGAGAGCAGACCTGTGAGGGGTCGGTGTATCGGGGAGTGTTTGCTCTAGTAGCTCCTGTGCTGTGTGCAGATGCTGGTGACTGAGTGGAAGGTGAAACAGCTCTAGCTGCTGAGCTCTGGTTAGCTGAATGTGTCCCAGCCAAGAGGCTGTGCTGGTTGGTGGTGGAAATATTCGCAGACATAGTGTGGGGCCACCAATTGGCTGCTTCTTTGGGTGTGGGTGACTGTGAAGCTGGGCTCCCATATGGCAAAGGTGAAGACGACTTCAGGGATGAGTGCTCAGGTTTGGGGCTGGGGGAAGTGGGGGTGAATGGGGACAATGGTGACCGCGGACAGGGTGAATGAAGTGGACGGCCCGGACTGTGCGGTCCAGGGGAGACAGGAGACATGGGGCCTGGTGAGTAGTCGTCCGTGGAGTATTTGGTGCGGGGCATCTTGTTGACCTGAACATAACTGGCTGGGAAGATGCCACTCCGGCTGGTCCCTGAAATCCTCCCCTCCAACCACTTATCGTCAACACGCCTGGTTACACTGATCACCTCACCCTGAGGAAAAATTGAACAGAAGAGTAGGAGGTGTTAGATTTTACACAGGAAAAAATGACATACCAACCTGTTTAATCAATACATTCTAATAAATCACTATGACAGTAATGGAAGCATAATTATTTGATCATAAAGATCATTAAAAAGTACAATTGATGTTTTTAAAACTGCACTAATGTGCTTTTCACTTTGGTTGCATAAAGTTTAATGGTGGAAAGGTGACCTTTAGACTTGACAGAACCCCTGAAAGAGAAAGCATCTTGCAAGGAGACCTAATCCTTTAGCTCAGGGTGTTTGATTATACATCTTCCACTATGCAGCTATAAATACAGTGGCACATTAAATGACATGAACCCTATCAATACTCACTTTACGAAAGGAGAGTTCAACAGGTAGATCAGCATTGAAGTTATACAGAGCCACAGCTTCCCCGTAGTCCAACACCTGCAGAGTGGGCGACTTTATAGGTGTGGGCTTCTCTGTAGGAGGCAGAATCTATGAAGGAAAGAAAAAAATCATCTGTATCCAGTTTGACATGGCCTTAGTTAATAAACACATTACAGAGAAGTAGCATCAGATGAAACATATGAAGAAATTCACCTCCACATATGTTGTGGGGAAAATGCCTGCTCTTCCATGATGCTCCCCTTCAAACCAGTTGGCATCAACTTGCCTGTGGATGTAAACAATATCGCCTTTCTGCAGTGTGAGCTCCCTGAAGAATGGAATAATGATATTGAGACAGAAAATCCATTAGATTACAGATATAATGATTTGATTTCAGGCTTTAAATCTGATCTGAATCAGTAATTTCATGTTTTCTCTCAAAAATCTAAATAACAATGCAAACAAGAAATTGTACATTCATTATATCAGCTCACACTGTTACTCACTTGGGTGACTGAGCCAGGAAATTGAACTTAGCTCGTGCTGCTTTCATCTGGAAAAAACATCCAAATCATTTAGTGTTTTGGGAAGAGATGCAGTTATCATGTGAACAATGCATAGGCTATTAATATATATAGACACATGTATATGTCTAGACTTGTAGGTAACAACAAAAATCATCAAAACATACCCTTTTCTCTTCTTTCTTAGATGGGAGCTCCATGGTTTCATTTGCAGATGAAAGCCGTCCTACTGTGGAACAAAGGAAAGGCACAGTAGTGTGTGTGGAGTCTAAAACATGTGTTCCTTTGTTCAGCAAATGTTGTTTGTGCTGCCATGAAAGAGCAATCACAGCCTTAACAACTGCAGCACATAAGGTCTAAAAAGGATCTTGAATTATCCAAAAACAATTGGATAACTCTTATCCTTAATCAGGTCTTCCGAGTTCCACTTCCTATTTTTGTGGGCTTCCTCCCCACCCATTTACAACACCTTCTGTTTGTATAGGGGCAAAAACTACACAAGCTTTCCATGATCACATCAGCCTCATCTGAAATGCTAAATAACAGAGAAGACAAGAAAGGCGATGACAGAGAGTGATGAGACCATCCGGGTATATTAGATTACTAACATCTGTCGTCAAATATGCATGTGTGTTCTGGTGGGTTGGTGGCTTTAAGAACTTTATCGACAGTACTGACAGGGATAGGCTGTAAACTTCAAGTCTTCCTATTAAAATTATTCTACAAGCAATGTCAGAGGGGGTGGGAAAACAGAGTGAGTGTGCTGCAGAGTCAAAAGGAAAGAAACATTATGTTTACCATGTGTGGCAGTGGAGGTCGGTGATGTGCCGGCACAGCCGAGGACAGGCTGCTTTGTTGCTGATGAATTGCTGAAAAAATGAAGAAACCAGAGTTATCCAATCGGAATAAGGGTTTCTAATGACATCAAAGTGTAGACATACACACACAAACACACATACAGCAGTGGAGAGACAGTGTGTACGTCTGTGTGTGTGTGTGTGTGTGTGTGTGTGTGTGTGTGTGTGTGCGCGCGCGCGCGCATGTGGCATTTTTCTACTGATTTATTGTACAGCACATCTGTTTGAAACTGCTGGTTGTCTTAAATTGGACAGAGATGAGACAAAGAATCAGAGTAAACTAAAAGGCTGATACTCTGTGACTTATTTTGTTATCGTTGAATTGGAAATCTGGTTCAGATGAAGTTTCTGCACAACCCTAAAACTCCATTTATGATCACAATCATGACTTTAGTTCTTTCTGAGTTAAGAATTTGCACAAAACCAAAACTTCCTGCTTGGTGTCCTCTGAAGTCATTTGCATATTTCCAGACAGCTGCCCACAGCTCAAAAGCTTTTGGATCAAATGGATGGATCAGAGGAAACTGTAAAAAAAGTGACAGCTTCTTGCTGCTGTAAGTTTTTATTTCCTTAACAAAAGATTCTTTTTAAAAGCCCCTTTTCCTCTTTAGACTGGAAAGGTTAAAACTCATGACTTTAACTTAGCAAACAACAGGAATCCTCCAAGAATGCATTACACACACGGTGAGAAATGTGGAATGCTGTTTGTTGTTTGACGTAACAAATACCATACTTGAACTTAAAGTTCACCAGCTTCTCCGGCACAGAGAGCCACCAGATCAGCTAACAAGTATCTTGCTGTTTCATCCAATCACAGTGTTGGGTTTCTTAAAATAGCAGGAAGCTATGGCCAGTTACTCCAACTCGATGAAGCAATATCACGGTTGATAGGGGAGGTGCTGTGCTCAGAGGGGGTTGGTTGGTGACTGACCCTGGCCTTTCTGCCTGCAGCTTTATAATACAATTCACACTATGAAAATAAAATCACTTTCAGATCTGCTAAACATCATGATTTACATTTAGCTTTTATTAAAACTTCAATTTTTCAACTATTCTATGAACTCTGCTTGTCCATTAGTGACCAACAAATTACATCATGGTAACAAAAACAAAAGTAATGCAGCCTTGAATTAAAATGATTAAAAAGTAAAGGGTGCACGACAAACACAGCAAATTCATAGTATTCATAAAAATCCATTTTAATCTATACTGTATGAATGTCCTATGCACTTTAGTACATGATAAAATGTGGTTAAGAGGTCAGTAAACCCAACATTACCACCTGCTCAATAGCATTTGAAGTGATCATATTCCTTTTTTGTTTTTCTTTAGTTATGTTGTCACTAACCTCAGGTTCGTTGTGCCAGTCTTTGGAGCTGTTACTGGATCCCGGCCTCTGGCCTCCTGCAAGCAGAGTGCACATTAAACATAGTGTGTTGCCTGCAGCACCACTCAGCCTGTGTCGCATGGCTAGGAGGAAATCTCACAACAACTCAGACAAAGTGGAGGTGCTGACCACTCCCAAAGGAGCAAGAAATCCCCTGGGTCCTATCCTCCTTGGGCTACAAACGAACACCACTTATGAGCTATCTGTGATCTCAGTGAATTTTCAGCCTATTGATCTGATTTATTCACACAAAAATCAGGAATAGTATGAGAATCAACAAAAACTACATTTTTGCCAGGATTAACATCTATTGTAAGTCATTCTCTACAACAAGCGCTGTGGGACTGCAAAGGAAAGTCCTAAGCAACAATATCAAAAAATGTGATTAGATGAAAACTGATTGCAAAAGTTCTTCATTTTTCAGCAGCCAGATCTACATTTGCTGAGGCGGGAGGGGGAACTTGCAGGCAGGTGATTTAACATAGCAGATCAATCCAAGTGCAAGGCAGGCAGGCGATTCCACGGCCGTCATCCAGGAGGAAAAATATACAAATGATCAGAACTAGCAAGCAGAGGAATCGCACATCTCTGAGTGGGGGGACTAAGGGTGAGGGTGGGTGAGGATTGTGCTAGACTGGGGGGTGGGGGAGGTGCTTCAGCAGAGAAAGTCAGGAGGGGCGCTCAGTACCTCACCCCGGCCTCGATGCTGCTTCTTCTGGGACAGTCTTCTTTCCAGACCCTGGATCTCCGAGTCCAGCTCAGCCTCAAATCGACTCAGCTCAGAGACCAGACTGGCCTGAGCCCAAGCAGTGATGGAGTTGGAAGGGCAAAATTAACACACTGATACAGAGTCTGTTTTTAAAGGTAATGATGTCCCTTTTCAATGTTTAAAAAATGAAATCTTTGAAGACAGAATGCAGAAAGACAGGAACGAAAGTTGTGTCAAAGGTGCTCACCTCAATTGAAGGAGACTTTGGTTTCTCGGGCTCTTTCTTCACGGCTAGATAAACCTAAGGACAGACAAAACAACATGGAAGTTGCTTCCTCCATAAAACCGTTACTTAACTAATCTTGTTCATGAATGCCTCTCACCCAACACTCGATTATGAAAAGGCAAAGCAGGCAACTCTATAATGTCTTATGCCTGTACATAATGTGTGTAATAGCAAATTTAGACTGTGAAACACGAATGGGCATCACTGTTTGATGATTTCTGGGTGTCTCAGTGCTGGTCAATAGGGTCCCACAACAGCTGTTTGTCTTGACACAATTTCACAACCATTTTTAAACAGTAGGTTCAAAGGTGAAACAGGTACAACTAAATTACCCCTGAAGTACTGCAAAGGCTGGCGTCATTGAGCATCTAATGTCATAAAGCAAATTTGAAGCACTGCATGTTTCCTAATATATGTCACAAGTTCTCAAAAGTTTATAGTCATGAGGAAAAGATTCAACACTGCTGAACACTTGATAAATATTAACCAGGGATTTTATTTGTTCAGTTCCACTAGAGCAAATGCATAATAAAAAAAAACACCAATATATTTTTTTCCTCCATGAATTTTATTTTTATGAACTAGCCAAGACCACTTTCACCCTCTCTTTAAAAAGACATAGCACCAGTACGAGCAGCAGATTTTATCATGCATGTCTTAAAAAGGCTCGTCTGGTAAGAACCAAATACTCCCTGCTCCATTTTCATGTTTTTTGTAAATCCTTGGCTGAATGTACCTCTGTGAATGCCAAGACCTTCCCCTCAGCTGGGACTCATCCTCGCTACAATCACAGGCTATAATGTCACTGTGAAGCAGCACAACACCTGATATGGTCTGTGAGCTGCTTTTCTAAAGGCTGTCCAGGGGATAGAACATTAGCTACTGTCAGACTGAGGAAATGAAATAAGTCTCCATGCTGTGAGCTATTATGCACCGTAAGAGGTTAACACCGTAATGCGGATCACAAGACACCTCAGCTCCTGTGGGGGAGTGGAAACAAAGATTCCTTTTCTTCACAAGTGCGGACACAAGGCACGATATAAAGCAGATCTGGGACATTGTTGCAGGAGCCTTTAAAGAAAAACTTGTAAGTCATCAGGGCTGTTTAAACACAGAGACTCAGTTACAGCAGCTCCCAGACAGATCAGCATACACAATACATTACAGCCCCACTGGTATACAAATACACTATGAGTCAAAGTGTCAGCTTCACTAGCTTGTAAATCAGTGTTTCAGTACAATACCTCATAGAAACACCAATAAAATACTTAGAACAGTTTTTTTTTTTTTGGTCTAAAAAACAAAATGAGTGAGTACATTTTGTGGTAAGAAGCAGACACACTGTGGAATGACCCTGATATCTTGCGTGAGAAGATTAAAAACAAGGACTTAGACTGTAATCCTTAAAGAAAAGGTGCCCATCCTTAAACCTGTTCTTGAGCGCCACAGTGGGAAAACAATGCAAAGACTATACAGAATTGCTGTGATTCAAAGCGACAACAACGCTGGATAAAGCCAGAGGTTAAAGAGCCGCACAGATGCTTGTTTTTCTGCTGCAATCTTTGTGACATCACAACCTACTTTTAAACTATGACTGCCCGTGAGGTCGTACCTGGCTGGGGCTTTCTAAGGTGGTGCTCTTTCCAGGCTCAAAGTCGAATATGCTCTTCGGTTGACGGTGCTGCTTTCCTGGGTCTGACAGCTTATCTACATCCTCGCTCCTGAAACATAATACCCCACCGCACACACACACGCACACACACACACACACACACACACACACACACACACACACACACACACACACACACACCACGAACAGCAACTTAATCATGGCTTCATTGTGTGTGCCTGTAACAACAAATCCCAACTTGTCTGTCCCACTACTTTACTCCATTGCTCTGCTCAGCCTGAGTTTTAGCAGGTATTCACGTAAAACACCACCTGCAGAGGTGATAAACTCATATTGGTGTCCCAGCTATTCTATTAGTAGTCAATGGAGTTAAAAATAAACAGTTTATACATAAACATACTGTTAAACATTTAAAAAACTTTTGATCCAGTAGCCAAATTTGGACATGAAAATGCAGTATGGTATTTTTGTGATCCATGTAAATGAATCTTTGTATTCCATCAAACCCAGCTGTCTCTATGTTCTTTACTCTACGGTATGTTTTGTCTGTGTGTTTAGTTTAAACACTAGGTGTATATTATTATTTTAAGCAAAAAGTGGTAACCTTAAGCAAGAGCATGTAAAACCTACACACTTGGCTGCACCGAGTAATCAAGAAAAATAAAACCATTGCCACACATTCTGATTGTACTGCAGCTTTTAGAAGGTAGAAGTTTGGCACAATAATAATATAAAATGATTAGATGTTTATTAGTAAGCTTCACAGGTGCAGGCAGATTGTGTTACCTTTGGACAGAGCCAGACTAGCTGTTTCTCATTTCCAGTCTTTGTGCTAAGCTAAGCTAAATGGCTTCTGCCAGGAGCTTAATAATCCAACAATTAGAGTTCAGATTTTAAGATTGATACCAGTCTCAAACAAAGAGTGAATACAGAGTAGGCAGTTTATATGGCTTTATACAAATGAAACAAAAACCACCTAACAGCTAAGGTTGTGTATTAGCAATGAAAATGGTTATATGATCTGTAGCATGATACATATCATATCATTTATATATTGCAATATATTGCATATATAGATTTTTTTATTCAGTCGGTAAAAGTAATGAGGCCACAGTGGTATAAATTTTCTCATCTTTCGCTTTCAAAATGTTGAACTATTCCTTTACTTTAAATTCCTGCCAAAGGACATTTCTGTGTGCACATTCACATTATGAGTCCCCAGGTTACATCTCCTACCTCAGTGAAAAAATGTGATATGATTAAAGATATGAAACTGTGTAACTATCCAGCTGTCTTTATGTGTCATGTCATGGACTGGCAGGTTGCCTGTCTTTGTTCCAGTGCATGCTGCCCTATGCTAAGCCGCCCTGTGACCCTGAAGAATTTACATCAGATCAGTGCAAACTCACCAGTCTGGTAGAGCTCCATGAGGTGTCAGTCTGAAGAGGTTTTTATCTGCTTCATTACTTTGTTCTGTGTTGGCAGATAACTGGAGCCCTGCAGACCAGTGGAGAGTGTGAACTGATGCACGTGTGTGTAACGGTGGACAGAACAACAATGTGTATTTTGATAGATTAACTTACTTTCGGCCGACCACTGCTCTGAATCATCCAGCTCACATTCTGCAAATACACCACATACACTTTTTAAGACTTATATCACTGGAGCACCCAACTCAAGTAAATGTCTTGTATTCAAAATTGTACTTATTAAAAGCGTGCCCTGTGTATGACATATAATATATGATTTCATTTTTACTGACGTCCTCATGCATAAGCTGACGTTTAAAGTTGTGGGTGGAGCCAATTTTAACTTCTTTCAATACTGTTGGATTGTTTAAACTATAAAAGTCACATTTTAATCTTTGATACATAAACAAAGTAACTGGTGACCAGTTATTCCCAGTCCATTAAATATAGTGGAAATAGACCAGAGATAATCAGACTTGTCTGTTCATATAAGTTACAGTACACTACAGTGCTTTGAAATCCTATATTTTTTGAGAATACAAATTACTTGCAGAGAATTGAAACAGTATTCATCCAGAGTAATTCACTAGCACTACCTCAATGCTGAGACGGACCATTAATCGTACAAATAACATGGTATGTGTTCCTTTTATGAAACTCATAATAGAGAGAAATAAACAGCTAGATTTGGGAGGAGATGGGAGATAAGAAGCAGGATTATTATCAGAGCTAATAAACAGAAATGACACAAGACTTTTACCGTGTCTTATTTTGCCTCTGCAATAATCTGGATCCCCTTTGTAGTGGCCGACACTGACAGAGAGGAATTCACTCTGGAGTCGAGTGTGTGAGAATAGAACAAAGAGGAGGAACGTCCTTACCCTCTGGCTTCTTGTGAATCTGTCTGAACATGCTCCTGTACCAGTCTCTGGGCTTGTTCACACTCTGGTGGATGAAGATAAGGGAGGTACACAAAATAAACGAACCAATCAGATAAAACAGCAATGTTGAAACAATGGCTTGTGTTTTATAATGTAGCAGTGCTTTGTCTTACTGATCTGGAGGCAATGGGCATCCCAGTTTCATCCACTGGACCGATTCCTGAGTACTTGATAAGCCTCTCCTCCCTGGTGGGGGCCCAGCTCCGTGGTAAAGTGGAAGATCCCTGGACACCATTAGGCAGTCCACCTGTCCCAACATCACGATCTGACATTTCATCTCCTCTTGATACCAGTTTCTCATTCCTGACACTACCACTGAATCTTATCACAGTTTAATTTATTGAAGTATTTGTCTTTGACACTTCATTTGCAACTTCAACTATTTCAAATATCTAAACAGGACTATATCCAGCAGCAGGCACAGTGGTAACGTAAAAAAATGTGACCTTATCAAGATCAGTATGTAACCTTACATTTTCAATCCCCCTGAATTTTGATCTATTTCCTGAACATGTATTATAAGTTATACAGCAAGGCAATGATGTGATGCACAGATTTAAAAGATCTTACCATGTGATTGTGAAGGGCCATAGTATGCTCCAAAGCTGGGAATTGTTAGACCACTTCCATTAATTTCTGACACCTGGAGATTAGCAGAATTATATAAATAAACATCTTAGTGCAAAGTTAGTGACCACTGCAATTGTGATGGTTTTATCATATGTCCGTGGATGTGATGCTTAATTTTTCCACAGGGAGGAGCACTTGTTTACTGAATTCAACCATATCATTGTTATACACACGGCCACCAGGACATTTATGTGCATACCTTGAACTCTCCAGATGGCAGCCTTGCAGAGCGAAAAGGGCTCAGAGGAGGGGTAGGGAGTCCAGGGGAGATGACCACCTCATGGGTCAGCTGTGGAGAAGTTAGTATCTGTTGACCTGAAGGAACTCCAGGCTCCCCAGAAAAGGTAATCCGGGAGCCAGTTGGATCACCAACCAGTTGTTGCTAAAGATAAATGAAATGAGAAATATGACTAAGCAAAAACAATATGTGAACTTTGCCCCTGTGATTTTCTTCTGTTGGACCTGGGTAAACACTACTGTCTATGTGAGGTCATGTGAACTTGTTAATAGTCCTGATATTCTCTAGAGAATAATTGGCCTCTGTGGGAGAGCCTCTGATGAAAATGCCTCTAATTTATTTAAAGAAAGACCAGTAAGAAGTGGTGTTCTACACACTTCATCCTTTTGCTTGCCTCAGCAGCAGAAAGCTCTCATTCAAGGTGCAGAGTGGGGCACTGAAACAGGAGAGGACGATTATGAGCCCATTAACTCCCTATTCACTGGGCCTCCCTATTCTCCATCCAGGGGGTGTTCCCGGGGACAGAGAGGTCAGGAAGGGGCTGTTAATGTCAAAGTTCAGCAGGGCTAGCAATGGTATTATGGTCTCCATAGTGATCTTTTTTCCCTCCTCCAGTCAATGATGACCAGTCTGGCTCTTCTATCAGCAGACTATATATTTGAATCAGGTGGCCTTCCCTCTGTGGTTGTCGGGGGTCATGGGAAATCCCCCTGCACCTCATGGTAACGGAAAATGTTCACTGTACCAAAGGCATGTTTTTGTGAAGCTGGACTGGGATTAAATGTGGCTGTATAACACTGCGGTATTTGTTGAACAGCTGGAAATATTAGTATTTTGGCATAAAAATGGTTTTACCTGAGACTGCATGGGGTCGAATTATTGTCCAGGTATCAAATTCTCGTGTACAACATCAAATGTATCTGCAAAGACATAGAGAAAGCAAAATTTGTATTTTTGGGGGTTTTCTTTTTAGTATTTTTTGCCATTATTATATAGGACAGTGGAAAGATAACAGGAAATATAGGGAGAGTAAAGGAAGACAGGCGGCAGAAAGGACACCTGATCCAGGAGTTGAACCATAGTTATGGTCAGGCACACTAACCACCCATGTGTATAGCCCCCAGAAAATAAAATTTTTAATAAAAAATTACACTTGGATTTTGACTGCATGGCAGCACAGTAGCTTAGAGGTTAGTGCTGTTGCCTCACAGCAAAAGTGTCCCTGGTTTGAAACCTAGCAGGGATCAGGGTCGTTTGTCTCTATGTAGCCCTGTGATGGACTGGTGACCTGTCCAGGGTGTACCCCTGCCTTTCACCCGAGAGAGAGCTGGGATAGGCTCCAGCAGATCCCCGTGACCCTGAACCAGGAAAAGCGGGTATAGAAGATGGAAGATGGATGGATGGATGGATGGATTTTGACTGAAACATTTCCTTATCAAGAACATCAGCCATGCAAAATTTTTAAAAGAAAAAACTGAATATCATTTTCTAAACAGAGCATTATCACCTTTTCTGCCTTAATCCATTAACAGAGAAAGCCTTTCTATGGCAGACTTTAAAATGTTCTGCATGTTCAGTTCTATTTTCCAAAATTGACAGTATTTCTCAAATTATGACAGCAGTATGTGAATTTATGAGTACAACTATAAAAGACATTCTCATCATGCACATATTGAAATTTTAAATTGGTTACCCACTACCAACAAAAGCATTAAAGACCCCTGAAAATGCTGTTTTAAAACATATTTGTTGCTAATGAATAAATAATCAAAACACAAAGTTTGAAAACTAATTATTGAATTGTTGCACAGAAAAGAGTTTGTTCTTCCAAAAGAGCCACAATAAGAGGTTCAAACACAGATGTTTTGTGAAATGGCCAAAACTACAAGCTAAGATATCCAGCCATTGTCTGTGAAAATAATCACAACATTCAAGGATCTCTCAAGTGTCAGGTTTTTGCTCAGACTCTTGCTGCATGCACTTTTTTAACCCATTACTCATTAGTTGTGTAGGATTTCACAGACTTGACAAATGTTCCATCATACTCATTTTCCAAAGAGGGAAAGTTAGTGTCACCCACTTTTCCCTGTTACTAAGGAATAACCCACCAAAAACAATGAGTGTGACTCACATGCTGACAGCACTCTTCCCAGTCAAGCAATGCTATAATAGGCTGGACATGAGGGGCTAGATGATAGAGCTCAGCTACTGAAAGTGGAGACTGGCTCGTGATCAATTGTAAACAGATTAGACCTACTGTTTCAAACATCAGAGGTACTGGGAAAATAAGGGGGAGGCTATTTCCACTCTTGCATGAGGCACCTTTCATCTACAGTGGCTAAAGGGCCCGTAATGACAGGTTAGGTGTAGAAACCATGGCCACAGTGCAGCTCTGCATCCCTGCAACACTGGCCTGTGCAGAGTGATTTGTACACTTAGTACACTCAGACTTTGGTCAAGACCAGTCTTGCCTTGGAGAAAAACACATCAGAGATAGAAACATTTGAAGCAAATTCGATTCATATAAGGTTTAGGCTATTTTTCAGTTCTAGTACAAGTGATGGCTTTGCAGCTTAGCAGGAAAATAATGACCAAGTGTGGGTCCTGCTACTGCAAGCTGAGTGCTGCCCAACACAATTTGCACTGATGGGTTTTCCATATGGCATTTGCAGCTGAGCATTAGAGACTATAATCATTGTGGTGAAAACCACGAAAACTCTAAGCACTCTGTGTCTCATTGCACAAAGTTAGCACAGAACCCATGTAGTGATAGAGTCGATGTTTCAGTTTCCAGACAGAGTCATCACCCCCCAATAAAGGGCCTTATGTAACAGGAAAAATATGGGAATATGGGAGGATTGTGTCTACAACAATACCATTACTGCTCAGGCATGACAGATGGCCTGCCATCACCCAAAGCAATCACAGCTGATTATCTGTCCAACAATAGGTAATGCTATAAACAAGCTTTTACAAATAACGGCTTAAAGTAATCCCATTTACAATGTGTTTGACATGCTGGTCCATATTAGCACCAGATCTCACCTAAGCAGGCTGCTATTCACTTTACAGGCTCCTTCATACTGTTGAACAAATAACTAGATGAGTAATTCACTGGCATTTTCAACACATACCATTTCTAGACAGGCTTGTTTAATGAAGAACTGCTGTGGGGCAAACAATGATCTCATTTTTCTCTTCTGCACTGCAGGTATACAAGCATCAGCAGCATCCTCTGCAGTCCAAGATAGATGACTTATCCATCTGTGTATTGCAAATAGGTGCAGTCCATGCACCTCAATAAAATTCACAAGAGATAGAATCAACAGTAGCTGAGATATCCTGACTTGTCTTGGGCAAATATGAGTCAAGCTCCAAAAGCTTTGGCTCCTACATTTCACTATATTTTATTAGACCATCCACACATATATTTCCACACAGGCTTTCTTTTTAAAAAAGTCTGTCATGTCAAAGCAGAAATAACATGATACAGCATAATAAGATATTATATCTATGGATTATTATGATATTATGGATCGCTTCTTGTTTTCACTATATCAATTTAAAGTGTTCACACAGGAACTCAGAGTCTTAATGCTGTAGCTGAGCACCCCTCACCCCTTTCATCAAAGTATCCTCCATGTCATAGCAGTGTATCTGTGTCTCATTTCTCTGAGGAGCAAATCCAACAGAGAAATGTTCCAGCACTGCACGCATTCCCCCTCTGAGAGCACCATACACAAACCTACCAAATAAGGAGAAATCAGTGTCGATATCTAGTTAGAAAATCCCTGTCTATGTCAGTGTCTTCCTGGGTTCGCTCTGAACGCCCAGTGCATTCTTATGTAATCACTGAGACTCAACAGCACAGACAGCTTTCACATGATGACTGGGGTTTTACAACCGTTGGTGTGTGATACTATCTCTCTGAAATGTGTGGCTGTTATAGCCCATGTATGTACAAGTTAAACCCCTGCTAAGTGAGAGGCCATTTATCACCATTGAATCGATTTGGGGGATGGAAGAAAAACAGAGACATAAAAGGCCCATGTGCATCTCAGATGCAGATGATCTCACATGAAGAAGATGTCCTCCATTAGACATGTTTTCACAACATCAGCATTTTATATTTCCAGCTTCCTGAAAAGCTTCTTGCTCTGCTTCTTCTTCTTGTTTTACATGCAGTCCAGCACAGGGTAACTGAGGACATCCAAAATGAGAATCAAGGGATTTTAGTATGGAAATCTCTTCCTCTCTCCCCAGGAAACCCATCCGGTGTCTTGGAGCGCTGGCCCAGATGTTAGACTCTGTAAACTAAGAAGCAGAAATCTGTCCAGCCCAGTCAACTATACAAAGTAAGAAAGCGATTTGAGACACACATGAAAAAGTAAGTAACTTTAGTGGGACATCAGCGTTTTTAACTTGTCCTTCTTATCTAAGAGGAGCAGATGAGGAAGCAGACTATTATTTGAAGTTGCTGAGCCAGTGCAGACCTACTGAGCAACTACAAGGTCAATGAACTTCACCACACCCCTGTGATTCCTGTGAAGCACGACGGGAGGTTTTCAGCTGGGAGTAACAACACAATGCTAATGCAATACTAACACTATTGTAAAAACAAAACACCTAGACCTTAAAAATGTGCGAAAAGCCAAAACTATTTGGCTGTACTATAGAAAGTTCAGCTTGTACAAGGGAACGTGCCAATATTCAGGTCAATATTTTCAACACTCCATAGCATCAAATGTGCTTCACATCTCTTTCTTCCATAGATGGATGAGCCCGGATCTTTCTGGCAAGATCCTGTCCAGCAGTGACCTCCGTCTCCTCTGCATCCAGAGCTTCTTGCATTGTCCTAAAGAAGAGCCAGGCTGTCGAGGTGACCACACATGCCTTAATAAATTGCTGTCAGTTCACTGACCCCTGAACATCCTGGATCAGTTGGTACACCATCAGGAAAGTAATGGTTTGTGCTGAGTGGGAGAGTTGTGTTGTCCATAAATCATCTATACAAGCAAGTGATGCTGGAGAATGTGCTGGTAAAGAGCAGGGACAAAGAATTCAAGCCACAACAAATAAATCACTTGTGAACTGATCTCCATTCATTAGCACAAGTGCTGTTGTTGTTAATCATTCACTCCATGAGGTGGGAACTTCGGCACTGAGACCAGTACAAGACGGAAACGGGCCCAAATGTAAGTTCAATATTTGCTCAAGGTGTTCATTTTACTTGGTTGAGCACTCACCAGTATTACCTTTCAACTTAAACTTAAATCTGCTTAGCAATTTTGTAGAATCCACAGAACCAACAACCAGTATTTTTATCTTCTAACAAAACATCAATTTCCTGGGTATTGACTGAGAACAACGTGACGGGCACAAAGTTGAAGTCTTATCACCTACTTGTACATGCACAACATTGCTGCTGTCTGACAAGTAACATAACAGCACAGTAAAATTCTGCCTTAAAAAGGCAGTAGGTAATTACAAGCACATTTTGTGAACAAATAAAGTGGGTAATTATTCCTAAACATATTGAGTCAGCCTGAAGTTATGTGAGAGATGTTAGAGGTCCTGTGAGGCTGAGCACAAAACCATTCTGCCCTTCTACAACTTAGCAGATGTGTGGATGCAGCCCATACAAGGTCCTGAAGCTGCAAGTTTATGATATGTGGTTATTGGGGGATAGACACATTTATCAGGAGGGAAGTATTTCACCTCCTTGTATGGTGCTCGTTCAGTCCGAGCAACAGGAGGAGTCAGCCTGTGTGTTTCTTGTCAATGGAGAGGCGATGTGTTACCAGGAGGAGAGTGTGGGGCAATAAATCACTGCCGCCTAACACTGAGCTGATTACTGAGCAGTTTTATCAGATTTTGCTCTTACAACAAACAGATGTATCATGCAAGGTAATTCCATCCTGAGTGCATCTGGGAAAGTAAAACCTGTCAGAAAAGGCATGAGAAAATACAGACTCAAAACACAGTAACTAGAGAAAAATGGCCCAAATCCTTCGGGCTGTCATTGTGCATCTTCAAAGCTGAGTGCAGCATGTGGATATGAGCACTGGCAGCTAGATCCCTCAGCAATATCACAAAGGGAATCAGAGCCGGCTGTGGAAATCACCCTGACAGTACAGGGAGCCTCCAGTGATGCCCGGACAGTCCTGCGGCCATAAACTTGATATGGGAAAGTGTTCTGACAGAAAACTGTTTCCTCTGAAGCTCTGGAGCTCACCTGGTAGTTTCCAGTGCACACATACCCTCTGGGCAGGTTAATGAGGGATGACATTTTGGAAGACACTGCCCATGATGCCCTCTCTCTCTCTCTGCCTCTCACAGGTCTGTGTAATTACCAGAACTACACAGATCACATGGGTCAACTTGCTTACAGGTGCACTGCAAAAGTACCCCTGTTTTTGAGACACTGCACTCCTGGGTAAGCCTACAGCACTAATCCTGTGGAGCAGCATGTAAGCCCTGAGCAGTCAGACAGGTTACCCAACCTTAAAAACCACACTTGCACAACAGCCAGCCAGACATAAGTTTCTATACGGTCACAACATTTAAGATCACTCCCTGTGATTCAAATCTGGTCTCCCATGGGGAAGACGTGTACTCACCTTACAAGCGGCACCTCAACACCTCTTTCAGTGGTGTCCGTAAACCATGCTGCAGACTTTCCCTGCTCTTTCTCTCACTCACTCATGAAACTAGCCAGGACACACAATCTCTCTCCCTCTCCCTCTCACTCCCAGTCCCTGCCTCCGTGGAGGACTTCCCGCTTGACAGGCATTGCCATAGCAACCCATTTCAGCCCCCCCCCCCCAGTTCACTCTGCTCTTGGCTTGCCAGTTCGGGGCACCTCCTTCAGTGGAGCAGCCCAATTGTTGCAATAAGGTGATATTTCACTGTGCAGGGTTAACCAAAGGGGAATGCAAATATTTCATGACTTTCACCTCCCCAGTCACCCCCCCCCAAACTTTATATCCTCTATGCCTCCCTCTCCCTTTGTGTGTGTGTTTATGTGAAAAGGCCAGGTCTCTGACTAGCTAAAGGGAGAATAGGAGCTCCCTCTGTTCCTGTAGCTCTGGAAGTGTTTCAGAGTCATTACTTCACAACATGCAGTCAAACACTGACAGCACAAGTCCTACAGCCTTTTCTCCCATTAACACACACAAACACTCATTGTACCAATACTGCTGGATGTCAGTATTGTCAAGGAAATAACTACTAAAAGCTGTTTTTCAATTTCACTGGCAAATTATTCAAAGTGGGAGATACGCTATGTGCATAGATAAGTCAAATTCCAGCAGGATGGTTGGTCCACTGCAGAGCTAACAACCATAGAGCACATTCTGAAATCCCATTGCAGTTCTTGCAAACTGTACTTGCTCAGATAAAAAGATTTCCAGTTTGCCAACAATTCTTGCCAATGAAGACAAACAGTGCAAAACCTGAAGTCCAACATCCCAACAGACTTGTTTTGGCAGCAGGTAGCCTGAATTACAAGGTCCGCATTGCAGGTGAGCGATTAAATCACCTGCTAACAAGTGCAGTCAGCTCTTTTACTCATATACACTCTAGGTTCTGGCTATAAACAAGGTCTATTCAGCAGAGTACGCATTTGTTTAAATGTGCGCGCGTGTGCCTGTGTGTGTGTGTGTGTGTGTGTGTGCTGACCAGTTCCAACTTGAAATTGAAGGACTCAGCTTTGTTTAATAATTCAGTGGTCTGGCTTGGTAGGGCAGGGTAGATATCATTTACTCGGCCTGTACTCTTCATACAGTTGTTTTTGCCAAATGCTTGAGCCACTAAACCTGAGGGGCAAGTTGGGCAGTGCAGGCTTCATAATCTGTGCCTCGCTGAAGCAGACTTTCACCCTGCTGTGACCACATCTGACATCCTGTCACTCTGCAGCTAAATGAGGTAATCACGCAAGAAGTGATTGCAGTCTTGGCCCAGGACCTGACACCTCTCCCACACTGGATCCTTGTCCACTCTAACACCAGGTTTCACCCTTTCCAGTTCTTTTTATTACAAAGACACATTGTCAAGACAGTAGAAAAGAGGTTTGGTGTTTTACCTCTGTCCTTCTGAGGTGGCTGCATTCCAGCAGAACTTAACAAAGCTGTGAATGCCAACAATTGTCCTTTCTCACTGAGTAGTATGTGTCTGTATGTTGCTACTGAAGCTGACAGCTAAAGATTCAAACAAGTGAATAAACCATGACATTAATATGTCATGCAATCAGAAGCTGTCACTTGGTGGCTTAAAAAAACAACCTGATTCTCTCTACTCTGAGGAAACCAGACATGGCAAAGTCAGGAAAAATCTCCAGATAAAGTTATCATCAAATGGAGTTATAGCTGGAGGGGTCTGTCTAGACGGGTAAACAAGCATCACCATGATGGTGGAGGACAGATAAGGAGCTGTGGACATCATACCACAGGTTGTGCTCTGAGGTAGCACTTGTGGAATGTCTCTGAGAAGAAACACAGGAGCATCAGGGTTTATTTTAGCAGTAAACAGCATTTTTCTGAGCTGTGCACATCCCGGGACTGTGGGTCACACCATTGGCTGATAAGGACAAACAATCTCTGGTAAAGTCTTGAATCCACATGGGACTTGGGACATTTGAGTCCATTTCAAACTGGGAAATATTCACACATGAAAATGTTTCAGAGCAAAACAACCACAGACAGTAAAACACTGCAGCAGAGTCCTCATATTACCTCCCCTTTTCCATATAGCCTCTCAACTGTTGCTCAATGATGCTGTATGATTTAAAAAAGACAAGAGACAATGGCAGAACAAACATAAACAGCCCCATTGTGTTTGTCACAGTGGTAAACAGTGATGAAACATGATGCTCACAATGACACAGAGTTAGTTTCCTCTAAGATAAAAGTCCTAATCAAAACTATCTAATCAAAGTTTGACAGTAAACTATTTGACAGTCACAGTCTAAGAGCTACTTTTCTTTTGAATAGTTACTTTTTACTTCCTTGTGATACTAACCGTTGTTCAAGTCACAGCACAAAGTGGCAGGATAAGTTGTACTGTACTTACAGGCGAGTGCAGGCTGAGCAGTGAGGTCTCCTCAGAATGAAGGGAGAGAGGAAGTGAGTGAAAAAGAAGGAGGGAACGTCTGCTGCTCTTCTCTCCTGCTCCCTCCCTTCTTCTCTTTCTCTTTTTCAAACCAACAGGGTGTCTTTTATCCTTGGTGAATGATTCAGTGTGGGCCTGGATGTTTCACTGAGTGTCCGTAGGCGTGTGCATCTGTGTGTATGGCTTATGTTTGGCTGTGTGTGTGTGTGAGCACGCACTTTAAAGCTCATCAGGGAGAAAGGACTCAGTAATAGTTTCCATCCACAGCTGGAAATAATAGAGATTCCCATACAGCCAAAGGCTCAGTGGCACCACCCTCCAGTGTTTTACATGCAAGGAAAGAGGAGGCAATTTCCATAGTCATCTCAATAAATAGGCCTGAGCGACACACATATTGTATTAGTCACTCTGTTGGGTCTTTTGCTGTGTCTGTCACATTCATATCAAGCACAAAAGACGGTCAGAGTGCTTCCAGTGAGATCCAGATGTTGTCTTGCTCACCTGATTTGCTTAAGGGCCATCTGAACATCCAGGAAGGATGTTTCAGTGACTATCTTAAGTAGAAATGTATATACACATATGCTAAGGCCCAAACACATGCAAACACTTGGAAGCCTTAAAGAAGCCTCAGTATTTCTATGTTCTGTTCCATTATTAGGCCCCTCTCTATCAGAAAACCCCTGCAGCAAAGCCAGAAGAAGCAGTGCTACTGTCCACAGCGTCATCATGGTAGTTCAGCTCTATTTCTGTCACTACAAGGGAAGTGTGAGTTCTTCTTTAAGCTCCTGAGAGTTTTCTCACTCCCATGTTTTATCAGCAGATGCCTTCTGTTTTCGTGCACCCTGAGTCCAAAAGCAGCTCTCAGCTCTGCCATCCAAGGTAAATATTTAACACGTTAGCTGTGAGATCATAAGCCAAAGGTCACATCTCTGTAATTCTCTGAAGTCCATCTTCAAGTTAGACCCAGGAGCTTTTAACCAAGAGATTAAAAGTAACAGCTTGAATTACTGTTTTGTTGGAATCATAGCCCAGATGATCAATAAATTATTTACAGATACATGATCATGGTATACGTTTATGACATGTTTGCCATCATCTAAAAAGTCTATTTGCATTGCTAATAAATATTTCTTTTTGTCTAACCTTTTTTTCCAAACTTAGAAACCATTCCCTGCAACACATTTCACTGCACATTTCATAACAAACCAGTAAACATGATGTACTTTGTCAAAAATATTCTCTAATATCCCTTTTGCCAATTTTGTTTTGTAAAGGACACTCATGTGATAAGCAGTACTATACTGCCTCTTAGTGGTTCTACAGGGAACATGTGTAATTTTATTTAACAGGCTTTCAGACAGAGTTAAGTACTAGCTGCTCTCAAAGTATAGAAATCATTTTAAAGCACAAAATGATAAAATACTAAATACAAATATGGTTTCTTTCCTAATTCAAACTGAGAAATATAAATTGGCACAGCAAATGAAGTGTATCATACACACATTATCTATGCAGGTCATAATAAATAACCATATATTCTTATTGGGTTTTGGGAACACATTTTAAATATCAGACTAATTGAGAACAAAGAACAACACAAAGGAAATGAATCTTATTAAAAGTTTGATGTGCTGTTTCTTGTGAAGTTTATGCTACTGGAATTCATATTCATGATATGCAGACAGTATAGAAAACACAAAGCCCTTGTTTGCATTCTTTTTCAGCCCCATTATGTTATATTAAAGCTTCAAACTAATCTGTCTGCCAGGAGGGGACATCTAAAATGAGTGTTTTTAAATGTACACCTACAGCAGCTCAGCATACAATTGTCTAATAACATATGACACATCACTGGATATCAAAGTACCAGAAAAAACAGATAAGTGATGAACTTTATTTGATGTTCAAGGTCATACATGTGCCGGTTCTGTGGTTTTGTTAATCATTCATTTTTACTGGAATGATAAGAAAATGGGTGAGTAAGAAAGAAACTAGTTGTGATACTTTCACTTTTGAAGAACCCTCTGAATAGATGCTTTGTAATATATATATATGTATGTATGTGTGTATATATATATGAGTCATATATATATCTATATATATATATAGATATATATATATACATGTGTACATATATATGAGTCTGCAAAAATTCTTGTAAAGTTTAGTATGTTTAATGATTTAAAAAATGGTTTACAAGAAGTGTAAAATTCCAAAATTCACAGAAAACTTGCTCTGATTTTGGGCATGATTGATAATTAAATTTATAAAGAGCAGTTAACAAAACACTTTAACGTCCAGAAATTCTGAACAGATAAACATTGAAAGGCGACTGTTTGGTTAAATTTAATTAATAGGTCTTATGGAATAAATGTTGTCAGAGGGGATATTAATTAATAACAAGCTAATAAGCACATATATTTGGGGATGTTTTTTCTCATACACACATTTCATCACAACAGCCCACTAGTATAAGAATAATAGAAAGAAAAATAATGTGAGTCATAAAAATGTTTATTTTATTAACATTCATTTTTACAGCAATCATTTGAATGACTGTTTAATTTTACAAAAATATAGCTTGAGGTTGGATTTATAACATCAAGGAGGGAAAATATAAAGTCTATTTACAGTAAAAACAATAAAAAATATTATATTACAGAATATTACATGAACATTATGATGATCAAAATAAAAGTGCAGTTTCCTTATTTTTCAAGCAGTTAAATTTAATACATTATCTTACATGATGATAAAATGCTCCAGCTCAGCACTTTCTCATCAGCATCTCAGTACATCTTCCACCTGCTCCACAGCATTTAGATGTAAAGGAAGATTACCCGCTAGACTGGAGTCAGGGACACAGGGGCAAGATGGGAAACTTCCCCAACCACTGGACTACTGACATTACTCACAGTATTTCTTGAATAGACTTAGTCAGTCACATATTTGATGATTCCTGCCTAGTGTCTTAGAGCTGAGATCACCCCAGAGACACACCTCTCCTCCACTCAGGGAGCCCCGATCTTATGTCGACACAGCGGGCAGGTACCGAACATATGGAAGACCTTTTGGGTGCACTGTTTACACATACACCTGTGGCCACAAGGTAGAGTGATACTGGCCTCTTTTCCCATGCACACCACACAGCCTTCATCTGTAACCACACAAGAGGAATCACGATTACAAGACTGACATCAGAGCTAAGCAGATGTGTGCAATATTTTAATTTAACACCATTACATTCACTTTCTCTTTGGTCAGAAATGTACAAAACACTGAAATCAGAGGGTAAGAAGGATGCTTTCTTACCTGCTGGGATCATGTCAATACATGAGATGCATTCAACACTGTTTCTATTGTAGGCTGACACACCATGAATCAAACTATGGGAGTTGTTGACATCAGGTGAGCTGAGGGTTATGGGTGCAGGACAGGACTTTCTCGTGTAAAACAGCTTCTTTTTCTCTGAGCCTGTGGCGAAGAATAAGAGAGGTATTATAGCTTTCATCTTTTTTTTAAAGTCATTCAACCAGTTGTTGTCAGTGCGCTTGAAATGCCCTGCAAGCAAATAAAAAAGGCTTAAAGGCAAACATTTTACCACAGTTATTTGACAGTAAACTTACCCATGAGATAAATGGCGCATGTCTGTCCATAGATGTCTATCATGGCCCACAGTGGCTGACTGAGGTTCACTCCTGTTAGTAGCTTGTGCTTCCTGCAACTGTTGCTTGCTACATATACAGAGCCACCTCTTGAAACCCAGAACTGCAGCTCTGAACCTGCCTGGCAGAAGGATTCATCCACAGGAGCAGCCCAGTGACCAGGGTTGTTGGTTAGACTGGGGATGGCAAGGCAGGGCAGAGGCAGGATTCTGGCTGAGGGCGGCACATTGGTGAAGCCCACACGCAGAGCTCCATGCCAGTTAAACAAATCTTTCTCCACCCTCAGCTGAATTCTCTCCTTGACCTTCACTGGGCGGTTGCTGAACACCAGGCCATTCTTGAACGTGCTCACGGTCCTTTCTGCAAGTCTACACCCGTGGCTCAGCTGGACCTCTTCTCCCACAGCCTGGCAGTGGAAGGTCAGAGGACCAAGGCAGAACCGGCCACACCTGTGTGATGTCTCTGCACCACCACCTGCAAGTCAACAACATCAACAACAAAAAAATCATACTTAGAAATCTTGATGTGCAACCTATGTTTGCACACACTGTAGTGACTTTTCCAATTCTATCATTTGGACAACATCTGCACAACAAAACTAGTTCAGCATGAATCCACTAGAATCTGAACTATCTCACAATAAAATAGAATAATTTTATAAAACATTTTCACATTAATGTGTAATGTCTTCATACCTTAGTCTCTTATCTTGGTGAGATGAGATTATGGCATAATTGCCAGTGTTTCCTGATCCTTATAAGTGAGTACTAGTAAATTATTTTCTTTCTACAACAACAAAAAAGATTTTACAACTACAATATAACTGCTGCTGAAATTGTAAACAAGTAATAATGAAAGTAGCGGATGGTTTTCCTTTTGCTTTGCCAGAACAGGTGGAGATAAAACATCATTCAGTAAAAAAAAGGTAAGAGCTGTAGCTTAAAGTTTTTGTTCATTTGAAAAAAATGAGTCAGGAAATGTTAACCCATAGATTTACTGTGCAAGTGTGACTCAACCATCTGTAGAAACACTGTGTATGTACTCAAGCATTCACTCATCACTGGGAAGCCACACATTTCCAGTAAAACGTATAGCCTCCAGTTATTTCTTGTCTGTGTGCAGCGCAGGTTATAAATCCTGACTTCTGATTATTTATGCAATGATTTTCTTCAATTTCATTTGTTACTCATACTACATCTGAAAAAATCAGCTGGGTATAAACAGCTTGTTTGTTTTGTAGCTAACTTACTCTGATTTAGATTGACTAGAAAAAAAATACAATATCATACAACAATCCTGTAAGAAACAACATTCAGAGTTTGTTCAAACTTGCAGATACATGCTAGTTCAACTGTTTGATCACTTTGAAGGCTGTTGTTTGAGCTACTGTATTGCATGTATTGCATTATGCTGGTGTTTCTGTTATTTTGTCCATCCCATTAATATCAATGAGACTGGGCTAAATAACAAAAGCACATTCACAGCTTTTAATAGAGTTGAAGAAAAATAAAATAAAAACTAAAAATAACATTTTTTTCATTCTAAGGAAAATGCCAAATATGAATCACTGTCATAGTTTCATACCACAATAAAATATGATTGCTGTAAAATTATCCATTTTAGTGCTAGACATTCATAGAAACATGTTTTATAAGCACTTGTTCGCTTACAAAAATGCTTTACTATTAGAATAATCAAATCAAAACTTTAAGTCAAACTGACAGTTTTTGATTTACAGTTTATCATACTGACATTTAAAGCAATATTACAACTTACATATCTCTATAAAGACCAAATATCAACAACAAATATCTCACCAGAGATGCTGTTGCCGCTCTTGTTCACCATCTTCAAATGAGAGTACTTTTCTTTGTGTCTTGAGAGAAGCTGTGTTCACCTCAGGGTCTTGGTTGTTTTGTCATAAAGCCGAAGCGCTGGCTGGCTTTAAGCCTTTGGAGCACGTGCACTTCAAAACACAAACATTGAGGTGGGAAGTGAGAGGGGCGGGACCATGCTTTGGAAAAGTACCGAAAGTTGAGAGCAAGAGATTCCTGTTTTACTTAGTAGTGATTATAGAAGCAGCGTCAGCATAAAACAACCACATGTAATTACAGTATATACATGTCTACTCTGTGAACAAGGATCAGACTCTTTTGTTTTTCTTCCCAGCTCAAGTGACCCTAATATGTAAACCCCCATTATTTCAATTTCACCAGAACCGTTTTAGGTTATACTGGGTAAGTCACCTGAGGAACATCATATACAATGTCACCAAAATACTGGATAGCAGTGGTTTGACTGGCTCTGTGGATTCAAAGGACTTTCATACATTGTTAAGAGATGACAGCATTCAAATGTTTCTACTTCCAGATTTTCCATTGTTAATGATTAATCATAGTCCTGTGTGTTCAGGGGTATGTTGCTTTCTGCAGAACTCAGTTCCTTAATTCTCAATGGTTGGCTGTCCTGCTCATGTGACCAGATGAGGCAACGTCAGGATTTCCTGACGTTGCCTCATCTGGGCTTGGAACGTTACTAACCCTCTATTAGGGATTACCAACAATCACATGACTTTTCCCAAGAATTCCCAGGCATCCTGTCACCCTAAGAGTTGCTGCAGGACACTGCTTAGTAATACCAGTGAAGTTATTTTCCATACATCTCTTAGTGAAAATATCAGTTTGCAAATGATCAAAAAACTACAGGAGCTAGAAAATATTTTTAACTAACTCACCCAGTAAAAAGTGAGGATTTTGGTGGGGGATAATAGGACGGCATAACAGAATGACTTTATATAGTATCAAGTGCAGTAAAACCATGATTTCTCATGTAATGATTGTCAGATTGTACATTCAATTATTAACCTATTACTAAATTGCATTGAAATATACAGTAAGATTTATAGCTGCACATGGTATTAATAGTATAATGTTTGTAGAATTGATTATACATTATAATGGTTTAGATGTTTACACAAACTAGATCTGTTAGTTGAATTTTATACTTCCCTATATAATACAATGATTTATTTCCTCAATTACTGTAATCAAATTACAGTTAAAATGAGACAGTCACTTGTTCTGAATAGCCTTGTGTTTCTAAAACAAAACCTACAGTACAGCCACACATTTATAATAAACCACACAGTCAGACAATGTAAGTGGTTGAAACTGGAAGAACAGGGTACTAAAACTGTGAATGATGCAGAAAACAAAACCAATTTTATTCACTGTTGTCATTTATATGATGACTGAGAGCAAACATGTTTCGAAAAGTTTAGGATCCAGATTTAAATTTGATTACAGTAGATTTCTCTGGTATTAAACCAGAAAGAGAGAAAACCTTCTTCCTCTTCTGCTCTGTGTATTCCAGCTGCCTCCATTCCACCACACTTGGTCAGACATGGCAGGCCATCAAAAAATCAACTTGTTCCCACTCCACCTGTTCAAAACACTATTAATCTGCTGCCTTCCAATAAAAGGCTTGGCTTTCAGCAAGGAGCCAATAGAAAGGCATTAAAGCGGTGAGACCCAGGCCAATCCCAGGCTGCATTCTAATGTGGCCTATCTTTATCAAGGTGCCACTCTATTCCCAGATCCTACTTATTTATGATATCAGAGGAGAGAGCCAGCAGGAGGCATATGTCTTCAGGAGAACACTAAAATCTGTGTCCAGGGGACGCGCCCAAGACTTCAGATATGGAGCTATCTCACATCACCCTGTGGCTGAAAAGAGGTGAAAGGCAAGCGTGAAGAGTTTTGCTGCTGCTCTCTGATGTGGTAGCAACTTTTGCAAACAGCAAGGACTTTGATAAAATTGCTTTCCCAGTATTTCAGTATTTGGAGACGGTGAGTGTGATCCCAGATCCAGACAACATCTGTGGGTGAAAGAACCCATCAGAGGTCTTTTCCTGACTGGATCCTACTGGATGTGTTACGGAGACCCAGAGGCAGAGTTACAAACTTCCCATGGATCCAAACATCCAGGGGTCTTTCCTGTTCAACAACAGCCTGAACCAATTCCCCACGGAACTCAAGGCACCAGTGTGCCAGTACTCAGTGCCCAACTCTTTTTACAAGCTCAACCCGGGCCTGAACAGCCAGCTGCAGGCAGGGACGCCCCATGGCATCAGCGATATCCTGAGCCGCTCCATGGTGGGGGTGGGCTCCACGGGCACCACCACCCTGCTGTCGGGATACTCCACCATGGGAGGCTTCAGCCCCTCCGTCACCAGCACATCCATGTACTATAACCGAGACTACAACTCCTCGCTGGGCGGCTTCTCCAAGCCGGGCGCCGAGTGCCCCATGAAGGCTCGCAGCGTGAGCTGCTGGGCAGAGAGCGGCTGTGACTGGAGAGGAGGGAGGCAGCAGTGCACCAACAGTGAGTCTAAAAGCTGCAGACTGGGCTCAGCATCCAGCTCATCAACACATTGCAACTTCACTGTCTGTCTCTGAGGACTCACTCTGAGATGTTCGCTTTAAGCGACGCAAAGATTCTCTCAAACCCAGAAAACCAGCATTGAATAGTGAATCATTGAGAAACCAAACAGGCTGTTAGAAAATACAACAATACATATATATCCAGCACAGAGACCAGGTCACATGCATGACTCAACCAAAATCTGTTTTTTTTCTATTGTCATAAAACACTGAAAATTGTATGTGACACTGTTAAATTAAAGGGGTTTACTACAAACTTTATATATCAAACTTTGTATCTTTTGTGTGTAATAGGAGTGAAGTATTGATAAAAATGGATTTTTAGACAATATGCAGATGACATGTATATGGTGCTGCACTAAAACTGTATTGTTTTAGGTATTGGACTATTTTGGTTTCTAAACCTATCACACAGTAACATTCGAATGATCCTTTCTAACATTCAGCACATGAGCAACAATTCCTACTGACTGAGACAGATAATATCTATGCACTAATCTTTTTTTTTCTGGTTATACACACCTGACATTCACCCAATTAAAGTGTGGTATTTCACAAGGTAAGGTTATGTAATAAGTTACATTACATAATACATGTTTCTGTCTGTAATGGTTTGATCATTTCAGGTAGTGGTCCTCTTGGGGAGATGCCTGGCAGGAAGAAACACACCAGACCAACATTCAGCGGGCATCAGATATTTGCTCTGGAGAAAACCTTCGAACAGACCAAGTACTTGGCCGGGCCTGAGAGAGCAAGACTGGCTTATTCTCTGGGCATGACCGAATCA
Organism: Mastacembelus armatus; assembly: GCF_900324485.2. Lineage (NCBI taxonomy): Eukaryota > Metazoa > Chordata > Actinopteri > Synbranchiformes > Mastacembelidae > Mastacembelus > Mastacembelus armatus. The sequence continues at coordinate 8,954,830 of NC_046641.1, read as the reverse complement.
CAAGTCAAGGTGATTATACTTATTGCTATTTCCTGTGAGACATGCTCCCTATGTACCTGTGAAGTCCCTTTTTTGTTTTATTTCTATATGTTTGACTCTTCTTTGAAATGATCGTTGGAGTTTTCTAGTATTGTATTTTATGTGCACATGTGAAGCACCTTGTAATTAGTATTATTTCCAATGCAGAAATAGATCTAAGTTACAACTGTCTGTAGGTCAGGAGCATTACCACCACCCATGTTACACCACCACCCATGCAGACTCACCATCATGCAGAAATGGAGACGTGGATGATTTTCACAGCTCTCCGTGTTTCATAATGTCTGCAAACAAGATGCACCTGTTCAGCTAAACAACATTCATGCAGAGTCACACCCACAGGCAGTTAAAAAGACAAACCTCTGTGCTCAGGTGTGGTTTCAGAACCGACGCACCAAGTGGCGGAAGAAGAGCGCTTCAGAGCCGAGCTCCACGCAGGTCAGCCACGCAGGGCAGGGCGGGGAGGCCTCGGAGAACGAGGTGGAGGACGAGGAGTACAATAAACCTCTGGACCCCGACTCTGACGACGACAAGATCCGGCTGCTGCTGCGCAAACACCGCAGGGCTTTCTCCGTCCTGCGACTCGGGCCGCACCACGTCTGACACGCGAATCATAACAAACACACATACGAGCTACACACGCGTCACCCGCAGACCTGCATGCTGCAATAAAAGGAATTACTTTTCATCAGTGAACAGTGAAGCATGTTCAGAAGGGTCATCTGCGCTCATACAACAGAAGCAGTTCAGTGGGTTCAATAGTAAAACAGGCTGAAAACATTAAGTTCAAATGTTTACTTTTATAAATCAGTGTAAGAAATGAACTCTGGCCTGTTTAATGTTCCAGTGGTACGTGCGGGAATTGTGTCATAAATTTCATTTTGTAAAAACATAAGAAAAAAATGACATGAAAAAATATGCATGATGCCCATTGATACTATTAATAAATAAAAGTAACCTGAAGTTTTTAATGTGTTCCTTGTTTGATTATTTTAGATTTAAATATACTCTATTCCTCTCTTGACATGACATTATCACATTAAACACTGTAGGTAAAAAAGAAAAAACCCTAAATAAATAGTGAAACTATTTTAGGATAATTATTTCTAGGGAATTCGTTTTTACAGTAATCAGTTTCTGCTCAGGAAACATTTAGAGGAAAACAGACTCTGCTCTTGTTATACTTGATTTTTTAAAACAATATAAAAATATAAAGGTGAAGAATAAAAAATGAAATGCAACTCTATAAATTATCATGGATTTTTGTTGATGGTTTATTGTAAAAAATCTGCATATTTGCTATGAAGTGAGTTAAAATGAAACTACTGGCAAAAAAGCCACAGATGCAAAGGTCAAAGGTCAAATCTTGTGTGATTTACTAGTGCGGTATGGCTTAATTGAAGACAATGACCCCCGCAACCAACTCCAAAGTAAAATCAATAGCTACAGAACAGCCCATTCACCATTAGGCTCCGTGAGTTTAGACTCCATCTGGTCCAGGCGCCAGGCCCGATGATTCTGTCAAAGCCAGAGCTGAGGAATGCCGCTGAGATAATTCTGCTTCTATTACTCACACCAAAGACAGTAACATACATGTGAGGGTGCCAAAAGTGTTCACCAGTCATGTTAATGTTAGCGTCCTATGCTGCACAAATCCATACTTTAGCTTTTGATAATTCAGATATTTAAACACGGCCTTGGCATTTGTGACAAAAATACATGCTGCCGCTGCGATGGTTTTATTCTTATTTTTAATTAAGAGTCCATCCAGTGCCTGAACACAAAAATGAAATGCAATAGGATAGAATCAGTCTCTTGACTTGTTGGATTTTGATGACCAGTCTGAAAATGTCCGAAATAGCCAACCCATTCCAGCTTTCCTGTGCAGGCTTAATAACGTGTCTGTTTAAGATGTAATTTTTCTACTGGCACAAAATAAGCACAGCGCACACAATGGCTGAATCATATGGAAACTGAATGCATAACACAGACATACAGTAATACACAGTAATATACCTTAAATTAGAACAGGCTGATGTCCGCTGTGAATATATCTGGTACATGTCCCTTCAGCCTGAGCTGCACAAAGGTCAGCATTTATGTGCTTTTTATGTTCATGTCTACATAACCAAATGGCACTGTGCAATCTGTTTATTCCATTTTCTAGGCAAGTCCTGTTAACATCATGGTGCAAGAGCCCTTCCCCCAGTAAGCAACTGTTGTACTGTACTTCACCCGAACTTTCAGGTTTATCAGCTTTATGACCAATGAGGTTGCAGATGGATATGATCACATCTTTCAAACTTATTCACACAGGTGTGACTTACATGAATTGCAAAGTGATGACTGTGCCTGTTCCTAAAAGCCAAACCCTTCTGTCTTAAAAGTCCATGATCATGTGACACAACACTGTATTTACAGTGCAGTACAGTTCTGGTAAAGCAAAATAAATGCTAAAGCAACATATTTAATAGCGTAATATTTTATTTACAAAAGCGATGTAGTGTTTGACCAGAGTTTATCCAAAGCTAATACTGGCCTAACGAACTCCACTCCCATGACTGGTCAGCAGAAACCTGCTAAAGTTTTATTCCATATAAACCGTTTGCAATATACACAGACATCGACATCACTGATTGTCCACTTAATCTTGTTATGAGGAGACTTAAGTCCCACAGACATCAATGACAGTCTAAACTTGGTAATAATATCTGTGAATTCGTGCATTAAAACAGTATTTTGTATGAATATAAGGACTGCTGTAACACCAGGTTTCACAAAACATTCCACAATTTAAAACACAGTGAGTAACAAACCACAAACATATTTTAAATGCTCTAAATTAGTCAGACCCTCCTCCCCCCGAAAAAACAAACCAACAATTCACACATTAAAAATATATTACAGCCACAGTATGAGACTATGAATCAAGGAAACGAAATAAGTCAAAAATCAAAGAAATCCAAAAACGTATATGGTGTGTGTAGGTGTACAGTATATTACAGAATTTGATGTACTTTTAGTAAAGCCATGTGCACCCCACGCCCAACTACTGGTAGACGTAAACACATGAGGCCTACGGTATAATTCTTTTGGCAATGGAATAAGGTTGATGTCAGGGATTTTTGTGCAGCACAAATGAACTGACAAGATGATGTTACTTGAATGAGGACAACTAAAACTGACAAACCGAGAACTGCTGAGTTGTAGCTTGTGGAATAATGCACTTGGTATAAATGTACAGCTGGTACACAGAAATAATGACACCATTAATGAATTCACCACGGTATAATGCTCTGCTGCTGTGATATTTCATACAGAGCCAAAACCGTTTCACATTTATTGTTGCTTTAAAATATAAATGGACTTTTTGCAAACTGTCTAGTGTTAGACACAATAATTAAAACACCAAATTAATTTGTTCATGTGTTCAGGAGCCATGTGACAAAGTTAAAGCTGCTGTGTGTGAAGGACGTAACAGTAAGACATCATTCCTGCATTAAGTTTTATTTATGTAGATCAGACTAAACATATGAATAGGAAAATGACATAACAGCAATCATCTACTGTACTGTTTCCTGTGATAGTAAACTTAAAAAAATACATGAACTAAAATGATAGAAAATACCAGCATATAGGTGTAGTCAGTATGATGTCCAATACTTGATATAAAAGCCCATATTTTTAGTTCTTACATACATTACAACTAATATCTTTCTAAGGCTTTAGATAAAAGTTATGTATGGTGGACTCTGATTGGCTGAATTCAGCTGTTAATTAAAAGGCTACTCTTTTTTGAGACCTATTCATGATGTTTGAGACATGTCATTAAAATTTCTGTCACCATGTGATAAACAAAGTATCTTGAATCTTGAACATAGGTCAAAGCTATTCAGTTCAATTGCTAAAAAGTGGCTTGGCCTTAAAATATATATCGAAAAATGTTAAATCTAAAAAAACTGTAAATACTCAACATACCAGAGTGCAATACCAGTTTCATTTCCTATTATTGTATCAATATTATATTTTTAGAAGAACTTGGTCATTTCTGTTTTTTGAACATTTTACTGCTGTAATGTGATTTTCCCTGTTGTGGCACAAATAAAGGTTCATCTTATCTTATCTCATATTTAGGACAAATAATGAATGTGAAAACTGGTGATGCCTTAGCCATGGGTCATCATTACGACCTGTAATAAAAGGCATAGTTTCAAAAATGCAACGACTACAATCACTCCAATGAAAACCTACTAAGAATGATTTAGTCCTGGTCACACGTGAGTTTTTTGGCCCTTTTCAAAAACTGTTTCCAGTGCAGGAAGCCTGGGCACGCACACTGACTTTCCACATAAGCAGACTTGAGTGTTCACAGTGTAGGCTAACTTGAGTCAAGTCCTGCGGCTGGCTGATGGGTGGGATGTGGTGGGTGACATTCCTCCTGACACCGACTGGTACTGCTACTGTGGCAGAGCTCCGAGAATGGTGCGATTACAGACCTGCAATAGACATACACACATTTGTTGACTTGCCTTAATTTCCCAGAGACTTACCCACTACTTGTCTAACCAAACCCTGAGTGAAACCTAAGCTAAAACCAAGTTTTCATTCTAAAATGTAATGATTTACATGGTGGGGAAAAAGCAGAGTTCCCACAGTGTGAGTGTGTAAACAGGCTTTGGTCCACACAGGTTTAGTAGGCACATGCACACACGTATCCAGGTACACACATTGTTCAATCATGTGCCAACAGAAGCTAAAGCACAAGAATCAGAGTAAACACCAAACAGGAGACTGTGTGCATCACAGTGCAGGATACAGTGGGTGTGGATACAGTATCTTGCTGACAGGGATTATAAAAAGTGACCGGCCTATTATGTGACCTGATTAATATCAAGTTAAATGCCATTAGAGGCTGAGCTGCATTCAAAGCACTTAGATACATCTCCCTTCTCAGAATCAAGCTCATGAATCTCATGTGCTTTTAATTTTTTGTTCATCCAACCACCTGAATTTAAATTTAAGATGTAAAATGTTACATAAATACAAGGTGCTCTTTAACAACATGTATTAAATATACAATAATAGGCAACCCTTTAATGAATCTTGAGAAATTCTGAGTTACTGTGACTGAGCAGGTTGTAACATCTTTTGTCCCCTTATTATATGTAGCTCATCAATTTGCAGTCTTCTGAAGGAGGGCCCTCATGAAAAAGCAGTCCATTATTAAAAAAATAAATTTAAACGGCAGCAAAACAAAATCATGGCCCTAAAAATGCCAATATGCTGTCCAGCACAATGTATGTCTCTCCAGACAACCATCCACATGGTAATTAATGAAAAGCAGGCTGGCAATGCACTTGTGTAGCCACAGTGACAGTGGAGAGGATTCAATAGACATAGATCAGTAAAAGGTGCTGATCGTTTGGGCTCCAACTACACTGGACACAAAAGAGCATTTGTGTCCTGCAGGCACTTCATCTTAGTTCATATCGTGACTCCACTGGGCCAGTCTAGGTTATAGCTCTCCAGGGACTGGAGCAAGATTACTGCAATAGCTCTCACACACTGAATTTGCCCACTGGAGTCATCCCATGGACACATCCACACTTCCAAATGCTGTAAATTACACACACACATTCACTCACTGGCACAAGTTCTTACCAATGAGAAGGATCCAAGTCAATGGTCATTGGTCTTCAGTGAGAAGAACAAGAAAACGGGCTATAAGAAAACCACAAGAACACACCTGAGTGACCGTACGTGTTTTGTTTCCCTCCACAATGTATATGTTATGTAACATGTTATGTTACTCTTACCTTATGGTCTCCCATACAGACATTAGGGCCCATGGTGTTATAAACAACATTCTTCTCATCTTCATCTCGCTGAAATAAAAAAGGATGAAAATTCTCTATCATCTGGACAAATACCAAAGCAAGTGAAATGTGGCATTCAACATTAAAGCTAACAGCTATCATTTCTGCAAGTTTAAATATTGCACTTTAATGTCACCTGTGTGGATACCTGATGCTGAGACTGCCACTCGTGTCCAAGTTGGATTACATGATGATACAAAGCCATAACATTGTGGTCAAACGCGAAGCATTACACACATGCTGGCATGTTTTTTCCCCCCGTTTTTCTCACAGAGTGTAACAATAAGTAATATCTTTATCTTCTACCTTATTATATTTTTAACTAGGTCTACACTTCAGCCTAAGAATAATACTGTTAGAAATATAAAAAGTCAGAGTGCTCTCATGAAGTTAGTGATTGCTTAATTAGCTAGCTACATAGTAACAGTTGATAAAATCTGCTAGTGACATCATTTCTACAAATAAGTCTGTTGTTTTGAAAATTACTGTGATATTTAAGTTGAATGTAACTATGCATAAAATGGAAAAAACATCAATCCTGGGCAACTAACCTATTAAGAAGTTGCAATCTTGTATTAAATTCTGTATGTATACGCGTCTTTCACCAACGAATATATTCTGCACTTTGTGTGGAAATAGAAAAACCTGCAGCAAGCGCTGACTTACCCTGCGGATAAGTTCTCGGGCGGTGTGTGACATGAGGATACGATCACACCAGGCAGGGCAGCGAGTGTTCATGTACTGGGTTGGTTTAGTGTACTCTTCACTGTAAGGGTAGCTGAGAGAGACAGTGCATTTAAAGGGTAACAGATAACAATAGAGCTGGGAGTTTATGCAAAGCATGTGTGCAGCAGGTAGTTCAGTTACAAGTCTTACCTGGGTGGAAACATGATGTCCTCTTCCCTGATAACATCATGAAAAGCTGTGACCTCTTTGTCATATGTCAGAAGCTGAGGGTTAGACATCAGGAAACAGAAAATCTCAGCACAAAAACGGACGAGTGACCACAACCTTAGCACACGTGTAAAGCCAGATAATTTTCACAGTTATCACAGTTTTATTTACTTCCAAGCTTTGTGTTTACTCGACTGTCACTCATTAGACTTTACTTCCACTGATAGCATCTAATCTAAGGTCTCTGAAAACATGTCAGACTGTTGCTAAGTAGCCTGTTGTATTATGGGTTATAGCTACAGTACAGTCTCACAGAAAGTGTGCTGGGTTTGGTGTGAGTGACAGAAGAGATTTGTGTTCTTACTGCTTTGCCGTTGTCCTCCCTAAAAACTGCCTGGTGCATGTAGGCAAACAGCTTCTCCTCAATCTGGAGAAGCACCTGCATGTGAAGTGGAGGAAGGAAAATGTATTGAGCAGTAAAAGCAAAATGTCAGCTGTTATCTAAACTGTCAGGTTTAATCACCTGGTGGTCATTGTCTTTTTTTTCACAGATGATTCTCTCCACTTCATTACTGCTGTCCTTCTTCACTGTCTGCACATCGGCTGAAGTGCACAGATGCTGCTCACAGAAACACAAAAACAGGGAAGGGTCTATGACTAAATACTGGCTGATTCACATTTTACACCTGAGCTTCAGCCAAAATGAAGGTTGATAAATACCTGTATGAGACTAAGTGTGTCCAGACGGAAGTTGAAATCTCCAAACACAAAGAAAGGCAGAGGAGTGTAGCAGCTGTCTGATATCCTGAATAGAAAATTGCAGGAACAGATATTTGTGTCTTTTCTCTATTAAAACTTACTTTGAGTCTTTACAAATTTACATTAAAACGATAACACTTTAGGGATTATCAAATATCCCATGGAAAGGTTTATGTAAAATCTGAAAATATGCTGCTTACAAAATGTGAAAGATTTAGGAAAGACTGTATGACATTAGCCAGGACAGCATAAGAAACCTTCTTTTATTCAGGTCTTAAATGTTACCTTTTGATTTATAAGGCTTACTCTCATGTTTTGGCATAGTTGTGTGCATCTGTAAATCTGACCTGTTGATGACATATCTGAGGGCATTATGGCGGTTGGCTGAGTAGATGGAAGGACTGGATTTACAGGCAATGAGGTTGGAGGCATCATGGAACAGATGGACATTTACCAGGTCCAGACCTCTGTGAGGAACACACACAGGTTAAATATGGGGATATGCAGCAGGTGGAGGAAGAACTCAGGAAACAGTCTGATAACATCAAAATCTGACAGCTAATTGATGAGTATGCGTGTCGCTGTGTGTTTATGCATGTGTGCCAACACGGGTGTCATTTATGAGGACCTTTCTTATCAGTGAGTGCCCTCGTGTTAATGCTGAGTCCACATACAAACACATTTGTCTTTTCTGCCAAGCGTTCACTCCTTTTCTCTGGCTGTCAGAGGAAAACAATTAATGTGCATCCAACAAATGAGCTGTGTTGACTCACAGCATGATGTTGTGGCACACAGATTGTAGGTTCCTTTTGTTACTGCCCTCAGGTAACAGCACGGCAGAGCAAATAATGACTACAGCTCACAGAAAGCACAACCTGGAGCAGCAGTAGTACTGTGTGATTTATCTTGGTTTGTTCTAGAGATGTATTTATCTTAATTCCCATTTAGTGGATACAGAACATACATTATGAATATGAATAATTAAATAAAACTGTGTTCATAGTAGTGCAGCACGGTGTAATAGTGGTCAGCACTGTTGTCTCACAGCAAGAAGGTTCCTGGTTTGAAACCCATCAGGGGCCTTTCTGTGTGGAGTTTGCATGTTCTCCCTGTGCTTGTGTGGGTTTTCTCCAGGTACTCTGGTTTCCTCCCACAGTCCAAAAACATGTATGTCAGGTTGATTGGTGACTCTAAATTGCCCATAGGAGTGAGTGTGAGTGTGTGAGGTTGTTTGTCTCTATGTGGCCCTGTGATGGACTGGTGACCTGTCCAGGGTGGACCCCTGCCTTTCACCCAAAGAGAGCTGGGATAGGCTCCAGCAGACCCCTGTGACCCTAAATAGGGATAAGTGGGTAGAAATAATGGATGGATGGATGGATGGATGGATGGATGGATGGATGGATGTGTTCGTAGTCCTGTATAATCTCCCAAATAGGTTAGGGTTAGAACCAGGGCAACATGCTGCCTTAGATATGTACATCTGCATGTAAAATAGTTAATCATTTTTCATTGGACAGTTTAGTCACTAAACAAAAGGAATGATGTCAAAGTGTTGGTTAAAACATCCACGGGGAACAACACAGAAGAAAACTGTGATGGGATTGATGAGAAGAACAGAAGACACTGCAGCAACAGTGAAAAATTGTTTCTGAATGTGGTGAACGCTCAAACAACCCTTGGGGAGGGTTGGGTATTGTACCTTAACATTTTTTATACAAACAAAAATGTAAAAAGTGTCTAACCTAGACATCAAATCTCTGGCCAGAAATTATACTGATTACGTTTTGCCAGTTTTCCCACTATTTAGGTGAAATTACTGTATTGCAGCTTGAGGGCAGCAGACACGAGATATAAACAATGTCGGCATATTAATATTATTATTGTTTCTTAAATGTCTGTAACACTTTCCTGAAACCCAAAGCAATATAATCAAATTGTCTCTCTTGTTCAACCAGCAGTCCAAAATATAATGAGTTTCCTTACTTATCACGTAAGAAAAACAGCAAATCCTCAAAAAAATTTTAAAAATGAGTTAAACAATTAATCAATTATCAAACCAGTTATTCTTTGGGAATTTACTAAATGATTACATTCTTAGCAGCCCAAATAAAAGAACTGATTACAAATGCTTCAAATTTAAAAAGAAATATGAAAGCATGCACAGCTGTCAAAGCTATCAGAATCAGAATCAGTGCACACAAACAAGATATTTGCTGAATATTTTATCAAGCATAGGTTAGTGGACAGTACATACTGGTTGTGTATGATCCAGCGGGTCCTCATGAAGCCCTTTCTGGACCACTTGAACTGCAACAGAGACAAATTAGAGTGAGTGACTGAACAGCAACGAGCCGTGTCTTTGAACGGCCAAACTGATAATTATTGATTCTTTCACATAATTTGTCTCATCTCCCTGTCAGAGCAGGCAGACAGCCCCTACAGCCCCAGTAGACTCATTTGTCCCAGCATCCCCCTTTGGCCCACTCATATCCCTCCCCACACTCATATACACACACACACACACACACACACACACACACACAAATGCAGGCAGAAATAGATGCACACTCATACATAAATACTCACATCAGGCCAGAAATTCTTTGGGAATTTTTCTTTCTCTACTGTGGTGACCACGTCCAGAGGGCCCATGTACTTGTTCTGCCCAGACACTGCTTTAAAATCCTTAACTGTGACAGGAAGAAGGAGGCAGAGAGAGGCATGACATGTAAAAGAGTGAGAAAACATGCAAACTGCAATCAATAAACTGGTGTTAACCTCATCAGAGCGGCATACGTGATGAGAGGATCTATAAGCTATTAGACTGTGTTTGGTGAACAACAATCGGTTGAGGCTACACAGCGAGTGGCAGCTCCAGTATGTTTATGGGTCTTCCATAAGCTTTTCTGAGGAGCTTTTTCAGACCTAACGTGACTGGACTGTGCAGCAGCAAAATAACAGCACTTTAAATTCAGGTTGCTTGCAAATATCTGACCAGATGAAGTGGCCACCAGACTGTCATTACACTGAGAGAAATGCAATGAAATTTAGAACAATCTTGCCAATCATGTGCCACATTGCTCTTACTCCACTCATATAGCAAATTAAACAGTTTTTAATGTGGTGCCAAGTTGACCAATAATAAAATACTAAAAATTCCATGTAAATGTCACATGTGTAAAGTTTTTACCGTTAAAATCATACTGATAGATGTTCTTCAGTGTCTTGTGGATGAAGTACATGCTTCCTAAAGCCTGTGGAGACACAGAAGTAAAGTACAGACATTTCAAAATATCTGGCACATGCACCTGGGAATGACAAAATGTAGAATATGAAAGATCACTTTCAGTTGTTTCAGTTTCAAACCAAACCACCTAAACAAAGCAAAGGAAATCATAATCAAATGAGACAATATTTTTCATGTGAGTAACAAAATGATTTATTTTCAATGCAGTACAACTATAGAGTCCCTTACATATTTATATTTTTACTATGCAACTCCCAAATTCGTAAATACATTAAATACTTCAGACTTTCAAATTAAAGAACAGAGCTATGCCTGGTCCATTTATCTAAGAAGTGATCCAAGAAACCAAAACAAATATGGTGACAAAAACAGGAGAAATCATTTCAACCATTGAGATGATGGATAGAACTGTTTATTTTCCCATCATGTGAGCTGAATTGTGAGTCTTGTATTGAACGATACAGTATGAGACAGTATATTGTTACTCTCCCAAAGACACATGAAACTTTAAAGAATAGAGAGAGACGTATAAAGTGAACATATAACTGCACAACACATCCACATGCTGCCCCTCATACACACACTTCAGCACCCAATCATCCCTGACATGGGGCTGACAATTTTTAATGTACTAACTGCCTGCTCCACTGATCTGATTAATCATGCCCTGTGAGATCAATAAAGACAGAAAATTAAAACAATTTAAAAGGTATTAAGCAGTAGGCCTGCTGTCTGCCAGCGCTGCCACTGTGACTGGGAGCCGAAGAAAAATCAGCCGGCGCTCAGAGGGCTCAGGGCGTGACGGACCGCTGTGCAAACACCCCCCTCCTCATCCAGCCAGAGCATGAGAGATCTCTCCCTGAAGAGATCATTTATCTTCAGTGCCAAAGTCATCCTCATTTAATAAAATGGAAGTGCCTCCGTGTTGGGCTCAAGCGAGCAGCAATTAGTGACCAACTCATCCAAACTAAGGGAATGAGGTTAGGACTTGGCCAGGGATTTATTTAAACTAGTTTAAAGGTTTTTTTTTCTTTTAAATGAAATGCTCACTGGAGAAGATTCCTGTGGAGCAAGTTTGAACAAAATGTTATTTTAGTTCACAAATACGACAGAGTTGTCATTCTTGTTATAAATTCAAGGACTATATTCTAATAAATTGATAAAAATTCAAAATGGGGCTAAAGTTTATCTTGGATTGGTGACACGACAAAGTACACACACACGCACACATACACAGATACACATTCCCCTTCACATTCTCTTCTACATACTCCGCCAAACACCTATCTTCATCAATCAGTTTTGTGCACAGTTTAATAAAAAAATATTGACTTACAAGTGATTTTTTTATCAAAACACCATTTGTACTGGGAATGCATGCAAGTCTGCCCCCTCTACTCCTACAGCCCCTCTGAAAGTAGAACCCCCCCCACCCCGCACAAACTCTCTGTTGGCCATATATAACTGATGATCCGCAGCCAAAGGGAAACAAATTGAAAATCAATGCAGGTGGCACCAACGAAATGAGAATGAGGCATTAGGAGGGGTGGGGAGGCTGTTACCCTCTCAGGCCAAAGAGTGGAGGGTGCGAACACTTGAGTGCAGAGGAAACTTAGTCCCAGCTGTCTTCCACACCCCCACCACCACTCACACTTTATTTATTGTGCACAAATAGGCTGGGATCAATAGTTTTAATCTAGAGTTAAATGTATTGACTTTGGCCTGTCTACCCCACACCTGGTCATTGACTTTCCCCTTTTTACTTCACACACCTCCAGTCTACAGATGCAGCCATTGACCCCTACTGTCAGACAGCCAGTGTGAGGGTATCACCTGGGAGGAGTAAGGGTTAATAGTGTAAGAAACACTCAGCCACTTTTCTCAAATCGGGACGTGTAATTCCCAACAAGGGTTGAATTTCAGATAAAGTAATGTTGACAAACTTGTTATTGGAAACTACGTACACCATTCAGGTGTGGAGATTGAGGCTGAGCACACGACCCGAGCAGCATCTCTGCAGCTCTGTAATAGCACTTTTGTAGCATGAAGTGCACTACCTCAGAATTTACAGAGAGAAGGTATGGGCTCAGTGATAGATGACGGCAAGAGATTCAGCTGCTGGCACGAACGACTTAACAAACTGATCTTTAAGAACATCTCCTCTGTCTGTGCCCACGGTGTTTAACTGTAACACTATCGCAGTGTTTCATACTCTTTGCACGTCTATGCACATCTAAAACTGTGCAATCAACCTTGATATAGGAAAGATAGGCCATAAACACACGCACACTCATGCACACACCCACACACACCACAAATCAGATTACAATAAGCAAGACAAGTCTTCCTAACCATTAGAGTATGTTTTAATCATGCAATATTGACCAGTTTCTTATCAGGGATAGACAACTTTCAGTTAGACAGACCAAAGAGTTTATTCTAAAAATCATTTTTATACAGCTTTGTGGTAAGATTTCATTTCATAAGCACAGTGAATTGCAGAAATGTTTGATTAAGGTTTTTGTGCTTTTATTCACATTTTACTACTCATGAAGTTATTCTGCCTCTTTATAGTGTCATAAACAAATTAAAATGGGCTCCATCTTAATCTTTTAACACTTAGCATTTCTCCTTGAGCTTGGTGCTCTGTCTATACATTTAAATGGATTGAATAAACAAATGCAAACCAGGCCAAGAGTGCAATGATTAATGCAACTTGTTAAAGATGTTAAAGACTTTAGCATTCTACAAAACCTGAAATTCAGGCATATGGCGGATACTTTCCAATCCAAAATTTGTACATTATCATAAAAGAACATTTTCTAAAGCTTCACTGGGATTTGCAAGCTCAGACTTTCAATTCAATCATTACTAGCTCCCAGTTCCTGCTTGTCACAGCAGAGTACATCATAAACCTCCAGCTGCTTTGGAGCACTAACATGGAGGACGGCCCCATCTAGTGGCAGCAGGTGTGAGTTACTGTGACTGAGGATCGGTGTGCCACTTACCGTAAAGCGCTCTTCTACTTGGAACTGGTTGTCCACATACATGCAGACCCTGTCATAATCTTTCATTTCCTCGCTGGACTTAATGCTCCTGGAAATAACACAGATAACATGGTCAATAATTCAGCAACAGAAAAATAAGCTTATTCCTTTTGGTGTAGAGCTGTAGAGATCTGACAATTAACTGATTAGCAGCAATTTTGATGATTAATAGTTTTTTAATCATTCCCTAAGCATAACTGCCAAAATTATTTTCATACTCTTCTTGGTCTCACCTTGAACAAAACTGGTAGGTCAAAATTAAATCTGGGCTTTTTGGGAAATTGTACGGGCATTTTACTGAGTTTTCTGGAATAATGTAGGCCAAAGGACCATTTGGTTACTAGAGAATTCTCAATAGATTTTTCCATAATGAAAATAAGCTCCTTGCAACCTTATTTTGATTAATTAAATGTGATAAAATAAAATACACGATGAAGGACTAATGTAACTTCACAAGCAGACTTGGAATATATGAGTAGCACATTAGTCCTACCAGAAGAAGTTTTCTGCATGGCCCATGTTGACCATGTAGTCCTTGCCTCCCACCTCCTGGAAGTGTAGGCCAATAAACTGTGGCTTGTAAGTGTGAATAGTCTGTAACAATGCAAAGCAAACAGGTCTTACATTGCACAGTAATGAGGAGCGAAGAGGATCAACACTGTGTGTTACAGGACAACATTAATGAGCTGTTAAAGGTCACATGGAGTTTTTGGTGTCATCAGAACAATATCCAATTTCCAACATGGAGCAGCTGTGCGTTGGGATGTCAGCAGCTAAAAGATGCCTGCAGCGTACAAAAGTTGGCCAGATCCAAGTGTATAAAACAGATTTTATTTACCTGAACTGGACCAGACTGTTTTTAAATTGAAATTCTACATTGAAATTTAGGATAAATATATTAGACACGGCAGGTAATGATTGGAAATATCAAATGGTCCAAGAGGCCCAAACTTACCTTATACAATTCCTGTAACCATGCACTTTGAATTTCACCCAGCTGTGCACACAAGGAGACAGGGAGAAAAATCAAAGGCATGCAAACTTTCTGGAAGAGATAGTCTAAAATCAAATATTAAACCTGGGTCAGCTGATTTTGCTGGAGATAGTGCAACAACCTGTAAACAGAATATTACCATGCAACATTGTAACGTGTGTTAGCAAACAAGTGGCTTTTCACACTTACAGCAAGAACAAAGAGCAACAGTAACATTTATATGAAGTCCAATATTCAGTGTCCCTTTAGCTGTTTTATTCTCTATTAACCTCTGAGAAAAATATCTGGCTCTTTAGCTGCTGATGCACCACTATATTTACAGTATATTTAAAGAATATTGGTTATCAGATGCTGCTGGTGAAATGAAGTGTAAATGAAAGTGGAGTGTAAAAGTGTAAAAAAAAACTATAAAGCTTTATACTTAACCTCAAATCATCCTGAGGTCAAAGGTAAGTAGAAATAGCTACATATTAGAGATCAATTAAACAGTCAGCTAACAGTGTTTGATAAATGAAACAGCCAGTGGTGATGGATCTTTGGTTATCCAGCACCACTGGCTATATGTGATGATTAACAAAATAACAGCAAGAGCGCAGTGGGGACCACTGTTGTAATACACACAGCATAGCAGCACTGTGCAATCACTCACAAAGCATTTTAGCTGCCAAGCTCACCCTAGTAAAGTGACCTAGCTGAAACTACTTAAAAGTTTACAGGCACCATGCTTTGATCTTCTCTGTCTTCATCTTTAAGTGCATGTCTATTGTCTTCATCCAGAACCATTCAGTTGCTGCATTATCTCTGAGAAAACCTGCCTGGTGTGGGTGGAAATAACACAAAAAACACTGGGCTTAAAACATTCCCCTGTGGAGCTGAGGGGAATGACAAAGGCCATTGACAATTATCTGTAGGTGTGTCACTGCAAGCAGCTCCTTTGACATTACACATATTCAGTTAAGTTGTTGTTACAATAAAATTATTGATGAACTAAGTGAACTAAGAACTAAGTTGATGAAGCTAACCACTTCAACTAACAATGAAGTCCTACAGAAACTGAAAAAAACGTATAATAGTTTTATAGTATACAACCCTAATTGGATGCACAAAAAGACTGTTTTTAATTAAAAGAAAATAAAATGATAATTATAGCAACTGGTTTTAAAATTATATAGCCAGTGGACAGGAAAGCAGGTCAAAGAGAAGTCAGGATGTCAACGATCACAGAAAGGAAACACTCTGAACTAACAGTGACTCTGCACATGGTTAACTAAACAATAAGGATTGTCTGAAATATTATCCTGCATGTTCCAGGATGTATTCTCATTCAAGTGCAGCTGCACCTGTCGTCATCTGAACACTGTCCACACATTATCTATGAATACTGCATGTTCACCGGACAGCTGAGTATACTGTAAAACATGTTTGAGAAACGGACGCATACAATGATGTCTCAAGCAAGGGTGAGGTTTACTTAGCAGATCCTCCTCACTCTGGAACAATACACAATGCCCATTATTACTGTAGCTCAAAGCTTCTAGGATAAAACGTGTCAGATAGAATAAAATAGTTTTAGCAGTTTTGGTGGGGCTGCAAGAAAATTTAAATGATGTTTTCTGGCTGCTCAGGTTCAGTTTATCACTTATCTCGTCCTAAGGTTATCGCTTCCTTTCAGCTGTAGCTTAAAATTGATGCTATTATCTGTAGCAATAATAGGAAGAATTGTGTAATAATAACATGCGACACTAAAAAAAGAACTTAACATGTTTTCACAGTTGATGTGACCATCATTTCTGTTGGCATGTTAAGTAAAATTGGATGTTTTGCTCTGAGAGCAAGAAAGCTTAATGCATTTCTGATCGCCATACCCGAGAGTCCTCCCTTACTCTAAAACTGGCTCCTCCGGCTTTTTAAAAGGTCATAAACAGTGTAACTGGCCCTTAAATTGAAGCGTGACATTTATTCATCTAGTTTTTTACACACCCTCTTCAGAATTCGCCCTGCAGGAGAGCTGCAGTGTCCTGTACAGTCTACTGCAAAGCCAGGTGCATTCATGCCATCTGACACATGGCTTTGCATAGTGTATTTGCATGGCAGGGAGGGAGGAATGGCAGCAGCTCAGTCACTGTAACCTGAAGGACTCTGCTTACATCATTAGGCCTACTAACACTGATTGTATGCTCTCATGAACATGAACCAAGGCCTCTTACCATCTGCAACCATCTAAGCAAAGCAGCATTTTTCTTTTTTTTTTGTCTGTAGCAAAAAAATGAGCACTGTGGCACCCATGTTGAGAAGCACAACGCCAATTTACACAGCATAGCAGCACTGTTCCAAAGAAGTTTTTATGACTCTAGCATGGTTATTAAGTTAGCTATTCATTGTTCCAAGTTGTCAAATGCTTCTTGGTGAAATGTGGGAAGAAACTGTCTTTGGCAGCAATGTGTTCCAAGAACTAAGACAATTAAAGACAGTCACTTCTCCAACATTACTTGGATGAATAAACCGCAAGTATTGAACCATTATCCATTGTCATTACTTAAGCTCACAACAAACAAAAGACAATCGCGATCATACTACTCTGTGATGTGTTGTAGAAATGGTGCTGGTGATGTAGAGTAGCAGATAGAGATGACCGTTTCACTGTCTGTTGTGACTGGACACCCAGAGTGTCCAGTTCTGTAAAGCAATAGTATTTGTCCTGTGATGTGCTTAAGGTCTTGCTCGTATCCCAAAGTGAACGTTTAGGAGTGTTTGTTTATGGAAACATGGGGGGGGGGCTAAGTCAGTAGAAAAGCTCAAGTTCCCTGGGGAAGATATTCATCTGTTTACATATCTCCCACAATGGGATTTAAAATGTTGTCATTGGTTCCAGATCTGGCAACCGGAAACATGGTCCTGAGCCAAATTTCCATGAGTGTAAGAGCTCTCCTCCCCCATGTACTGTCTCAAAGTTTTGTTCAGTCTAGGTCAAAACTAAAAACCACTGGATGTGTAAAATACTTAATTATACCTCTTACACAAAGTGGCCTTACTGTGAATTTTGACCAAAGCCTAGCTTATCAACTAAAAAATACTTAACCTTAAGGAAATACACTAATACCAATAGAACTGTAAATACTATAAGGATACTATAAACTATTGAATAACACAGAATCACAATGTAAAAACATTATAAGCAGCAGTTTCTAGCAGGTATTTACTGCACATGGTGCAGAAGCCACTTTTTAAAGGTGATGAAGATACTAATTTCTATAGCCTAAATAATGACAAGGGGCCTTTAAGGGTCTTTGACCCATAGAGTGGAACATCTACCCAAATAATGAACAAGAAGTCAGGGGAATATAATACATGAAAACTGAAGTCCTGGGAGGCAAACAGATCACTGGTCAACAGGAAAGGACAGGTGTTACACCAAAATCTGTGACCTGTCAGATTCAGATACTTTTATTTAAATCTTTTCAAATCTGTATTTAATTTTGAGATTAAAGAGAGCCAAGATATTCTGCATCAACACACACACACATACGTATTTATATATACAGGTTTGTTTTTTTCAAGTCATGTGCTGTGTTGCCAGGTGTACAACTGTGGAGGCTCTACCTGTCACTATTTGGTGAAGTTTACTAACGTTTTTCATAGCTGTCCCTTCAGTGTCACAGGATCCACCGGGTCACAGTTTTCGCTGTAACAGCTTGGTTTTAATGGTCTACGCTGCCAGGTCACGTGAGGTGAGTAACGCGCTCATCTCACAGGTGATAACATCAACTTTGCCCAGTGTATGCTTTATTTATTTATTTATTTATTTATTTATTAATAAACAACAGAGGGTTCAACGCTATTGGGCACACGCTACTGATAGCTGACACCGTAACACGGTGCAGTAAGAAGCCCGTGTGCTATTACATAGTTAATATGCAGGAAACAAATATAATCCGAGTAAATAGAGAGTGTGTGAAGAGTACAGCACATGTGTTATATCCTCGGACCAAGATGTGTGTTAGCTGTGGAGCCCATTCAAAGAAAAACGTAGCTATGGGCTCTTTCTGCGCATTATTGCTCTCTCAGCCTGACAGCAGTGCGGCTGGGTGTCGTTTACTCACATTGTCAAAGAGTGACCCGACGTTTGCGGTGACGAGCAGCACATCACTGAAGGTTTCCATGTTAACGCGCCCTCCTCGACAAAAACCGTCCGAGGAAACTCCGCAGCGGGGCCAAGTGACGGCCGTGGGGCCTAACCCGACGGCGACTCTCCGGGAGCTTACGAAGGCTTATTGTGCGCCCCCAAACCGAGACTGCAGGCGCTCAGAAATACACCAGCATCTCACTGTGCTGCTCCTGGTCCGACTACAGTGCTGATAGCGGGCTGTCGGATCAGGTAGACATCATGTGCCGGAGCCGCGCTCCTGCCCATCGTCGTGCAGAGGGGCACGGAGTGGGTTTAATAGCCTGCATGCGTGGATTTCCGCTTCCTCTCGGTTAATTGGACTAGTAGCTTCTTAGCGGACTAAGCCAGGCTGGACTGCGCATCAGGTGCTGCCCTGACAAACGCTGAGACAGCCGCACCGAGCCGTGAACTAACCCCGCGGTGTGACCAACTCCGGCGCTCCGCCCTCGGCCGTGTGCGCACACTTGGCTTCTTCCTTGTGTTATGTCAACTTTGTTACCGCTAAACCAGCGTCACGCCTGTCACTCCAAACTTCATACTCCTCCGAAAATAATCCCGACACAGCATAAACACAAAGCCCTATACTAAACTGAATCCCATGCTGAAACACTACCCCGTGGAGAGACATTAAAAATACCCGAACGGGCTCTCTAACACGCACTCTAACACGCATACCACAGGCTCCTTCTATGGGCTTTCAACAGGAAGTTAGTCATTTTCTTTTTCTCATGCTTTCAATGAAATGTTTTTCCTCAGAAGACAGTTTGAATTGCCTGTAATTGTTCTCCTGCTGTGTGATTTAAGCCTTAAACATGATGCAACAGACTGTGACTTTTCTCCAAGCACAACCTAAGATATCAATATTTTTATGCCCATGGCCTACAGACATCTTTAGACATCTTCTCTTGCACACACTGCCTCCTACAACTTCCACTTTGCACGCCAGCCGAGCAACCACAATATTTTACAACCCAGCTACAGTAGCTTTCTCTCAACCCAGTGGACCATAGAGCTATAAAACTTTTGTTTGTAAGTGGCACTGTGCCATCTCCAGACCAGGGAAAAGCAGAGATTGCTGGGGGCCCCACTCTGGCTCTCCATAGTGCTGTTAGTGAGCCATGGCATGGTTTACACAGCCAACCTTTAGAGCTTTTCTTCCCATTTCCTCTTAGTCCTCTGCACAGCACTGTGTGCTTTATTGACCTATGACAACAGATCATTCAACTATTGCAATAGAGACGCAAAACAAGGCTGCCATGTCTGTCAGCGTGTTCAGGAACCCGTCTGA
Source organism: Mastacembelus armatus (assembly GCF_900324485.2). Taxonomy (NCBI): domain Eukaryota; kingdom Metazoa; phylum Chordata; class Actinopteri; order Synbranchiformes; family Mastacembelidae; genus Mastacembelus; species Mastacembelus armatus. The sequence continues at coordinate 8,934,521 of NC_046641.1, read as the reverse complement.
AAGGAGACTGAGGCACTTTATTCCAGACAGGAGGAAAAGACCTGGGTTTTGGGTGAAGCATAAGAATCAGCAGGATACATCAACAGACAGAAGTCTCATTAAGGCCCAGTCCAGTGTACATAATCAGCTAAGGAATAATGCAAATTATGCATTCAAACAAATGCTTAGCCCCAATACCACCATACCAGAGTCCAGGACTTGGCTGCCCAGAATAGCAGGCAGTAATTAAGGCTGTACTGTTTGGAGGAATAGCATTACATTCTAAAAATACTAGTTCAACCGGTAAACGACAGTACTGTTACACAATATTTATTATAGTTAAAGATCATGTGGCTGCTTTAAAAATGCCTAGTTTAATCTTTTGTCAGCATTGTATTTTACACAATTTCTTTATAAACATAGAAATATATCTTAAAGATAGAAGGTAAAAACGTCACTGAGATACACTTTAAGTTACTTTAGAGCAGTGGTCTCCAACCCTGGTCCTCAAGAGCTACTGTCCTGCTTGTTTTCCAGATATCCTCGCAATACCCACTGCTGATTACCTGGATCAGGTGTGTTCAGCCAATCACAAAGCTTATAGTTTCATATGCATCTGTAAATTATGAATATATTGTGCACCTCCATGAAGGGAAAACAAAAGTGGCTAACAGCGTGAGAAGCACAAAACAACTGAAGTCAAAAGTAGAGTCACATTCTTTAACATTTATTTTGAAGGACAGAGATGAAACAATCTAAATGACTATCCCTGATTTCAGCAAACTAGAGAGGAAAACCGCAGAGCGAACGTCCCAAGGCTTTCCACCATGTTCACCCACTAAAGCCTGACAGGGAGTCCAAACTACAGCTGCACTCTGTCTTTTCTTGAAACCTCCTTGAAGAGGCTGCCAAGTGGGAGAAAGATCACTTCTGAGCAGGGAAATAAAGACAATACCTTGTAAAGTTCACTTAAAATGAATTAGGCAAGATGGTTACTGCACAGATAGAAAGCCAATGAAATCATGATTCTTGTTAGGAACTGTATTAGCATGAATATGCATCAGCTAATCATATCTATTAGTCAGGAGACCATGTATGAGGGCTATTTTCCTACATTATTACCTATGTGTCATTAACCTTGAAGACACAATGCCAACCCCCCCCCACCCCCGACTAAATTCTCAAAGAATGGACTATAAACCCTTAAACTCCAGTTACGCTGCATTATGAGTTGGAACAGGAATATGTGCATCAACGTATTAACCTCCATCAGGGAGAGAACAATTTCCACTTCATAATGTGAGGGTTTACACATTCTGTGGAAAAAACACAGAAAGACAAGAGCTCATCTGCAAGGCAGTGACCACATAGGTTGATACAAGTCTTAATGTAACACACTAACACAAAGCTTAAATACAATTTTTCTCTTGGAAAAAGCCCATAAAAATATCTGAATTGTAACAAAATCTGGCATTTTGCCCAAAATCGTGGGCATGAGTCAGTCATGCAAAAATCCCAACTCAAATTTTAGCTTTAAAACAAACTATTTACAATAACTCCTCTAACTAGCAGGCATAATCAGGTCTGTAACGCTATCATAGTGTGATAAGAACCGTAAAATAAAAATTAAAAAGCTTGAACTATTGGACAGACAGGAACTGATAGAAAACAATATAAGTTTCCCTCAAGTGACTGCCACCAAGGAAGACTATGTTCCTTTTCTGTGTACGTTTCATTTCTAATGCAAACAGGGCTTCAGTCAAGTTATTCCAACAAAGGGAGCAGACCAGCGATGCAAACTGAACATGCCAGGCCGAGGCAGTGACCAAGGAAGCCAAATGGACTACTGCTGACATCAGAGAGGGAATTTTCCAGTCCAGGCACTCCAACACAGAGCTGACTGCCCAAGTTGGTCTCTGAGCCAGTCCATTTCCACACAGGTTCTTCAGGAGCGGCTGCGGTCCTCTTGGGTGCCTACCAGCATTTTACTGTATAACTTCTGCTGCTCTTCTTTAAATGTATCCTTTACCTTTGCTCGCTTCAATCCTCCATCCCTACAAAATAGTTTGAGTCAAAGGTTATTGACTGATAATAATGCAGTTCTCCCATATGCTATTGATGATTAGGTTCTATCAAATGCAGACCAAATGCAGTTTATGACACTGCTACAAAAGTCCAATTCATTGCAATCCAATCCAATAATCTCATCTCTAAACATTAACTTTGCTCTGTCAAACGTGTTAAATTCATCCCAGTGGTTACTTATGATGCAGTAACAGAGATCCATTAAACAGCACAGGTCTCTTTTCTTCATTTTTGACTTACTCTACAGTGGGCCTGAGAGCTCATTCAGCATGGACCACAGTCCATACAGACTCAATGAGCCACTGCTGAGTGGGCACTATGCATCATAAAAAAGACATTTTACTCACTGGGTGTGGATGTGAAAAGTGGTACAAACCAACTGAGCTGAATGGATGTTATCTTACCACAGGAGGTCGACCAGTCCACCTTGCCTGGCTATGGCTGCCTTTACACGATTGGCAAACTGTACAGCATCCTCTCCCTCCTGTTGAAGAAGATATATTAAAGACATAGTTAACATAACGAGTTAATGCAAATACCTTCCCGCGCCACTAATATTTTATAAAAAATGAATTTGCATAAATGTGGCTTAGAGTGTAAGTGAAAAAAGTTGTTCCACTGAACTCTGTTCCCACTAACTACCACTTCCAAATACATTGGGAGGCAGTTGATGAAGATAACATTGATACTGACATTATTTCATTTTTGGATTGACAGTACACATTATTTCATTACTTAGATTTGGATTTTCTATCTGAATGTTGTGTTACTGTAATCTAAAATAAAAAAGACAAGGTAATGTGTTGAGTTGTTAATATGTTGTTTCTTTCATCAAAGAAAAGCTACCATTAAGTTAACCATGGAGTCTTACTTCTCTAGACATAGGAGGAAGGTACCACACACTGCAGACAATGGCCCAGCTGCTCATCATACGTAACAGGTAGTTGACCATGCCAAACTTGCTACTGTTCCAGAAGGCGTCTCCAAATCGGGGATCGTACTGTTAGGACCAAAAACAGCACAGTTAATCAACACAATTTTATGAACAAATGGCTGAAAACAATGTTAAAAAGCATAAATGTTGAAGGTTAAAATAACATGTAGCAGGTAAAAAAAAGAAAAAAAAAGAAAATCATTCTCACCTTAATGGCCACTGGGTAGACTGTGGCACCAATCTCAAAACTGCCCTTCTTAAACATCATAACTGAGGTGTTGTTAATGCAGGTACCTGGGGAGGCACAGTAGGTATAAAAATTGAGACTTATGTGGCTATTTAAGAAAACCTGATGACTATGGTGGGATGATAATTCTCATCTGTACCAGATGCCTGAACAAACTCACCTTCTGGGAATATGAGAATGGGCAGTTTAGATTTATCATCTACATGGTCACTTAATCTGCAACACAAGCATGTAGCTTATATTACTAAACATCTCATTTTGAGAAGACACAAAATTCAAATTCACATAAACAAATTATAATATACATCACAAAAAACAAACAAAAAATCCAGACTGACTAATTAACTTTTTTAATTTTCAAACAACACAAACTGACTATGTAAGGGAAAAACTATGTTGAAGGACAAACATGAAAAAAGCGGGTTTTAATGCTACCTTTTGGCCACTAGGTGTCTGTCTTTGACTTCTGAGCGTTCAAACCAAATGTGTGGGCAAGCCTTGACCATGGCTCTTTGAATGACCCCCATCAATCCACCATGAATTTGGCCAACCTAACACAACACAAAACACATCTATTTCTGGGAGAAGAGTAGGGCAATGGAAAAAGTGACCAGTGTCAACATTTTTTGTAGCTTCCTGCTAAGCAGCTTTATGGTTACCATAGCATAGCAGCCATCACTAGCCAGAATGATGACATCAATGGGTGAGGTGTGGTTTGCAACGCAGATGCCTCCATTCTTGGGTTTATTCTCACTGGAAAAATTAAAATGGGAAGATTTTTAATCACTGTGTCCTAAAGATTTCTTACTGAGGACTACAACAATGCTATGCTGTGGTATGGTAGCAAATGTCTAAATACACATGTAGTGCGCACAGCATGGCAATCAAGGAAACAACACAATTAGAAGTCTAAACTGCAATTCTTCATAGAAATTTGGGTTCATCGCTTCCAGTCTTCTTGTGAGAAGTAACCAATGGTGTCTATGTTAAAGGTTTGACACCCAAAGCATGCGGAACCTGAATGTACTGAGTACACATACCAGAGATAAGGTTACAATTTTAAACAGAGAGACAGAGAGAGAGGGGGAAACATTTCCTATGTCACTTATGTATTTTTAGCTCCAGACTGGAGAAATACATGATGCAAAAAGTTAGACGTTTTTTTCAGCAGACATTCAGAAAGCTGAAAGAAATGACAGATCTTTGTCTAATCCATGAGAAATTCATCTGTATCAAATCAATGTGTTTTTCTCTGATGAAATAAACACAGAAAAAACAAGAAGAGTAGCCTAGCTTGCACTGCAGCTACAGGTTATACACTGCATCAACTTCCTCCTCTACATCCTGTTGTAGGTACCACCCTCTCAAAAACAGCTTGTTTCCTCTTAGGTTCTTATCCTGAGACACTTGGAAACAAACCCTTCACTACCATCAGTAATAGTAGGTCACACCATTGCTCAGTCTTCTCTCTATTCAACATAGTAACACCTGCCATTTAGAAAATGGCTGTATGAATTTAGTTGCTCCAAGTGTTGTTGTTTTTTCTTTTAAGGTTAAAAAAAAAAAACCTGTGGTCTGGTTGAGCATGCCTTGGCTTTGTGTAAAAAAATACTAACAGTTTTGTGCTTCACCAAGGCTCATAACCTCTGCTGCAGTGAATGGAAACAGCTTTGAGTCTAGCATCAGGCACCCTCCCTTGACTATTCATATTCACATTTCAACTGCTCACACACCCTGGTTTCTATTCTCCAAAGATAACATCACACACACCCCTCTCCTTTTGAGGCAAGGGGTCTGTGGACAGATCACGTTGCAAGTGTAACGGGAGTGTGCGAACACGTTTGGCAGCACCGTTTTATTTTTTTTTTAATATTATTCTGGCTTCAAATTCATGATGATTTTAAATACTTATTTTTACCTTCTTCTTAGATGTCAAATGTAACCAATAATAAACAGTAGCACTGCTACACTCCTGTAACACACTTTTAGCACAGGCTCTGGCAGACCTTAAAACCATGTGCCAGAGGTGTTGCAGCATACAGTTACTGTTTATGCAAAAGTTAAAGAATTTATTTTAAATGCAACATCCAGCGACATTTTAGTGCAAACCTGAATTAATTGCAATTTGTCTGCTAAACTATATGCTGTGCAAATGAAAATGCAAAACAATACCCAACAAGAAATGGGTATTGTAGGAATAGTTCAAATAACCCTGTTCTTCTTCCCTTTTACCCTTACTCAAATACTACTGAGAATGGGTTCATTACATTACACAGGTATGAGATGAAGGCATAGGTGCTTTACCTGTCATGGTAGGTTATGATGGCTGTCAAAGCCCTGACACATATTCTGTAACACATCAAATGGACTTTCTCACTAAGGAAGTTTTTCATCCTGCAAGAAGGTGAAAATAACAGCATAATTTACTTGGTGTGTCAACAATGCAGATCATGTCTGAGCTGATGTTTTTAATAAATTAAAAAACAAAAAACAAAACACAAGCTTGTCTTCAGCCTTACTTTCCATTTGGCAGTAGCCCAATAACAGAAGTGAGGAACACAAGGAGGCCTACACCAGTAAAGGCAAGAGTTACCCTGGTGGAGAGACACACAGGCATGTTACACATAATCCCTTACAACGAAACATGCATGTAAAACACAGAAAGGAGGAAACCCATGTTTTGGTTCCAAACCTTTAAAACTAACTGATCTGTTTTAACCACATTTAAATGGAAGGACACAATCTTTTATCATAGAAGTGTCCCTTCTGTACCACTCAGCTAACATGCAGAATCATCAGTACTGTTATCCAGGTGAGAAGGGTTTTAGAGGCATGACACTGTCCACCATTCCCCACTGTCAGGAGAGCATATAAGGTCATGGTTAAGCTGGCCAACAGGTCAACCTAATCAGGATGAACCAATCATTCTGGGTTGGTGAAGATGCTCATTAAATTAGGTGAGAATTAGAAAAACAGAGAGGCGAAGGTTTCATGCAAATGGTGAGCCAGGCCAATATTCAACAGGAGAAGTACTGAATGAGACAATGAATTGGCTGGATGAGAGACTAGAATGTCATTGTCTGTGAAACAGTGGCCTGATGGGTCTTCCCACTGGCAACTGGAAATGAGCCAGCGAGGCTTAGTCCTGAGTCACTGTCCCTGTGCCTCTCTAAGCTGCTACAGACAAAGGATCTCCACCTTTTTACTCACAAGGTGGCGTTGCACAAAGGGTACGCTTTTAAGTATAAATCCACCTTATGCTGGAAGTGCAGCTAATACCTGAGAGGCAGTAGAAAGCCATAGCGGATCAGCAGACCCAGCCCCCATAGGACGGTCAGCCTAAGACTGATGTAGTGGAAGTTGTAATTGCTGCGGGTCAGCAGATTCCAGGACTCCAACTCCTCAGCAGAGAACCGCTTGGTGACCTCATCGTCCATGATGCTCTCCACGCCTCTCCGAGCAAAATAGAAGATGTCAGACATCTCAAACTCAGAGGCTGAGTCCAGGTCTCTGTTGCTGCCACTCCGCCGGATCTCCTTGATCTCCTCCTCCAAGGAGGTGGGCTCCCTGGCGATGATAGCTGGAGCAGTTCAGAGGGTCAGAATGTCAGCAATATTCACCTCTAAAACAAATACTCCTGCTAAACATGCACACTTGCAGGCCATTAAACTACTAAGTACATCTTACCATTTGAGTAAGGTTTGTATAGCAGATGATTCTTTTCTTTTGCTCCTCTCTCTATCCTTAGTGTGGCCCACTAGAGAGAAAGAACAAGAACTATGTAAAGGTTTTTGATCTCTTTTATGTCTTACTTTCATTTGAACATTTAAAAAAAAATCAAGACCAATGTCATGACTGAAGACTGTTTGACCTTTCTACTGGTAGAAAGTGTGTGAGTGGTCATGTAGTAAGGTTTGACAGAAAGTAAAACCTCAGAAAAGGAAAACTTAAAGAATAAGTAGGCCTATGCTGTATCAGTGATTACCACATTACTGCTATTAAAATGGCCACAGTAAGTGGCCATTTTTTTGTGCACCCTGTGCATGCTGAGACATAAACAGACAATGTCCAAAGAAAGGCAGGAAAAGGACACTGTGTTCTTCTAGCTGTAAGACAAACAGGAGAGATCAGGAAATGAAGACTGGGAAGTGTTGGGTGTGTTAACCAAGTCTCAGACTACACATCATACCACAGTAAGTGGTAATAAAGTTTGTCAATTAATGATGTAGAAAAAAAATTAGCATTTTTTATATGCAAATGCAGAAATGCTATAATGCTGTATTCACATATTTGTATAAGTCAAAAATACTGTAATTAACCTATGACTTGTTAAAAGAAAATATGACAATACTGAGTGATACAGTGGATTTACCTGAAAATATGCTGGGAAAAAAAAAAAAAAAAAAAAACTTAAATATGTTTTAAAATATTTTTACATATTTGGGAGAACCTGAAGGCAAACACATTTTATTACATGGGTTGTGCAAAAACCTGCTTGGCAACCAATATTGTACATTCTCAAAAGATGTGAAGACTAAAGACATTCTGCTCTCAGCAGTGACATGTCTAGTTGATAGCAGTAATCATTACCCAAATGGAGTAGCTATGCACATTGGTACCCTAAGCAGGACCTATTTTGCTTTCTCTTATAGCTCCCTTTACATCATGTCATAACAAGCTGTACTACTGAGTCATCGTGTTGAAATGCAGCTGCAGCTGACAGTAATAATTCTTTGGGTGAAGCAAGGAGGTGCACAGCACAAAAATCTGCTCCTTCTAATAACAGAAGGCTAAGAAAACGAAGCAGGTCCATGTATCTAGCATGAGGCTCCAGTGCTGCATGTAAAAAAAACAAGGTTTATAGGCTTTGAATTGCGTCACAAAGACTTTTAAGTGAGAAAGAAATACTGACTCTTGGCATAATGATGTGCTAACAACACAAACCTTCTTTGAGCAAATAAATGCACCAAGCAAAAAGCCACTGTAGGTCTTGTGTGGAACTAATGCAACTGGGGAGGGCCATGATTGTACACTCAGTCATGCCTCAGACAACCATTCCAGGCTTAAATTCGACAATCCTGAAACTGAGGCCTCTGAAAGCAACAATACAACACACCAATCCTACAAATTAAAAAACACAGCTTCAGTTTTGCGCGATTTTTAATGCATTTCTCCTTTAACCTTTTCTTTAAACCGCATGTTTACTACTGGAATCACGAGCTGGGATCATTTATGACCATATCTCCCACTGGTCCATTTATTTATGGCACAAGATCTGCTCCCAAAGGTACATGTTGGAAAGTGATGGCAGCTTTATTCGTGAACATACACCAGAGATGGCAAACAGACAGAAAATGGATAACTGTGCCTGGAGACAAATAGAAAGCGACTGTCTAATGGTAAATACCTTTATCTAGCCTCATTGCACAATGATGATATGCTGTATTAGTGCCATCACTTGTTACTTACACTCAATTCGAGAAGGTGAAAAGTGAAAATCACTAAGCAAGCAATATTCCAGTCTGCTGGAGCTGTGTCACAGACAACAGTTACTGACAAGCTCTGTACCACTGCTTTTCTGGTTATGTAACAAGCGAAGACTGGCTATGTGGCAGTTAATATGCATTAGCCAGTTAATATAATTATTACTGGCTGGATGCTAAACAGAAACATAAAGCCTTCACCTGACCAATGTCCTGAGATGTATCTGTGAAGAAGTAATTTTCTAAAATGTATTTTATCAGATCTGCAGTTGTGAAACTGTAACTGTATATGATCAGCTTCTTTCTACAGGCTTTTCTACAGGCAAACATTTTTTTATTATGATTGAGATTATAATTATTATTTTGTTGTAAATTATGTTTTATTATTATATTATGTACTAAGATATTTTATTACTGATTACTTTTATTGTTGTAGAATTTTGTAGTTTTGTATGGTAATGTAATATTTGCTTGTAGGGACCTCAGGAAGAGTAGCCACTACCTTGGTAGAGGCTAATGGGGGATCCAAATAAATAAATAAATAAAAATGACATGTTGATCGAAAGGGTGGGGAAAATGCAGTCAGAGCAAATACAGCCCAACAAGTTTGACAAACTACTATATGTTGAAAAAGAGGATGTTTGATAGTGCCAGGAGACAATTTAATTGGAATCTAAACAACAATAGCGACACACCCTTACACAAACTGTGCTGTTTGCATGTGTGTGTGTGTGAATAGTTTATAATTTTCATTCCATCCTCTGCTTCAACAGTAAACACTTATGTCTGACACACCACACCAAACTCCAAACAGGATATTGTGCTTCCTTATTTCATCAAGTCAGAGAAACCTAAAGTTATGGACAAAGTTCTTACCTCAAAGACCTTCAGCAATGTTTTCATGTAAAGACGTCGGATGCCAAAGGACACCCCAAAGATGGCAGGCACAATGATGAAGACCAGAAGCAGGGTGAACCACACAGTGAAGGAGATACCCAGCAGGATACACAGCAAGTTGTCAAAGGGGTTGAAAAAGAGGTCCATCTTTAAGTCAGGGTGGCAAGGAAATGTATATTTAAAAAAAAAATAAAATAAAAAAAAATTATAATCAGAAAGTAAAGTTGATTGCAGTGGAGGTACAGCGCTTCACCTCCTGGCCCCAAATGGCCCTTGTCTATTGTCAGAAAAAGTCCTTCATCTATATAACTAGGGGATGGAGCAACTCCTCACACTGAACAGGGCATCAATATAAGTACAAGAGATCATCTTGATGTTGCCCTCTTGGGCAATATCAATAAATATTATTTTCACCATGAATTACTTTCTGAAACCTGGCTAAATTAAAGTCCAAGAAAACAAAAGTAAAATCTAAAAAGCTGCTGCATTGGAAAAATGTCCAGTCCGTTATGCAGATGTTCTTTGCTATTGGAGCAATGTCTCCTGCTGCTGCAACATCTGTAAACATTGAAATACAAACAACTGGGCACAGCAGGTGACTCTCTTGTTTGGTGAAGATCCAACAGCTCTGCAGCTCAGTGTATCATTGACCTGAAAAGATGGACAAACAACCAGTCAGCATGATCCTCTTCAGCCTGACTGCACATCGTTATCGTGTCATTTAATAAACACCAAACTGTGGTCTGTGCGCATTTCATGTAACCTAACCGGTCTGCAAAGTTAAGGCTGAGAAGAAACTGACACCAATAATCTACTGAAAGAGTTGACTAAAAGTCATATATCCCTTCTCTGTGAAGGAGCAGATAAGTTTACACTAGTTATCAGCCCCGACAAGGCGATAAGGTTAGAGGCCTCCGTCCTCACCGCCTCTGATGATGCAGCAGGACGGCTAACGAGAGGCTCCATCCCGGGTAACGCTCCTCTCATCACCACGTAGTTACCTCCCGTCAGCCCTTCTAGGGTAATACAGAATCCCGCTAACCTACAGTGGTAATTAAATACAGCTAGCTAGACCGTAGGTGGTGCTGAACTGAGACCCGGGTCTCCCGAAGCCAAAGGGACGATTTAAAGTCCAACTTGAGCTAAAGTTAGCTTGTGGTCGGCGAGCTAACGGTGCTAGCTTCCTCTCACCCCCGACTGTCCGTGTGTACATGAAATGCTGAGCCGACCTTTTTGTTGTAAGCCTGGACTCAGCATCTTACAAGTCCCAACGAACAGTAAAAAAAACAAGTAGCTTAAAGGTGAGAAAACCGAACCAACCTCCAGTCACGTTACGTCCAGAGCCGGTACCGTACGGACTCACCGCCCCATCACTGGTCTTTGTCTTGCGGACTGTAGCCAAACTCCACCCGGCGACAGTGCGAGCAGACGGCGGGCAGCTCGACGATGGCTACGTATTAGAGACGACCAGCCAGCAAGACGCACTCAGCTCTGGCCTGACACCACCCGGTCCAAACACGACACTGCATTTAACTCTCAAACCAGTATTTAACAACTTCTGGTCGCTAGTGGCGCTGTAGAGCAAAGTTTGGATGTCATGGCCATTTGCAGACCTGCCAGTCACATGTTTAATATGTTGATATTGTTCACACCCTGCACAGGTTGGAAAATGAGCATGTTTTAGATTTAAGACTTAAACTAAAGAGGCAAGCACCAACATGGGCAATGGGCTGTGAGACCTTTTTTAAATGTTATTTGTCCTCGCTTTGATCAGAACAAACCAAACGCCATTCACCTCTATTGTATCTGGGATGTGGCAAAAATCTCGTTATTTAAACAACAATTTTGCTGCATGACCAGGAAAAATGTAAAAAAAAAAAAAATTTAAAATCATCCTGGAATAACAAAAACCTTATTTATTCACACATTTACATCATGTACAGTCCTCAGCTATAGACAAATGAAACTAATGTAATTAAACCTCTGAAGAATTATTACACCTCTTCCAAAAAAGAAACTAAAACCTCAGTTTTCATATTTATAGATAGTGTGTTTCAATAGTGTACTTTAATATGTCTTAGCCCCTCTGAAAATCCAAAAGCAACAACCATTGTACTTGTATTGGATGCCTGGTTACCAAGGGACATTCCACAGAAACAGTGAACATCTTATCAACACAACAACCCACCACAAGTGCATCTGTCCCATCTGTCCCATCTGTCCCATCTGTCCCATCTGTCCCATCTGTCAGGCATGAGAAGGTAGAGAAGGCTCTGCTCTTCAGACGAGCATCAAGCACTTTGCAACAGCAGAGCCTCAAAGTCCGGGGAGCAAACCATTTTGTGTTTAACTTTCCCTAAAACTGTCAACTCGCCCGTTTTTCCTTCTGTACCGATAGAGACCAGCTCCTGAAGAAACAGCAGGTAGGGAAGTAGAAAAGTTAAACAAAGGCATTTCTATAAATATTTATTCTTTGATAAAAGAACTGAATAGTGCAAGACAAATGTATAGATACTGATACGTTATAGAAAAACAGCCAGAAAGGGAGCCGCATCAATGAATGTACTATGACCATACCTGAAGGAAAGAGCATGTTGTTCCTAGTGACACATCAAGTGTCACCTGTCCCAGTATGAGCTGTACCCGGCCAGACTTCCGCACCAGCATCTTTCCTATAAGGCCCTCCCGCAGATCTTTCACATTGCAGCTGTTGTCTTCAACCTCCTCTTCCTGTGTAAAATTAAAATCCCATTTAAACACAACGTTAATTTCACCATCATCATATCATCATGCAATTTGACATGTGGATGACAACTGTGTCTACCTGAGACTCTGTTTTCAGAAGGACAGACTGTCCGTCCTCTGACTGCACCTCTGTTTTCACTGGCTTGTGCTCTTTGGTGGGAGGCTGGCCAGGCAGGGAGTCAGGCAGCTGCATGAAGAACAGCTCCTCCCCTTTGCTCAGACTCCAATCATGGAGCAGTTTGGGCAAAACTTCAGGTTCAGGGAGAGGAGGGGGCTTGAACATTGTCTCTGACTTCTGTATTTCCATTTCCTCTGGCTCCTCTTTGACTACAGAGAAAATAATATGTATTTTCAAGAAACAGCTATATGTCATATACAATCATATGCTGTTTCCTGCTTTCATCACAAATAAGCCAGTTAAAGAGTTAAAATGGAAAAAATCTTGAAGTTACCTTTAACTGCAGACTCCATAGGTTCACAATCCTCCTCTAACTTCTCAATTTTAACATCAGCTTTACTAAATTCCTCCTTGAATCCCCACCCTGATACGGCAAGAGGAAGCTGGACTGGGCAGCTCCTCTGCTCACTCCTCAGGAAGGGATCATCTATAAACTGAAAGAATGCAACATGAAAAAAAATAAGTTAAATTCATGGAAAATGGAGAATAAAGCAACTTATGAATAGTTAAAGTGAACTGATAACGAGGACTCACATTGTCTCGCTCCAGACTGCGCAGGATCTCTTTGGTCTCTTCCTCAGTCTCTCTCTTCTCCTTTTTAATGTTGATGATGGGTGAAGGTCCCATGATCGGAGCATCTCTCTCACTTTCAAAACTACCTATGTTTAATGAAAGAATTCACTTGATTGTAGAGCTGGAAAAAAAAAATCTCAATATTTTTTCATATCAGTCAATAATATATGCATCACAATATAAATCAAATCAGTATTTCTGTGCAACTTAAAAGTTTTTTTTCACTCCTAAGTGAAATATGAAGACATAAGATTAATTTCTAACCTAATCTGGCTGTAACTCTATTCCAGCCACATGATTGGTTCAGCACAGTGCTATTCTAATTATCATTGGCTGTTCATCATGTCTGTGAAAACACAGATTGGATGAGTTGTATGGATGCTATATCAACTGTCATATTTTCTGGTATATGGAAGTAAAGTTATTTCCTGATAATTATCTTTAATGTTTTATCGTCCCGCCCTGGTTGATTGCATTGTTTAAGACAAACTAAAGCAGCACAGAGTGATGGGATGTCCGGCTGAACACCTACTTTTCTTTTTCATCATCATCTCTGCGGGTCCTTGTTCAAAGATAGAGTGCGACTGGATCATCTCAGCGCGACCTCGGCCCCTGCCTCTTTCTCTTGAACCTCGACCTCGATCTGCATCCTTCCTCTCTCTCCTCTGCCCGCCTTCAACTTTTGTTCTGTTATGACAAAATTATTGGTCAACAGTCAAAACTGTTTAATCCATTTCCTTTGACATAACTTTTTTTTCCATTTTAACATCAATTATGTACATACTCATCTTTGACTTTTCGGCCAATAATGTTGGGTGTAAATGTTTTCTAAAAATAAAACAAAAACAATTATAAATATCAAAAAAGCATTATATTTCATCTGCAGATTCAAATTATATACTGATAAAGAAAATTAAGGGAACACTTAAATTACACATCATGTCTCAATGAACAAATTATTCAAGGTGAAAATATATATCAGATGCGCTGAAACATAATGTCAGTCAATGGAATCAATGCCTTCATCATCCAGGAACTGCCAACACACACTGGCCACATGAGTCCAGGCACTGGCCTGCACCAGGAGGAAGCCAGGGGGGTAAGGCCTGAAAGTCGCTCTGAGGATTTCATCCCACTACCTCACAGAAATCAGAATACTGCTGGTTATAACATGGAGGTCTCTGTGGCCCTATGACTCCCCAGACCATCACCGACCCAAGCACAACAACAAAATGGCCATTCTCAATGATGTTACAGTCTCCATAATGTTTCCCATAGTGTCTCCAGACTCCTTCATACCCGTCACATGTGTTTCACTAAACCTGCTCTCATCTGTGAAGAAAATGGGGCACTGATGTCCACATGACTTGCAAATTCCTGTTTTCTCTGGAGAATGCCAATCAACCTGCACAGTGCTGGGCTGCAAACACAGGCCACACTAGGCCAGGGGTCTCCAACCCTGGTCCTCGAGCACCTCTGTCCTGCCTGTTTTCCACATATCCCTGCTCTACTCACTGCTGAAGGGCAGGGATAGTTGGAAAACCTGCAGGACAGTAGCGCTTAAGAGCTAGGGCCCTGTACTAGGCCCTTGTGTCACCCTCATGGAGTCTATTTCTGACAGAATCATATACACCAGTAGACTACTAGAGGTCATATGTACGACTCTTACAGTTCTCCTGCTGTTCCCTGTCCAAGCTCTCTTGGTGTAACAGCTGGTCTGATGGTGTCTCCTTGAGAGTTTCAGAGGAATCAGTCAGGAAGGATAAGGGGAGAGCATTTGTCTGTGGCCACCATATGTAAAACCATTCCCTTTTTGGGTTGTCTTGCTGTTGCCTATCCATTACACCCGTTGTCACTTTCATCTTAACCAAAGCAGGTGAAAGGGATTCACAGTCACTTGTGCCTTCTGAATGGACAGATCAATATCCCTGAAGTTTAACGTGGTGTTATACTGTGATGATTAAGTCTTCCCTTAATTTTCTGAGCAGTTTATTTGTGTTTCATTAGTTACAATAATGTGCACTACCTTCTTCACTCCTCCCAGGGTGAGATCTCGTGGGCGCATTGATGGGAGACGGCCGGGAGAGATGGCGGCGGATGGCCGGCGGCCCATCAGAAGTCCTGCGCCTGTTCCTCCAGGGGTTGGCACACGCTGACCACTGGAGTTACCTGAGCCTGAATCACTCATCCTAAACTGGATCACAAGGGGAACAGAAAGACCTTGTAGTGTGTCTAACAGATGGTTCAAACTCTATATGTTAAATCATTACTATTACTACATGAAATTAGAAGTTTTTTTTTTTCATTAAACTGCTTTCAGGAGTAAAATAAACATTAAAGGACTCAACCTATTTGGTTATTTCTTAAGAGGAAATATCTTTCAAAGCACAGGTAGTAATCTATTTCAGAGATCTGCTTTCATTGTATGCAGTTATGAAAACAGTGATTGTTGTTTATGCATAAATCATCCATTTTTTAACCTTTAGGTGATAGTGAATCAGTTACTTCATGAACTGACGTTTCAAATATTAAAAATCTGACTGAAGCACAATGTAAATGTAGCCAATGTGTGAGTATTATCTGTTCTGTGGCAAAGATTCAGCCACAACCACATTTGATATGTTATTAGTCATTTTAATACTGTGACTAATCAGCCATTCATTTATTAAACATTGAGTGGTAAAGACTTACAAGTTATTTGTATACCTGATGTCTTTTCTGAGCAGCTAATAATGCATTTATATACTCAGTGATTAGTGGATAAACAGGACTTTCTATGCAATGAATTAAGGTTTATCTTGACAGTTCCTTTGCTTTGTTTCGTGTGTATAGCACATTGCGTTATTTAACAATGACAACGCAAAACGCATGGAAACCTTGCAAACATACAGATACTATCCATTCATAAACGCGTTATTTCAGGGCCTATTGGAAAAGAAAACTGCTCTTTGAATGGACACATTCATCCTAAACACGAGATTGTACGACAGAAACGCTTGTATTTCAATGGACAAAACCACCGACAGCAGCTCAAGCGTACAAGCCACATGACCACGATAAATGTGTGTTCATGTGGCATCCACGGCTCCTAATATTTGATCATTTTGCAACACGTGGCTAAATGACAACACGAACACAAACATACAAGAGCAATGAGTTCAAACCTTGTCACGGATAATCTCAACACACTGTGCTTCTCCGGATACTTCCGCCTTGTCTGCGCCACTGTCCCAAACAGATATTAGGTCCAAGCTTGTGAGAGGATCGTTATCAGGAGCTGTTTTGTGCTAGTGCTGTTTCTCACACTGCATCATGCACGTCGCCATCACACTTCCGCAGTGTCGTCAGCCTGATGGGTCACGTGGATCGAGCATGCGCAGAAAGACCCACTGTCTGTGCTCCTTCGGATTTATAATGAGAGATTTTATAACCATCAGTTATTGTGCTATACAGATCATTTAAACATGGGACGCTTTTACTTGGTCACTTTTACACATGCCTTGTTCACCCAGCAGTTTTTTACATTCAACAACAACAACAGTCTTCTCATTACTGAAGTTAGTTGACTGGACACAAGCTCCTATTTTCATAATGGTGGCTCACTAGATGTGGTTGCAAATGTAAACAGTAAGAAAGTTAAAGAATTCAACAAATAAAAAAGGAAGAGCTGAATGAAGATATAAAGGTCAAGAGTAATATCCATCCATCCATCCATCATCTATACCTGCTTATTCCTATTTAGGGTCACAGGGATCTGCTGGAGCCTGACCCAGCTCTCTTTGGGTGAAAGGAAGGGGTACACCCTGGACAGGTCACCAGTCCATCACAGTCAAGAGTAATAGTCAGAAAAAAAAAATTTAAACTGGGGCCTTTGTCTTCTTGACACAGTCAGCCTTTTCTCCAGCCTGTCAAGGCCTGACCAATGACTGTTGATTGCAGTTTAATTGCCCTGTTATTCTGAGGGTATCACTGAGTTGAAGTAAGTGAAGCTTTTCAAAACAACACACACTCAAAATCTTCCAATATATTACTGGAATTTCTTAACACAAGTAGGGTCTGTATGCTGTCACTACCAGTTCATTCTTTGTTCTTTGTCTTAATTTGAAGCCCATAGTCATAGTCAGCAGCAGATTATAGACATTAATCTGGGGAGGGTCTCTTTAATCTTTAATAATGACCAAAAAAAAGCTGCCCCATTAGGTTAAAGCAATGCACAAACATCCCTCTAAAATTGAATTCCAGTGAAAATCTGCTTATTCTGGGCTTACATAGTGGCATCCCTCACCTCCTTATGGGCTGGTTGGAGATGCCCTGTGGAGTTAGTCCATATGGCATAACATTTGGCACATGTATTTTACTGGGACAACACTGTCAGCACAGTCTCATTTGAATAGTTAGTGGAGTTTGCTTCATCACACCCTCAGTGTCCATACTGTCTCCATAACTGAGAGGTGACATTTATGCAAGCAGCTAAGTGTTGAGTGTTTGTGGATTTGGTGCCTCGGGGCAGGCTCCCTGGTGAGTGATATGTTGTCTATGATTGGATGGTAAATTCATGATGCCAACGAGGTTGACTGAGTGTCACTGTGGTTACTCTCCAGTTGTAAAATTCCTTATTTTCAGTTTATTTTAGATGTAGATTTAATTTCATTCCTGCATGACTGCATAGGAATCAAATAAACATCATGCAGAGCCCAGAGCAAAAATGAGATCGGGAGGGGGAGAGGGAAGAGGTGGAGGGGGTTAGAGTGTTTATGTGACACAGAGAGTGAGAGAGAAACAGACGGAGAGCAGGAGAAGGAGAGAAAGAGGAGCCTGTGTGTTTGTTTCACCTCCTAATCAGTTTTCCTGGGAGATCTATCATCGACTGCAGCAGAGGAGGCAAGTAGAAAAGAGGAGGAAGATCTGACCCGTCTGTTCTTCTCAAGTAAGGAATTAATTTAAATCAGTCTGCTCACTGAAGCTTGCAACTGTTCAGAAAATAAACCCAATCTATGGTGATTTGAAGTTGTGGACATCAAATAATTTTATGTTGTGATAGGGTGCTTCATTTGTGCATTTCTACAGTGACATTAGACATTCATGCCAGATGAATACAGTGTTTGTTATGTTACCGCATGAGTTTTCTTTGTATGTTATTCGGTTGATGTACACATGTCTGATGACATTTATTAAATCCCACCGATGTCATTTCACACCACACTGTGAGGAGATTTCATACATCCGCACTGACTGGCTGATATATTAAGATTTGTGCTCATTTTCCTAAATGTTCCTCTATCATTCAATCATGCAATGGGCTGAAAAATGCATTAGCCAAGCAATGTCTCATTTTAACAGCATGTTTATTGAACTCCAAATAATATTGTTAATTGGGCTGTGTAATGGCAATTTCACCCCATTTCGCTTAAAAGCGTGTAAGAAATTTGTTGCTTTTTAAATCCCTCATGCAGACATCTAAATGTATTTTAAAGTAATCTCCCTGGAAGAGAGAAATATTTTGAATCAGCGAGTTGCTTTTTGTGCCCTGCTCTACATGCATGAATGCAGCAGCTTCTTTCATGATGCTATTTCGCTCTGCTTACTACATCTCTGTGATATGTATTTTTTGGAATGGAGCACATCTCAGTGTACACACTTCCAATACTTCCTAAATTATTATTTTATGATATATATAGTTTAGACCCCATTACCTAAAGCTTCTATCTTAGCAGAAATAAAAGACTTTTTTATGGACTGATTTAAATAAATGAGGGCACTGGTGTTGTTGAACAGTATAAACCTGTGTAGGAACTATATTCACATGTTTTCGAACACATTCAAAGACATAGGGGCTTGACGCCTTGTCCTGAGAGAATCTCCTCTTGCCCCAGTTTCTAGCATCTGTGAAAAGACACCGATGTAAGAAATGAGAACAGCAGCTGGAAAACGGACGCGTGGAAACACACGTGCAGGATGCAAAAACTCTCTCTCCTGGTCCCCGTGTGAACGAGCTGCTGCACAAATTTCACAGTTCACAGGCTTTAATGAGCTGCTGCAGCGTGTCCATCACACTGACTGGAAAACACCTTAACAGACAGTGTCAGACAATGACACTACACCAGGATTCTTTTGGTTCATGCAGCCAAAAAAAAAAAAAAAAAAAAAAAAAAGGAGCACATTTGATTGTTTGTACTAAAGAGATTATTTTAGGCACGTCCGTGTTTTAGCACATGTTCGGTGATGAGAGTGATTTTAATAAGAGAAACATCTACTATGCTGCTTTGGTGTAGCCTGAATTCCAAAGAAATAAGGACTAAAATAATTTACCAGATCAGTTAGTAACACTGCAGGAGGTAATTGAAATAACAAACTTAAGATGGACATGAATTAGAAGCAAAATGTGGAGGAATGGATGCTCACTAAGCTTCACAGCCAAAAAAGAAAACCATTGTCCACACACTGCAGACACTTGCTATCAGTTTAAGATGGGGGACAGTGACAGATAATCAAACACAGCACAGGCTGACTGAGAGATTGCCCTCAGCCTGTAACTCAAGGCTACTGTGTGTGCAGCAGCCTGGATCGGATTGCTGATGGGAAACTAAAGGAATATGATTATGCATCACCTGCTGCTGATACCTCCTTAAACCTCTGCTGTTCCAGTCCAAAGAATATAAAAGCTTTTTGAAGATGCCCCTTGAGCTGCAAGGAACTACCTTGCTCAGCTGTTCTGATAAGGCATGCAGCTCATCGAGGAGGCAGAAATGTTTAAAAAGTTGCCTCAGGTTTAAAATGTTGCTGATAGGTGCAGCATTATTTTTTTTATTATCTGTTTGTGACCCCTTCCTTGAGAATTGCAGGAGATGATTGAGGGAGGCTGCGGACGTGTAGTTGCTGGGAGACTGCTGTAGGTGGATTATGAAATGCATGGGCAAAGCAGGGGCCAGTCACTCGGCTGGGAGCGTATTGTGTTGTGTAATAATGGGAAATGTCAGTTAAGGGCAAGAAAAGGAGGGAGGAGAGGAGAAAAGAACAGGACAGTGAATACAAAGTCAGGACACAGATCCATAAATGAAAGGTTAATTGGATTCTGCGAGGTGTTTTTTAGGCATAGTGTTTCTGCTCCACTGTACAGTGTCCACTTTGTAGTTCTCTGTGATAGGGTTTAATCTCTCTTAGCAGATGTTGCCCTACTCCAGCAGACATATTAAAATTTCAGATTACATTTTCGTCTAACTACTCTCTTTTATCTCTTGTTTTAATTTCAGATGACAGATATGGACGCCCCTCTCTCCACCCCTTGCAATATCCAGGTTTGTGAGGTGACCTGCGACTCCTTCCGCATCATGTGGGATATGACCCCCGAGGACACTGCCAGAGCCACACACTTCTTCATTGACCTGAGCCGCAAAGAAAGCAGGGACCCCAATCGCTTTAAACACAGGGTCTGACACTTTGAAACTGCTGCACAAACTCATGTTCTTTCCTATGTCTGCTCCCTGGTGTGTTTCACAGGCTTAGTTTTTACCTATGTTTTGTACCAAAATGATAGTGGATGACCTACATGAGACAGGAAAACATGCATTTTGTTGAGGTCTGGTTGGGTTAACATATGGGGCTATCTGTGCCCCTTCAGTCACTTCCAATACAGGCGCAAAGGGAAAATGAATGCCGTCAGCAGCTTCAGGCCAGTGACTCACTCGTACATTGTTTTCTCCCAAAGTGGTCAAAAATCGACAAATTTAGCCTACACGACAGTTTGCATGTTAATTACTACTAATGCATTAAAAATTAGAAACAGATATAACCTGACAAAAAACAATATGTAATGGTGCATTTTTAAGGGACTATTAATCTCAAGCAACCCTGGAAGAGCCTAAATTTAGCTACAAGCTGCTTTCCAGCTGCATTATTTTGATTTCCAGATGAACTGCAACTCTAATGTGTAGGATACACCATGCTAAACTAAAGCAGTGAACATGATAAACAGTATATCTGCTTAACGTGAATGTTAATATTTTAAGTTTTAGCATATCACCATGCTGATGTTACTAGTTAGCCCAAAGTACCAAAGTGACTTTCAGAAGAGCCATAGGAAGCTGCTAACATGGCTACAGAAGAATTTTACTTTTTTGTTTTTAGTTGAATTATGCCCACAAATTATAATGTTGGCATTTAAGTGATGAAAGTCAAGTCTAAATTTAGATCCACCTGCCGAAGTCTAACGTTTATGATCCTTCTTCTTTTCAGATGCAAAATACTCACTGTAATTATGGCCGATTATTGCAGCTGGAATTCCACAGCTGAAAAGGTGTTTTGTTAGGTTATCTGTAGGGCAGGGAGATGCCTGAGTGAGCTGCTTCTGAATAGAGGATATGTTCTCTATCTGCTACACAAAACGATACAAACAAACTTGCAGCACAGATGTTGCCATGGATATATGGGCCTCTGAGTCTGTAGTAATTAGCTGTGCTTCTCCGAGGCCTCGGCCAAAACAAAGCTGCTGATTTGATTAGACGTATCCTAGTTACAGCAGCTTGGTTCTGAAGTGGAATATCATGCTAATAACCCAAAGTTTATGGAGGCAAACAGTGGACTTAACAATTACATTCACTTTGAAAAGTAAATTCAACACACAGCAGCCTGTTATATTCTTGCATCCTGTCCGTGATGTCAGTTCTTTCCTGCTTTGTCTTCCAGGATGTGCCAACCAAGCTGGTGGCCAAGGCAGTGCCTCTCCCCATGGCAGTCAGGGGACACTGGTTCCTGAGCCCACGGACAGACTATTGTGTTGCTGTTCAAACTGCTATCCGACAGCAAGACGGTGATTACCTGGTATCAGAGTGGAGCCAGGTGGTGGAGTTCTGCACCGGTGGTAAGAAATACCATGATAATGTCTACAATGGCATATGAGAGTTTGAAACAAAGTAATATAAGATAAGGACAAAGAAGTGCAACAGATGTAGTATAACATTGGGTAACTTTGGTAATGATTACACAGCTTCTGTCATCTTTGCAGACTATGCCATGGAACACTTACAGCAGCTTCTTGACAAGGCCAAGGGCTCTGCAGGGAGACTGCTGAAATTCTCTGTGTTTTATCGTAACCAGCACCCAGACTACTTTGACCATGTCAGGTCAGTACTAAGGTCTTATCTCTTAATTGTGCATCTGAAGCCATGCCGATAACAATTTCCTACTTGTATTTTGGATTAGGAAGGAATGTGGAGGACTAATGCGTCCAGCCCTGAAAGATAGCAGTGGGAGTCATGGTTCTCCTATCAATGGCAAACTGCATGGGGTCTTCTTCAGCTGCAACACAGAGTTTGATACAGGCCTCCCTCCCAAAGACTCCCCGTATGGCCCCCTGCGTTTCCAGCTCCCAGCTGGACATCTGCTGAATCCCAATATCTGCCTGTATTTTGCAGACTTCTACTGTATGTATACAGCCTATCACTATGTGGTCCTGGTGCTGGCCCACATTGGCTCAGAGGGAGATACCTTCTGTCGCACCCGCCTCCCTATGCTGGACTTAGCCTCCAATCCCTTCTTGACATACACTGCGCCCCAGAGGCCAGGGGAGGAGCCCCTGTACTGCCATGCCAGTGATGTCATCCTTGAGGTGCTCTTCACTGAGCCAGTTCATTTGGATCTGGGCAGTGTGGAGCAGATCAGTGGGCACCACCAGCTTATGAGTCTGACCACAGCCAATGCCAAGAAAGACCCAAGTTGCAAAGTGTGCAACATCAGCGTGGGACGCTGAGGCAGATGCTGATGTAGGACAAACCTGGGAGTGTGTGAGCCTACAATGCTGCACAGGACAAAACATCATGTGTGAGTCAGGACACAGTGGAAACAGCCCGCCTCTCCGAGTGTGTGCATGCTGCTTTCCCTTTTCCCCTCTGCCTGGACTAGAATAGCAAGTATTAAACCCCAGATCACAGCTGGAACTACAACAAATATCCATCCATGACTGGTGAACAAAACTTAACCTAAACCATGATATGGTTTAGAAAACTGGAGAAATTCCTTGCTCTTCTTTGCCTTTGTGTCATTTCCTGAATATTTCTTTCTAATTTACATTTCTTCCTTAAGATGTGCGTGATTTCATTTTTTTTTGTTAAACACTGTTTGGTATGACTAGTTCAGGTGATCTAACAACCTCGAAGTGCCAATGGCAGCATCATTCACCTTTTAATCATATTGGTCATAACTAACATTTGCCATTTCTACTTCTTACAATGTTGTTTCTTTATATAAAGGTTATATTAATCCTAAATACCTAATCATTAATTCTACATTGTATCTAAAGTCTAGTTTTCAGCATTCCTGTCAAATACTTTAATATCTCTTAAAAATATAACTGTAGTGTTATGATTAAGAAGTTGATTATAATTTTTAATGACACTGTGTAAAATATCACTATAGAAAAACTTTCAGTGCAATGCAATGTGACCATGAAAAAGGGCCATTCAGTGTGTTGTGGTTTTCAATATAGTAAAAAGAATCCCAATGTTACTTCCCATCAGTCTCTGACAGCAGGCTTCTGTCCCGTAAACAGGGGTGAGCTAAGATTAGCTTCTCTCCTGCTATGGGGCTGTTTGTCCCTCCCCAGTAATCTCTGACCTATCCCAGAAATGCCCAGAGTGAAAGGGATCCCCTCCCTGGTGCACAATAGCAATACATATGCTGGTGAGTGGCAAAAGTATAAGGACTGAAAAACAAGACCACTTTTTTCATGCAAAATGTTAAAGGAACATGGAAATCAGACTCCAACAAAATTGACTTTTTTATACAAAGCAATTGCTGAAATGTCTAAATATTTCTGGAAATAAAAATACATGTAGAGTGAAAACAATACAAAAGTAATAAAAATATCCACCTCCTTGTTATCCAGGAACAGTTACAGTATGTTAAATAAATAGATAAATCAGTTCTAGTCTGAGTAACCTAAATCATGCCCTTTCACTTAGATTCTTTCCGTGACAGAGATGTGAGCTCACACATACTGTAATGCTATAATTCTCTCCATTGTTATTATCCCAAAAAGGCTCACTCTGCCCTCCTGGTAAATAACTTAAACAGAACTCTATCTTCCTTTTGGCATCTAGCACTTTAGGAATAGCAACGTCAAATTCAAAGATGTCTGTCTGAGGTCCTCCGAAGCGTTTCTGCACGTATGTACAAGGCACATCTTTATAGCTCTGCCATGAGTCGAAGGTGATGCGCACACGCACATCTTTCTGGAAACTGAGGTTCCTGACTCGGACGGTACCTTGGAGGGCCTGTTCAGTAATGCTGCAGTTCTCCAGGATAATCATGCTCTCTGTCAGCTTGGCACGGAAGGCCTGGAAATCTGCAGAGGGCTGCGGGAAGCCCAGTGTGAGTCGTGTTCCTGGGCAGCAGGTGCTGACGGTGCAGCTGTAGCCATCTCCTGACATGCTTTCCAAATCCTGGAGCCATGGCAGTAGGTTGAGGTCAGACTGCTCATCTTCAGCAGAAAACACTCGCACGGCTGTTAGAGACAATCCTCTTGAGTCAGCGAAAACTACATTTTTCTTCTTAATTGGGATAAAAACCTCATCATCCAAGAAAGACGAGAGAGGGTGGGTCAGAGAAACTTGGCCCCAAATGTCAGAGGGCAGCTGCTCTGAAACTTGAGAACGTATGCAAGGGCGCTGGGGTTTCAGGATGGGAACCCAAACATGAGGGCACAGGTGTTTACGCTGGTTTAAGTAGAGCCTAACAGCAATCTCCAGGAGCCCAGAAGACTGGGACCAACCATCAACCTCTGGCAGGACACTTCCAAGAGAAAGATATTGGTTTCAATAAAAGACTGCTTCCCTAGATGTGCGATGACAGTATATGCTGCAACTGTACTGTTATCTGGTCATGAGGCACATAAAGCAATGCATCACAAGATTTGAGCGACATAATGCCAAAAATGTGAAAATTCCTATTCACCCTCATTTTGTTGATAACTGAAGAAGTGATGTAAGACAATGCACAACACAGAATCAACACACACTTACGTTATAGAGGAAAGCTCCATACTGGAAGTGTGGTGTTGACTGATGGCAAAATTATCCTTAATGTTTAGCTGGAGATCGACAAAATGAAAAAAAAAAAAAAAAAAAAAATCAGCAGTTGTATTCTCACAAAAAAATGGATTAACTATCTTTAAATATTACTTTCAATCTCTCATGTGCAGCAGTTTGTAGTCTCTGCCATTCCTTTGACTACAGAAGAATCTGACACAGCATCCTATTTATACTGCATCAGTTGTGATGTCATGTATACTCCACCTTCTTCACTGTGCTGACCAGTCAGGTCAGTATTATAGTTTGTAACGTTTTTGTATCTGTGTATAACAGAGCTGAAACGATTTACTGCAACAATCCATGTAGGTCATAAAAATGTAGCATAATTCAGTATTTGACTGTCAATACAAAAACATATTACACTGGTAGGTTTAGCTGTGAAGATTTATGGGAAATGATGTTTTGTATTGTTATCTCAGAACGGTTTTGGACATCAGTGATGTGGTGCTACATGTCGTGTGTATGTATTATATTGTGTGTGTCAATTTACTCTGCATTGTGGAAACTATTCGTC
This sequence comes from Mastacembelus armatus, assembly GCF_900324485.2. NCBI lineage: Eukaryota > Metazoa > Chordata > Actinopteri > Synbranchiformes > Mastacembelidae > Mastacembelus > Mastacembelus armatus. The sequence goes on along the minus strand of NC_046641.1, from coordinate 8,908,803 downwards.
ATCCTGCGCTCTATTCTCAGACCTGTCAGTAGATACTGATACCACTGAAGCCAGGACCTGAATCCAAGTCTTCTGCTTGCTGGCTTATGTCCTGAAGGGATCTCTGACCCCAAAGTCGTCAGCAAGTGACGCTGAGGAAAGGCTGGGTTACAAAAAACACTCAGCATGCCAGCCACCTAACTCAGGAAGCTAATTAAACAGACAGCACTTAAATCAGACCTAGACCAAGGGTGGGTGATCCATGGTCCTCGTTGGCCACTGCCCTGCTTGTTTTCTATCCCTGCCCTACCCAGTGCTGATTAAACTGATCAAGGTGTGTTCAGCTAATCAGAAGCTACCATCCTAGATGAGCGTGGTGTGGGGGAAGACAAAGTGAATTGCTAACACTGGTCAAGACAAACTCTGCCAGTGCATCAAGTCTAGAAAACTGACTTAAGCCAAAGAATGTTAATAGCAAATAATGAAATTATTTCATAATCACTAAATAAATCACAATTTATCTGTTTTATTTTTCTAACATTGATATTTACAACCATTTTCAATGGCTAAGTGAACCATGCATTTACTTTTCAACACTTTAATGTGAAGAAAACCAGTGATCTCTCTCTGTATGTTATCAGGTGCTCTACACCCATTGATTTTTACTTCCCTATATAAAATCAAGAGTATTTTTCCTTATTAGTTCTCATTTCTGGCAAACATTACACACTGATTGCTCCCTCTGAAACTCTTACATAACAATGCTATTACAACAATTATGTCTCCAAGAAGACAATGTTTCACACATCCGCTTGGGGTGAAAGTAGCATAAAAAACATAAAAAAGACAACTTTAGATTTGGTAGTCAAGGTGAATAAACACACATAAAAAAACATTCACAGGGTTTCTAGTATTTATAATGACATCTATATATAAAGCATATCCATTTATTCTCACACACACACACACACACACACGCACACACGCAAACTCCCTAACATGCGCCATGGGATGATAAGCACTGATGCCAAGTGAAGTGATGAAATTTCACCTTCAGGTCACTTGACGCATTCTGGTTCTAAGCAGCAGAGAAAAAAGGCTAATAATTCAAACCATGTGGATACACTGACAGAATGAATGATGAATTAGCGCATTAGACAGGATCTTTGTCAGTGTCATGTACCTCATCACACCAGAACACGTTATAATTACATAACCAAGCTCCTCTGACATGATTTAAAAGATCTGAAAATGACAACACTGCCTAACACGGTTTAATTGCAGCCTTTACCTTTCACTGGTTCAGAACTTATATTTTGTGTTAATATTTTCCATTGAAATACATTTCTTGAAGCCATGGTGTGACAAAGATCTCTGTGCTTGCATCCCACAAGTCTGCCCTTAAGTCTGACAACAGTAATAACGTGTTTTATGATGTAAACTCTGCACGTTAAACTGCACATTCCTTATTACTGCTTTCCAATGAAAAAGAGCCAATGCTCATTTTATGATCTCCCCGGTGGACAAAACCTCAACACCAACAGAAGGACCTGTAACATAAAATGACTAGCGTTAGTTGTATTTTATTGTAAACCCTGGTTAAGTGACAACATATTGTAAACATACTGTGATTATTAAAAGAAACACTTTTTTCCATAATCTGTTGCCAAAAGACAATGAACGCTGAAAAACAGTAAGAGCTAAAAATACATCCAGATGTCACTGCAAAGCAGTTGCTTATGTAAGATCTGCAGAGATGAATTACTTGATGTCTGTACAAGAGGGTGTGAGGGCAGTATTGGATTCATGAGGAAGATGAACAGTCATACTCACTGTTATTTACTTCAACATTCAAATTAATTGTACTGCTCCACTTGAAACAAGTGGTGCTATAGTTCGATACCGCATCAGGTGCTGAGAGCCCTCTTCAAGGTCCACAACATACTCTCTGAAAGAGCACACACAGCAGGGACAATATCATTTGTTTTAACATATAGAGACTATACTATATAGAGAAATACAACAGTATTGAAAGGGAAAAGGTAACACTGACACCTACTGGGATTTAAAAAACATTGACAACACATCCATTGAAATGTAAATAAGTAAAGGTACCTCTGATCATCTGTTTCAGGCTCAACCAAGATATTTTCTTGTCTCTCCTTCACTCGCAGAAACACAAAGGAGTCCAAGCAGGGCTCAGGCACTGCGATTACATTAGAACACATAGGCTTTAGTGTGATGGTCAGGAAAAATGCCACAGCACCATCTGCCAGAGCATGCCAATGGCAGTATTTCAGGCGTGGGTCATACAAAAACCAAACAAATAGAAAGAGCCTGTGAGGTAAAACTAAAGGATATTTTACCTGATTGGAGCATATCCACTGTCTGCAGGTTGGGGGGCATGCGTTTCAGTGCTACAGCCTTAAGGTACGTTTCTGTGTTGGCATAGTACCTATATAAGAACATGTTTGTCAGAAAAATCGCAGAGATTTAAACAAACAGCTCTAACTTTATTCAACTATACTCACTCTTTGGCAAAGGCAAACTCCTCAGGCGAAAGCAGAGATGCATCTCCCTCACCTCGAGACTTTTCTTTCTCCAGGACATGCGGGAAAAACTTTTCAATCTAGGCATGAGTTGCACAAGAATTGGGTAATTTTGTCAACAAGCACTTAGTGTGACACAAGTTTTATTCAGCATACTGTACTGTTGACCCGATTTACCTTCCACAGACGGGAGCGCAGATAGCTGCTTAGAACAAAGCGGATCCTGTCTATTTCCATGTGATGGATGCTGGCCTTCGCGTCACCTTTCTTCACCCGCTGCAGGTTGGCTTCCTGTTGTTTCAACAGCCAATAACAACAGCACTGACATGAAGAGTTCTTTCATTCAGTAACGACCACAAAAGAACTGATTTACAGTATGTTAGAAAATGACTGTGCTACTAGAGTTCATTCATTGTAGATAAACTATTCTATTATTAGAATGAATCAGTATGCAAATGTATACTCCAGCAGCAACGTCATTTATTGTGTGTCAAATATTTTGTCAATCAAGAAATTATACCAAGTAGATTTTACAATTTAAGCTGCTATGACATCATGCTCAGGTATATTTACTCCGGGCCTGATGATTTAGGTTTCATATTATATTCCCAATTCATTTCTGAGAAACTTTGCACATTGACTATACTATACACCTTACAACAGACAAAAGAGCCACCTGAAGTTACCACAGCAAAATATTTATGCCCAATTTATCAGAAATAACCTGACATAAACTGCAGTACAACACTCACAAGTATTTTTACTGCATCTGGTACCTTTACTTGATATATTTAAGTATAATCTGCTATCAACACTTAGGTCTGTATACTGGAGTAACGTGAACAATGCCCTCTACAGGCATTATGCCTCAGCTTCAGGGCTTTTACAATGTGGTATTAATACTTTGGGTGGGGAAAAGGTCCTGAGACCTTCTCCCACCTTTGCAGTTTAATCACTCTACTCCTGTGCTTCACCTCCTGTTTCTGTGACACTCAGTGTCTCTGAGCAGTAAATGTACCATGTGAGTCAGCTGCTCCATCACACACTCCACCACCTCCGACTTGTTCTCCAGCAGCTCCGGTGAGAACTTCTCATTGAGCCAGGCCTGCGAGGTACAGACAGGAACACAACTCTCAAGATACTGTCAACAGGTTATGGGAGACTTGTGAAGTCAGTACATGTCACCGTCAAATGGGATCTTTTTTGTTAAAACCAGCTCACTTCTTCAAGTTTCGCGATCAGCTCTGCCGGAGTCATAACATCCTCATGACTGTCATCCTGCTGGATGTCACTGCCTCCATCAGACAAAGCGTCCGACATAGTTGTCTTTTTGCGGAGTACAAAGACAAAACACCGAGCTCAGCGAAAAATAGAAAAATATACTTTTCCTTTACTTACTTTAACTCGACTTTAAACCGATTCAAATGGGATATAGTTCATAAAAAGTATTAAATAGTCAGTCACTGTCTACATTTCACGGTGCTGGTGTCAAGGATTTCTTGTTTATTCGCGCCACTTGAGCTCTTCTCGCGAGATGTTAATTTGTGCATAGTAACCGGGATTTTGTCTGCAAGGAAAGGGTCGCACAGGCTGTGCGGCACGTAGCACTGATGGCTAATTTATAGATAGGCAATACCGTAAAATTATCTACTGCATGAATATTAAGACAATTGTTTCTGTCATAGTTGGTCGAAGTGTCCAGCTTTCCTACTGTAGCAGGAAACCATAATTTTATGCTTCCTGAGAGTCCTTGAACAGGGGGAACACTTTATATTCTTAGTGCTGTGTACGGTAGCCCTGAAGTACAATTTTGATCTTGCTTTCGTCCATAAACGCAAACGCAAAATTTTAAAACATGCTCGTCTGAAAAATGAAAACTCTATATAAACAAAAATATACCTCAACATAAAAACAATCTTCTAAAAAGAAGACAATGCCTCAAAATTAAAAAAAAAGATCTGAAAAAATAAAACCATCCCAACAATGTAAGAAATTGTATTTGTTCTTCATTTATTACGAAATGTTAAACTGAGCCAGTAAAAACTTTAATTTACGAACACAGTCAGTGTTCACACACACATATTAATTACAATGATAATTATGGTTTCCCTCTTACCCCAGACCATCACGACCAAACCACAATCAACCTAACCTAATATAACCTCACAACGTACAGCCATAGAGGCAGGCACAGATCATTTAAAACTCAGCAGCCAGTTTCCCACAGAGACTGACGAAGTCGACATGTCCTGTCTTCTCCGCATTACTGTCTTCATCCGTCAGCCAGCGTCAATTTAACACTTATCATCTGCTTTGCTTGTTCAAGCGAATTCAGACCACACTGTGGCTTTCAGTAGAATCTGATTTATCAGATGTCCTCTGTCTCTTTCTTTCTCATTGATCTTGCCATGGAATCATCTGTTATTTTCACCCCTGCTCTTGCATCCACTGTTCTGTCGAAAATCGTCAGTGTCACACATCACAACAACTTCCTCTGGACTTATCTGTGCAACATTAGACCTGCAGGGTTGGAGCCAGGTTGCATCACAACCTGGAGAGTTATGCAATAAGCTGTGCAATAAGTGTCTGCACGTCGGCAGACACTTATTGCACAGCCGGAATTTAAGCTGAAAAGCTCATAAATTTGTACCATGAACTGAAGGACCTGAGTATGGACTTCAAATCTGAATGCAGAGTAATAGCTTAGGGAAGCAACTGCAGTGCCACTATGCTATTAGGTTTTATTAAGGACAATAAATCATTAAAAAGATCTATTGGAAATCATTGAAAACATCTATTTTATTTTGTAAAAAGGTACTTCAACAACTGCAACTAGCAGCAAACATGAAAATTCAGGTGAGTTCTGCCTATTATGTCATTATTTTGTCAAGTAACAATTCAAAATAAAGCATTTCTTATCAAAAATAATGTTACTGTGTAGTATTTTATGATCATGTTTACTGTATGGCAAAATCTGCAACATTTATATAATAAAGAACAAAGAGCCACAGGTTTTAATAGTATTTTTTTAATGATCATTTGCTTTCTCTTTAAATACATTTGACAATGAGATCTGCTTATAATAATTCATACAGTAACAGTTTCAAAGACCTCACAATACAGTACAATGAAAAACAATACAGAAACATCTTTGCTCCCCAAAACTAAGAACTGAAATTATGCAAGTGAGGCCAAATGTGGAACAACGGTGATTCTGACAAAATTTGGATTTCAAATTTTCAACTTGACAAGATCTGTTTAAGCAATCTAATGTAAATACTTAAACATGTGTTTTTTCCTGTACATTTCGTTGCATAAAGTGACATTTACAAAAAGAACAGTAAAATTTGATCTCTTTAAATAAACACTGTGCCAAAGGGTTTAATTCATAGCTAAAGAAATATAACATAGCGTTTATGAGCAATTTCTTTCTCAGTTCTGCTGTGAGTTGAAAATAAATACTGCACCAGTTCGATGCACTTGGATGCTTTAGCTGTGATTCTATAAATATTTCTAACCATCAATGCTCTGACTCAATTTCCCTTCAGTGCATTTTGGTTTGTCGTCACAGAGGATCAGCACAGACAGTCAGTTAATTATAGTGACTGACAAAATAGTCTGTATGTAAAGTCACCAAACATATGTGTCTTGCATCCCTAAAGAAAAGTGTAGCTAATAATCTCAGTGGATGCTGCCTTTTGTGTAAAGATGAACTGTGATCTTTTTTCTTCTTTTTTTTTGGTCATAGTTATTGAAGAGTGGAAATACAAAGAATCACAGCTTGTGAGGATAAATGGGATTCATGGCAGGTAGGGTATATCCAGTTTGGGGATTTAATAGAGGAAATGAGTAGGGATATGGGTAAAGAGCGGGCCCAATGAGAGCAGAGTGAGCTGAACCCAGTGGTACATGGCGGTACATTATCTGGGACTGAGGTAGTCTCATTCGGTTGGGGAGAAACACAGGGTGAAACGGAGGCTGGTGCCGAGAGTCTCTCCATGACACTGGCAGGGGGGAATGAGACAAACTCTGCTGAGTGGGAGGAACTTTATGTAACAGTGTCCTGGATTTCTCCCTCTTCTCCGACTGATAAAACCATGGGGCCATGTTGTTCAGCTTCTTTGCACAGGGCACAGAGTCATCTTGCCTGCCTTGGTGGACTTTATAAGCCGGCCAAATAGGAGCGGGCCGCAGAAGCTGCACTGATTTTGGAATAACTTTGGTGAAACTAGAGGTAGGATTTGTGGGCCAGTCAGATTTTGTGGTGGAAGGGGAGGATGTATGAAAAGAGTGGGGGAAATGTTTTACGCTCACTTTGTGGACTGACTTCCAAGCAGAGTCTGCAGTTTGGCTTTTTATTGGGTCAGCTCTCAGTGACTGAGAGCTGACATGAGAAATGTCTTTATTCTGTCCTGCAGGGTCTCTGGACATCTGATTACAGCTCACAGCCTTGTTATCCTCACTACAGCTGGATGTGTTTTTGACAGTGCTGGAACAGTTACGAGTTACCTCAGAGTCTGATGCAGGCTTATCTTCATTCCCTGCTGGACCATCCTCTGATGAAACAGAGTAAGGGGATGGGCTGCGGGAGGAGGAGGAAGATAAAGGGAGCGGGGAGCCATCAGAGGAATTGCCATTCCGGCTGGATGAAGCCCGAGCTGGAGACTGTGAGCAGTGGATGACGGAGGGCCTTTCTTTATCCTCGCTGTGCGGACTCAGGGGCAAGTTAAGGCTAGCCTGAGCCATTCGCTTTTTTTTCTCCAAAGGAGAGATGACCTCTCCAGCGGCAGATGGGATATGAGCAGTCCAAGGGCTGGATGTGGGGACTGGGAGAAGGTGAGCATAGACAGAAGTGTGAAGATCAGTGGGGGCTCTGTTTGGCTGGGAACAGTCTGGGTGGTGCCTGTCAGAGGTGGGCGCCCAGAGAACGGAGTGAGGATGTATCACAGTTTCACCTTGGCAGGCGGCCTCTGGACTCCTCTGGGTGAGTATCTATAAAGTAATACAGGAGACATTTTAAAAAAACACTACATACTTGTGCCAGAGCAGAAATGTTCATTTTTTAAAATCTATTTTAAGCTTTTCATCAGTGATGTTACCTCAGAATCCATATCTCTCTCTGACTGAGTCCTTTTCCTCTTCCCTTCAGTCTTGTTCACCTTGCCATCCAGATTTCTCTTATATGGCTTCCGTGGTTTGCTTGGAGGTAGAGGTTTGTCCTCCTCTCCTTTTATGTGTCGCTCAAAAGGCAGTACGAGCCTAAAGAAACACATTTGCAACTATGAACCAGCTGACATTGTGACTGAACTATGAGGTTGGAAACAGAACTATCCTCACCTCTCATAGTGTCTGCGAGTACAAGTAGCAGCACTGGTGCTACCTGGACTTCCTCCTAGTTCATCATACACTTTCTTCCAGAGTCGTCGTGCCGTCACCTGTTTTTTTAACACAGTGGATTGCATGTGTTAAAAAAAAAAAGTGCATTGGTACTTCAAGTTCATAATCTTTAATAATGATGTAACAATGTGTGACAAGTAAGTGACACCTCACTGTCGCACATGGAAAGATCAAAGGCTGGAGCGGGATGATTAATTGAATAAATGAATTAACTGATATGATCTTTTTTTTTTAACTGATCCTATTCAACTCATTTCAACATGTTTGTTAATTTAATTCTTTTGGCATGAGCAGTCTGCCTGCCCCTAACACCTTGATTTGCCTATCAAAGATAATCTTACGAACAACAGGTCATTATTAGTTAGTGTGTGGTCTTAGTTTATGTCCACATCCACACACAGAAAACAGAAGCCATGTCAGCTGTGTGGGCACAGTTAGGGGTTGGTAAACAGAATAAGGAACACAACAAAACTATATGCAAATACTACAAGAAAAAAACAAAACAACAACAACAAAGGGAAATGCATCCTATTCCTTTCAAAAACATAAACATGTCATGGAACATACTAATTGCATATCCAGGAAAGAGATACAGTCTGCTTTAAAAATAAATAAATAAATTTTAGAAGAAACAAACAAAAAAAACAAAAACAAAAAAATCAATCACAAAAGAAATTTATGAGTTTAGTTTAAAGCTGCTCTTATTTTTATGTCTCTAGCTGTTATGAGCTGTTTTAAATTTAAAAGTTAACTTGCTCTAAGGCAGTGTCCAGTGTCTAGATTCCAGATGCATCAGGTTATTAGTCTCTGCTATAACTACTTTCACAACTGCATTTGAAACTGATTTTATAGAAGGCCACTGGTTGCCTACCCTTTAAATGCCATGTCTGCTGTTTTTAGTTCTGACAGAACACTTTCATTTTTAAATTTAGACACATGTAGGCGACATGCATTTTAATGTTTACTCCCTGGAGCACGGTGTCAGCAATGATGAGGGTCAACTCTTTTTGGAGCCCCAGCCCCGCTCTAGTGCCATTTCAATATGAATCTCGCTCTCAGAACCCACAGTGCCAACATCAAAGAAAGCATTGCATGGGCGGTGATACACTGACAGCTCAAGAGCCTAAATATCCTCCATTGTGGTAGAAACCACCACGCTACAGCATCTGACATATATCTCATTTTCCACTCAGAAACCCTCCGGTAGAAACACTAAAACATTTTGCACCAATCAAAGGAATGGTAACTACTGTCAAAAAATGAACTTACTGAATCATAGCCCCCAAGTTTCTCAACAGCTTTGTAGATCCTCCAAAGATTAACTGGGAGTGGAAAAAATACACATCAAAACCATATATATGTGTATATATATATATATATATATATATATATATATATATATATATATATATATATATATATATATATATATTCAAATGCAGTTTAATTATTGTTGTTCATGTAAAAATAAGCCCAGTGAACATAAACTTACTCTGTTTGAAGCCCAGATGTGGAATCCTTTCTATGGCTGTACCCCTGTCCTTCATAAAAGCATGCAGATTTGATACAAACGCCTTCTCCTCCATCTGCACTAGACTGGGCCTCGATTCTTCTTCACATTCTGTTGTGGAGTCATGAATCTCAATAACGGAGGGAGAACCCTAGTGTAGAGAGAAAAAAAGGGCATCAGTGTGTGTTTTGCATCAAAACTCAAATGCATAATGTAAATGCAACATGGTCCAATGCACCGATGTGGAAACCTGTTTTACAGTTTAAGGTGTTATCATAGATGGGAAAAAAGACACAGAGTCATCTCGTGGGATGCAAATGTTGAAATGAAACATCAAAATCAGAGTAGGGTTTTACCGCTACTTTCAGTAGATAACCACTACACATCCTGTCTGGAGAGAAAGCAGCAGACTTGTGGGGTTTTTGGTCTGGAGTTTTCAGTCACTGGTATCACAAATGTCACTTTGAAAAACAAACAAGCCAAAAGAAAGAATCTATGCATAATGTGTTTTATGCATAAACATTACATATCAGTGGTGACTGATGAGAAACCTGACTAAATCCAGATATTGCTTTGGATCATCTACAGAAAAAAACACCTGGTGGCTTGGTCACTGTGTTTCTGTGGAACTACAGTGTTGATAAGGATTCTAAGATGTCAAAAAATTAGATGTTATAAAATGATATGTTACAACCCTGAATACCCAGAACTACAATATCCTGAAATTGACTATGTCACTATTTGCGGTTTGCAAGAAAGGAGAAATGAAACACTGAAGGTTTGCAGAATTAAAATAATCAGAAAGATTTCGAGAAGAGGAGTATAAAACAACATAGATGTTGGGAAAGACAGTGCAATTTCTGTATTTTAACCAAATGATATTATATATTTATTATTATTTTTGGAAAAAAGATCTGACTTCACCTCACTGTTATTTGATGGTGCCGGTTTACAACATGCTGAATGAATAAATAAATAGCAGTTTTTCATAGCAATATTATTCCTCTTGTGTGATCTCTGATTCACACAACACAGTGCTGATATCGTCACTTCTGTTGCAGTGAAATTGAAGATTACCGTATTTCACTTCACATATTTAAATGTGTAATCTCACCACTATGCCAATCAATTCCTATAGAGCGGCTGTCAAAACAGACCACAGTGGACTGAATGCCAATATTTTACTTTGAATCACCACACATAGAAGTTGCTGTATTTCTGTGGCAGCCATTGTACAACAAAACAGCTCGAGGTGGTTTCATATTGAATCAAGTTCCTCTATGTGGTTCCTGGTTCCGAGAAGTAGGCCTCTAGAGTGAGTAATAGTGAAGGTGCAGGCCTCTAACCAAGATAGCCCCCGACTGAGTCATGACTCCATTCTGTTCCCAGTCTAACATCCACCACCTCTGATTTTCCACTGTTATTCTGTATCACCTGGGAGAACACCTTGATGAGGCAAATATTTTGTTTCAATTTAAAAAGGGATGTGTGGAAAATCATATTTCCCAAGCCTACTTTTACCTTCCTCTATTTCCAGGATAAGAACTGGCTGACGAATGTGGAACATCTGCAATATTATATTTGCATCTGCACGAATGCACATATTAGAGTACTAATCTATAGCAGCTCATGGCATTAACAGTGCAAAATGGTGCATAAAATTCACTTGTATTCACAAAGGACTTATTTACTTTCAGTCCCTGATTCACATTCATCTGATTCACAAAACTTGCAGGTTTATGCATCAATGGTTGCCTACAGGAAACGTCTGCACTCTAAGCCACACACCGGAGCCCCTTTTCTTGCAGAGCTCACCCTAAACTAGAACAAATTCGAGAGCGCCCCAGAGAGAGAATATCATTGTGAAACATTCATTTGATTTCCACTAGATGAAATTTTTTGGAAAACAATGTGGGTGATGTTGATGACAATGTGTTTATATGTGACTCTCACAATGATTGTCAGTGGCGTGCTGCATTGATGCTATCGACAGGCCAGAATTCACCACAGAAACCACCAGGTTTTCATCTAACATCAGCCCTGGAAATTTGATGTACTAATTTGTGTTTCTCATATTGTACCTCTCAGTTCAGTTACCAGAATAGTGGCTGTGAGGACCTTCTGCAGTTTCTGTATGTGCAATGAAATATTGTGGTGTGTGAGATGTGCGTGTGTTATGGAGCCCTCTCAGAATTCAAAGCAGAATCACTTATTCCTTGTTACTCATTTCGCAATCAGCGATCAAGATGAAACAACTGTACACACACACTCAGCACTTCAAAAAATCGCCACTATCTCAAATTCACTAAAAAGGGGAAATGAAAACACAATGCATAACTCATTCTGAGTAATCATGCCTGTAGTCATCGATTAACTGTAACTGATGGAAATTGCCCAGCCTGCTGCCAGAAGGCCAACTGACATATTATCAGCAGTGAGTGATGTTAGTACCTGGTTCTCCATCCCTTTCTCTTTTTCACTGGCTGCTGTTTGTGGAGACGACTCACTCTCGTCCTCTTGAGCTGCAAACATACACACAGAACTTCATTATAACTTTATATACACAGCTTTCAACAAGTTAAAACACATCAAATTATTATGAACAGTTGTCAAGAGTGTTGTCAGGGCTGAGGAGAATGTCGTTTCCATAATTTGGGTAATGCCTAGATGATCGATCACCATAAAACTTAGAAATCTGTAGAACATATTGTTATACTGAGTCTGATATAAAACCACAGGTTGCAAAACCACTTCCTGCTCATGAACATAACCACTTGTATGCTGCACTGTATGATATTGTAATATGAACTGCAGTATTTGGCAACAGTTACAATTTAAATAAATAAACTGCAGCGTATGTAAAGCATAATTCTGTATTATTTGCTGCATTTAAATGACCACGAAGAAGAATAAAAGTCCATGTATATATTAAATTTATATGGTAAACATGCGTATCTGTGACTGTTAGATGTTGAATATTATGCATTAAGAAATAATCTACATTTAATTTTAATATATTTTTAATATATTTTCTCGTGAATGCCTTAGTTGTCAGCACCACATTTATCCATTTTGTGAGAATAAAATAACAGTTTTAAACATCATAAACCCTGAGAATAAAATACAATTCTGAGAATATCATTTGCGACAAACCATCAGCTCAATACCTCGTAGCCCTCCACCCACAGTGATATCATTTGTGTGTAAAACCAATATGCTTCTCTTTTGAGATCACTTATTTCCTGTGCCGTGGCTTGAACCTTTAATTCTGCTTTCAGTAGCCTCTAACTTCTCCATATTGAGTGTTACAGAAATATTTTTGATATATTATGCCACCTATGTTGTCGTTTTTATGTCTTATGTATTTAAAACTGCATTGGCACTGTTATTTTAGGCAGATACGGATCTGAGTCAATTATTGTGATAGATTAATGTGAGCATAAAGACACAAGATACACTAAGTTAATTTCCTGTGGCATTGAGGCTTTGTAAATTGTTTGCTTCTTTCTTTAATCATCATAATGTACATTAGTTGAAGGTTTCAAACACTTATACATCTACAACTTTCATATATTTGTATAAAGTGTTAATATTTATGAAGTTCTTTAAAGCAGAAACCACACAGTAGTTAAGCTGTACGTTCACCCAACAATAAATATGAAGAGCATCCAGCTTCAATAAAGTCAAGAAAATTATTCTCACCCATTTCCAGAGGTTGTCGTCTAGTCTCCTGCTTTGTGACTGCAATTCATGCGGCACCCACTTCAACTTCACACCTCGAAATAGGAAGATGCCTCCAGAAGCCAGTTTCATTGGTCGATGGGTGGCACTGCAGCAAATGAGTCTGGGAAACTGAGTTTTTTTTCTCACTCAAGTCTCAGAATGTCTGTACTCTCTGTTTCATCTCTTGATTTTACACAGACACAACAACAGCAGCTGAGAACTGGATAATTTCAGCAGAATATGATGTAATATACAAAAAAACTACGTGGTTTGTTATTTTATTTCTGGGTAGATTATGTTCGTAGTGTTAGCAACAAATGGAACTTTAATGTCATTTCTACTTTTCTACAAATAGGTGTATACAAAGGAGAACTGTGCTGAAGAAATGACTAGTGATAATCTATTTCTTCCATGTAGTTTCCATGTAGTAATGACTTAACCAATTCAAAATAAGAAGCAATAACAAGATTAAAAGAGCAACAATAATACTCATTCATGATGATAAGATAGAATAAAACCCAACTAATGTACAGCCTGGTGCTCCAGAGAGCTCCTGCGCCCGTCCTTCCAGCTTCTGATTGGCTGAACACGACTGATCCAGGTAATCAGCAGTGGATAGTTGGAAAACACAGCAGCTCTCGGGGCCCAGGGAGGGCCACCCGGGCGGTAAAGATTCAACAAAGTTACCTAAATTTCTAATTTTGCTGAAGTGAAACACAAAATATGCCCGCACTAAAAATTTCATAAATTTCAAATGTTAGAACAACATTTCCCAGATTTTTCTCATTAGGAAACCAATATTTTACAGGTTTTTATTCCAAATAAAGGAAATAAGACTGCGCCACTTACTGTCAGCGTGTCAGTGCATGAGTAGGCGTCACGTATTTCTTGGAGCTGGTTACTTAGTGAGTAATGAAGAGCTTACTATACAAAGAATCAGATCAAAGGTGATTCAGAATAAGATTGTCTTTTTTAATTACATTTCTGTGTAATGTAATTTCTGTAATTTCTGAGTGTCAAGTCACTGCGGTGTCACTGTGACCCAAAAAATATGTGCTGGTTGTGCAGCATGGAAATGAACATTGTGCTTAGCAATAATGTCAGTGTTTATATGTGTAAATGGAAAGAAACATCCTGCTATAACAAAGTATTTTCTAAAAGGATTAAGTATTAAATGCCACCATGGATTAGCATTTTAAAAGCATCTTGTTTTCTTAATTTAATAGTGAATGAAGGATGTGAAACAGAACATGGTTCATGGAGTTTTAAGGGAGTATCCATATTGGCGAATAAAAACAGATAAAGCTACATTTCAATTTATTGTATGCACACTATTGTATGTAGCGTCATTTGAAATAAATTTTAAACCTTGACATGAACATGCAGTAAAACATAAAACTGCTGTTAATCTTAAAAGGCCAAAATAGAACAAACTTGCTGTGAGATGATATTGTTTAATGGAAAAACAAAAAGCTCTTTAAGCTGTAGTCACGCAAGCATGTAGTTTTGAGTCATGACTAAGAGCTGAGTAAACACATTCCCCAACGGCTCAGATATTAGGTAAATGAAAGTTTTGAGACAGTTGTAGAGATTTAACAACTTGTATTTTAAGGAAATGCTGAAGCACTACTTCTTGGTTTCTACCGGTCATTGCTTAAAAAAATATCATTTAAAAATAAAACTAGGATAATGCAGAAGCAGCTTTTTCCACTGAAGATGGGAGGTATGGGGTCATCTATTTCTTTACTAGCACTTATGAGACAGAGAGCTCTATTTTGTGTTCCTCAAAGGTTAGCAACCCTCGAGAGCACCAGGTCAAGTTACTTTAATTCTTATTTGAATAAAAGAAGAAAGATACACTGACGTTTTAAAATCATTTGAGGTCTAATTTAAAACGCTTTGTTTTCCTCCATTTCCCTTCGGCGGTCCCGCACTCAGTAGAACTACACAGCTCTCGTAACAAAAATACTGACGAGTGATGAAGCTGCACTTGACACTATCCACATTTCCTCCTCATGTTTTTGATCTGTTTGAAAAGGGGATGCCCTATTCCCCCATCTGTTGCGGATAGAGTCTGACATTTCAAAATGATTAACATTTAAATGTCAAAATAACCAAATATCTACAAACTGCCCAAATATGAGAGGGATTTTTTTTTTTTGTTTGAGAGCTACAAAACAAGTTTTGGTTTTGCCTTTTTAAAAACTGAGATGATCAACAAGACTCTGCGAGAATGGGCAACATGTGATATTAAACTGTTTGCACACCTCTCATGTGAACAAACTGACTCAGAGAGAAATGATATCTTCAGATATGTAAATGACAAGGTTGGTTACCTGTATTAGAATAGATATCTGATTCACTACTTAAATGTAGACACGGTGTCACTTAAGGCAAGAGAGAAGGAAATCTCAACTATATCAATTTACAAAAAAAATACTTGCAGAGATGCAGTGAAATAAATGAGGATTTAAAGTCAAGAGAAAGAAATCTCTAATATATAAATTAAAAAAATATTTGCAGAGGTCACGTGGTGTAATAGATGAGTATAAGAAATATTTATTTTATATTTTAATTTTCTTTGAGTGCATTTTTGCAGACCTCTTTTGTGAGCAGTTAAAAACAAAGGTGGAAACAATGAGCAGAAACATCAGTTGTAAAAGAAAATTCCCAGCTATTCATTTCAGACTTTCACTGACATAAACATATGAGGTTGAGATGAGGGCAGCACAATGTAAATGAGAACACGTGGCGAAAATATTGTGAATGAGTCACTATCCTGGGACCAATCTGAAGATGTCTAACTGGAGCAGAAGATTCCAGTCATGGTAAGAAACCGTCATTATCTGTGTTGTTGAATGAGGATTTCCAGACTAAAGGAGCTGCAACCTGTGGTTTTAGGGATAAGAGCAAACTTGCAGAAGTAAATGTAGATAATTTAAAACAGAGCTGCAACAGCTTCATATTGTCATGGTCTAAGTGGACAAATTACCTGAAACTAACTTCAGATAACAGGCTGATTCATTTTGTGACAAGCTAATATTAAATTACATTAGAAAACTATTTCACTGAAAATTTGATACAAGCTGAGACGCGGTATTTAGAGGGTCATCAAATGCATCATCCTTGTTATTTTTACAATAACATTTTATCACAGCACTTTAATAAAATGTGATATGCTGAACACACTCCAAGACCTGTAAATTTCAAACCTTTGTTCTTGAGCAGTATTCAGCAGAAAAGATGTGTACAGTAAGATTTGTGTCAAAACCGTTTTCAAAATGCAAAAAAAATCAAATATCTCCAATCATCTGCCTGACATGTGAAGAATATGAAATATGTACATGCATCAATGCATGAGTGGGTGGTGGGAATGGGGCAGTACCCCAGTTAAAACTGAAGAGGACAAACAAGTAGGCTGAAGGTGACAGTAGCAGAGATAGTGGATGCAAGGTATTATCTTCCTGGAAACTTTTTTAATGTAAATGTTTTAGAATATTAAATTAATAGTCAATTTCTTTAATCTCTCACTAACTTTAACTGAAGGATGTGGGAGAAGTAAAATCAGATTCTTCGTGTGAAAATGAAACCTATGCATTACAGGTGAATTCCCCAGCTGTTGCCTCATTCCAGGAAACTCATTGTAGAGCACATATACAGAGTCTGTATATACATCTGAGTTTCTGTTAGACCTCTGAAAATCCCTGCAGGTTCTCTGTTATTTCAGGCTTTTTCTAAAAATCTGTTTAGCCTTTTTATATGCTTGATCAAGTGGTGAAAATATGACAACTCCGCCAATTTATTTATTTTATTATGAAGAAGGCAAATTACAATAGACTCTGGAAAAACAAACATGAATCATCTGATGGATACACGATGCCCTTTTCTATTCATGATCAATTTTTTTTTTTTCCTTTGGTTCACTGACCTCAAAGATATACAAATGTATTCAAAGAAAAGAGTGAACTTGCATAACAAATTTTCAATTAAAATGTCCCCAAGGTGCTTTTCAGAGGGTATCACTGCATTCACTTCCCCTCCGTATGGCACCATATAATCACATATTATCTTAGAGACGCATTACACACTCAAAAATCAACCTCAGACCAGTGAGATCCAAAAAAAAAAAAAGAAAAATACTGCTGACTTACGTTTTCGTCTCTTCTGCTTGTCCCTGAAAAGTTTAATATGTTGAAATGATTTGGTTCATAGAGGAAGGACTTGAAATGTTATATACTCACAGTTAACGGGAACTTAACTTTGTTATGAATTCCCAAGCTAAAGTTCACCAACCAGAGCACAGCAAACATGATCATTTTCTTAAATATTCACTTCAACCACAGATCAGATCAGTACTAAAACAATGTTTGAAATTCACACAGGATGTAAGTTTAGTCACATATAAAAAGGAAAAAATCAGTCTGCCGGTAATCAAAGGCAAAAACAAGGCAAAAGATTATATTGTAGCTGGTACCTACATCAGAAATGTTTCTTCCTGAAATGTACGGGAGCATTTGCTACAAGTAACAACAAAATTATACCTGAAATAGAACTGAAGTCACTTTGTAAGGAATGTGAACTAGAACTGATAATGGTCTCTACTGAAATAAAAACTTAAAGGCTGATATTGTACTGCATCACATTTATAGGTGAAAAGACGTATTTTGGGGTGTGGAGTTACTTTAGCTCAGCCCGTGGACCTTTACAAATCCCTCCATTGCTTAAAACATAAAAAATTTAGTGGAATTACTTTCTTGAAATGAGGAGAGATTTGACAAGCTTCTGGGCCACAATTACCATCGGTTCATTGGTCCATGAGGTGGAGGCTCATTTGCTGTTTGCTCCTGAGCAGCCTGATGACTTGCAAGGACTGACTTTTCTGTTTGGTTTTCTATTGCAGAGGTCCTCTGGGGCCGCCAGTCTGATGATCTGCAGGGGTTTGGGGGGTGCAGGGGATGCGCTGGGCTAGATAAGCTCCACGTAATTGGCTGGAAACATTCCAAAATGGCCATTGGGGCAGTAGCCTCTCCACCAGCCCTCGTCTATCATCTCGATCCCAGTGATAATGTCATCAGGGTCAAAGGAGATCTCTGTGTCATCAGCTGAAGGAGAAGGAAGAGAGTCCCTCATGAACATCAGCAGTTACTGTATGAGATACATTTTCCAACATTACATTGTTTGAAATTTCTTAATCAAACAATAAACTACTTAGAATGATATAACACTAAATATACTTTGAGCGAACATCACACAGTTTATGTGGAATCACTTGCTTACAGCATAATTTAGTTAGTACCATATTATAGTTAGTTATTTGCCTTTTTCCACTGAAAACAAACCTTACTGCATGCTCCAAATAATATATGAAAAATTTCTAGCTGTTACTACTAGTACTAACCTCACCTCACAGTAGCTGCTTTCCAAAAAAAAAAAAAAAAAAAAAAAAAAAAAGATGCACAAGTCAAAGATAGGTTGGTGTAAACAACAATAACACCAGGCACAACAAATGTAGCACATGCATTAACATGATTAAAAATAGCTGAGACATGTAGGTGTAGAAAGTCAGCTCCAAAAACAGAGGATTAATGGAGCAATAAGCAACTTGCTGTTGTCTTGTGTGAGTTTCAGGATATTTTTTAGTGAGCTGTGAGAGGTCTGGGGATGTTGGCGTGGCGTAACTGCACAGGTGGGTGGGGTATTTTGGAAAACTCACCAGCCTGGTAGTCATATAGGGCTCTGGCACAGACACCTCTGTGTGATGTCTCCTCAGCAGCCACCTCATAGGAGTTATTCTCCTCCACCTGAAAAGAAAATGAAGCTGAGTTTTGTTTCAGAATGAATTTATGCAATAGAAGAAAATTCCTAAAGGTAAGAAAACAACCACCTGAGCAGGCTCTTCGTAAGTTGGCTCCTGGACATATGAGTTGGCAGCAGGTGCTTCATCTGAAAAGAGAGCTTACTATCACTATGACTGTGTCTGAGCTGGGCGGTCTATCTACCAGCAGGTGGCAGCAGCAGATGATCCTGACTGCACAGTTTGGCTGGAGGAAGTAATGCGTGCTTAATAAATAACAGTATTTTCATAAGCAGCAGATGGGGTTCTGGTGTATAAAGGGTTAAAACTGACACTGATGTGTAAAATGGGCCCCACCTTTCAGCTTCTCCTGGGGAGCTGCCTCCTCCTCATCATACTCACACCTGGACTGTCCATCACCCACATCAGGCTCTTATCACCCAAAACACAAGCACAGACATGCATGTGTACAGAACAACACATCCACCAAATAAGCTGAAAACCACCACCAGTCTCTGGCACGTTCTCACTCAAGGAGGAACAAAAGAGTAAGCGCATAAAAACACAAATGGTAGCATGGGTCATGATGAAACTCAAGATTATAATGAATATGAAGAGGATGGCACACAGGATGAAACAATGAGAAATAAAGCATGGAGCTTTAAGCTTAGTATGTGACTGTCACCCGATATCCAGTGTGTTATGTATGAATTCTTTCTGTGTGTGTGTGTGTGTGTGTGTAAGCTCACACCTGTGGCAGGGACAGGAGAGGCGGAGCCTGCTGGCACAGGAGAAGCTTGGCGCTGAGGTGAGCTGGCTCGCTCTGACTCATACACTTGCTTAGACAGAAAAGGGCTTTGCAGACGCCCTGAGCAGAGACACACATGGAAGCCCCAACACATGCAAATAAAATGGACGAGAAAGAGGAAAAAACACAGGCAGACAGGTTGAGCAGAAGAAGAGAAGACACCATGATGGAGACACAGTGTTAAGTATGACTGTGAGACAACTAGACAGTCTGATGAAGAATTAAAGCTCTGGAAAAGAATGGCACTGGGACACACCTGTCTGTACCTTCTCCCTAACTGTGCAGGAGAGGCTGTGACATTTAAAGCTAACTAGTTTATATGAAGAGGTCACAAATGATACCTGGCTGGGGGCTAGCAGGGGCTGCACTGGGGGCATCTGAGTCACTGGGAGTTATTCCCCTCTCTCTCTGCTTAAACATCTCTCTGGGGTTCACAGCACGCTGAGAGATGAGAGACGCTGCCTCCTGGAGAAAAGAAAACCAAATCATACGTACACAGTAAGCATCAGAAGGCCACAAGTTACTAACAAGGTGGTGGTAAGTGCTGCTGAGAGGAAAACAAGGATTTCTAATATTATGAAAGATGCCATGCAATAAAGACTGGAAGAGAGGTGGGTCAGGCTGAGTTTCAAAGCGTTCACATTTGATCAGAAAGAGACAGTGCTTGTCTTGATGTAGGCAAATAGAGGGAAAGTAGACTGGCCAGAAGACAGCGCTTTCAGGAAAGACAACTCACGTTAGCCTTCTCCACAGATTCACCTCTCCTGACTGCTTTCCTCTGGGCTGCATGGCTCTCCTCCTGCACCTCCTGATGATGTTGATATTAGGCACTGGTGACATTAGCTAACCCTTCTGACTTAAGTGTTTACAAGCCTGTGTGCTATTGAAATTTATTTAGCTGTCAACGTAATTAAGGAAAAGGAGATAATAGTGTGAAAGTAAACTTCACACCAATACACATTCACGCTCATTTCAGCATCTGCTCCTGTTATCTCTGTCACTGTACTAAATGGAGTTTATTAACTCAGATAATAGGACAGTGCCACACTCACCCAGGATTTTTTCTCCTGTTCTCTACTCTCAGCTTCCTGCTGCTGCTGGTACTTCCTAAAAAAAACAGAAGGCCATTTAAAAGAGAGAGGAAATGTAATCTAAAGCTTTTCATAGCGGCTATTGTAAACTGGCCTTAAACTGTGTCCTTTTTCTTTCACTTGCTACCTACTTTTGTTGCTCGATTTGAGAGGCCCTCTCCTTGTCTCTTTTGTCCCTCTGTGCTGCCTCCTTGGCCTCTCTATCTTTCCTCTCTCTCTCCAGCTGCTGGCGCTCCTCCTCCGCCTTGCGCCGTTCCTCCTTCCGACGCTTCTCCTCTTCTCTCTAAAATCCAAACATTTAGGCAAGTTTAGAACTGGCTTGGTGCTTTATAATTGCTACTGCCATTAAAAAGCTTGATTTTGTAATAAAAGCTAGATGACACACAGAACATGCGTTAACACATAAAAGACATGCAACAGGAGAACAAATAAAAGAGTTCTTGAAATTCCAGCCATTAATGCAAAATTATACATAAAACTGTTACATAAAAACACATGTTAAGGGAGTGATTGTTTAGTGATGCTTAAGGTACTGTTCACACTGTCTCAGAGGTCAATTGTAATTGACATTAGCTTAATTCAGAAGCCTATAAAATAATAAGCCTACCTCTGCCTGTGCCCAAAATGTGTCTTTGTTGGTCTTTTTGATCTCCGACATAGCATTTGTCTTCTGGTACACTGAGCCCTGCAAAAAGGAAAAGACTATTTAATCTCATAGTTTAAACATGACAACATAGTTTTACATAATGAGAAAAAAACACTGCGGTATAAAATGACATATCTGATTGGTGTGACCATAGGAACACCAATAGCAACATATACTGTGATGCTAGAATATAATCACTATGGTGAGAGTTTGTTTCTAATCTTTTCCACAGCTAACCTCAAAAGTGAACCAATGGTTATTGTGTCATAAAGAAAACAGAAGAACAAGGCAAACCAAGGGAGACTAGATTATGTGTATTTAAGTTGTTCTAGCAGGTCAGCATTTTCACATTTTTCCTGTTTGGAGTGTTTGATTGTAAATGGTTTCCAATGGTAGAACTGTTGGGTTATTGAGGCTGGAAGGTCATAACATAAAGGATAATAAAACTTTTCAAATATATCCACATTTTGAGATTAAGTAGCTTAGTTGAGATCCAGACCACTGCTTATTTTTCACTGTCAAAGACAAGCAAACATGCGTGCATACCACAGGACCCTGAGGACCACTGTCCTGGAAGCGACTAGATGCTTCTTTGTGGAAACTGTAGTTGGCTCCTGAGGCTTTGGCCACCTTTTGCATGATCACTTCGGGTTCCACATCCTCCTCTGCTCTGGCATTTACTGTGACATGGGCCCCCTGCCACAGGACAACATACACAACATAAAGGTTCCTTGCAGACTAACAGGGAAACACCTATAGCTGTTATCTTGATTCCTACTTGCACCTCCCACTAGCTTGTTTACATATGGTGTTTATATGATATGAAAGCTGTTGTATTATTTCAACAATGGACACAGCCTGCTGTATTCTATTTTTCTTATTTTATTTTTTACACAAATAACATTCTCTGCTAGCATACCTTAAGAAAATTAGCCATGGAGCTGACATGATTTGCACATATTCCTTTCCTGGCATCATTCACTCCTTCTCCAGTCTGAAACACAAAGAATTGTTCTACGTTTAAGGATGATGGCTACAAAGGGGGCAGACAAATCTGCAATAGCTAAGTGTAGCACTAACCCAGTTGATGAGGACATATTTGGGCAGACCAGAATTTGGATCCTCAACCCGGCAGAAAGCATACATCACTTTTCCACTGTTGAGTTCTTCAACCAACTCTTCCAGTCCTCCATCTGATAAGTAAACATTATGGAAAAGTCAAATGGTTACTGTGGTCGGTTGTGCAACTGTGGACATTTTTTTTGTCCAACAAATGATGGGGTAAGACAGCAGAGGCAAGCAATCCTTTTGTGCTGATATTCCAGTACTGCAGCTGTATGCTGACACTGACATTCCTGCACACATTTGAAAATATTGTGTTGAGATCACAAAAACCTGATAATAATATCCACTCACTCACTCACTCACTCACTCACTCACTCACTCACTCACTCACTCACTCACTCACTCACTCACTCACTCACTCACTCACTCACTCACTCACCTCCTTTATCTGCCAGGCGGACGTCATTACTGTTTCCTTCATAGGTGAACAAGACCCTGTAGGATACACAGGATTAAGGACAGTGAAATACAATCTCAAAAAGATCACACAGACAGAAGAGTTTGTTCCAAAGTCACTGTGCATCATTTCACAATAAACCAAACAATAGATGTTTTGTAAATCTATTGTTAGCATCTCTAGCACTTAAGCTCTTTTTACACAGGATACATTTTAGAGGGGAAGTAGATAGTGTAAACAAACTGGTCCTGCAGTTTTAAATCCTATTTTAAACCACTCAGATCAGTACTCTTTACATTAGATACCTCTGCACCAGTACTGATTTCATTTTCTCTTCCTTGCAAATAAAGGTCGTTGTACATGTGTGCCCACTCAGGTTGTTTAGGCAAGTCCAATCATGTTTTTAAAGTTCATCAAGTAACTTTTATTGTTATACTGTTGTGTCCTCAACCTATCTGTAGGACAAAGCTTGTGTATAATTAATGGCACAGTACACAGACTCTTCATTAGGATTACAAATAAGGTCTAAGGTCTTTAGGTCTCATCTCATGAATAAAATGAAACCCCCTAACAAATACTGGGTCATTCCCCATCAATTTATGTACAAACATAGAAATCTGTGTTTGCGAAACTGAACATAATGGAGCACAAGCTCTCTTGTTCAGGTTTAGTAGGCATGTAATTGTGATGAGTACGGTGCATGTAGTATATTGTCTCACAGGCAGGTAAGAGGAACCTGCTCACACTGACAATAATCAAATGCCACTTCTTTTTCCTTTCTGTCCACATGTTGGCAAACAGATTAGTTTCTGGTCGTCCGAGTGAGTGAAGAATATAAAACTGATTCCTAACAGAGATGTCCTGTGAACATGCAGCCATCCGCTCATCAGCTCAGGTCATCCTTAAACACCACAGCTGTCCTCAACAGGTTGCACCTCTGTAGCTCCAAGTCCCAGCGAGGAGGAAGCGCCTCGATTTGACTTTCACATCTTAGTCATATTTAACTTCTGATATCTCACCAGGAAGTAGGTGAACGGGCGACTTATTCATTGAGGCCCAGGGCAGACATTTATATGAAAAGACACATGAATACATGCAAATCACAGAGGTCAAGTGAAACCCTAAGTGGTCAGTGGCTGAAAAGCTCCGTTATTTACTGCAGCTCAACGTTGACGCGGTTACTAGCTTCTGTTAGCTCGGTTTTCGTGTTAGTACACACCAGACTGACATTAGATCTGAAAAGAAAACAGCTAAACACAGCGGACGGTGGCTCATATCGTCGTTAAAGAGCTAAACACACGGTGTGAGGTGGTTAACAAAGACAGGTTAAGTTTCTCTAACAGCTAGTTAACAAGAGGTTAGCGTTAACTTGACGAGCCGAGAGGCGGCTCAATGCTAACGACAGTCAACGCTGCAGCTAGTTAACACAATGCCTCCTACATTTGGCTCTAAATATGCTGCTCCTTACCAGTTAGTGTTGGATTTTTCATCCACCACTTCTTTATATGCCGATGTCAGGGCAGGGCCATTTTTGCTGAGGTTAACTGCCATGGTTTTGCTGAGCACAGCTAGCCAGCTAGCTATCCGGGATGCGCCCTTCCTACTGGGAGGAGGAGGCGCTGATGCTGACTGACTTCAGCTTGTGCAGGAAGCTTGGTCAGCTGGAGGATGACTGGCTGCAACACCAGACTGTGGGGTTATTAACATACAGATTCCTAATAAAAATTATTACCAAATTATCACTGGAGATTGTTGAATCAAACGCACCACAGAGCCCACTAAGTATTAAAAACCTGATGTGGGAAAGTGAATTACCTGAAGCATATGCAAATTCAGCCATTTTCTAATATTCAATGCACAGCTGTTCATACAGGCTCATACTGTTATCGAATAATAAGATCATTATTATGACCACACAAAAACACACTGCAGACAGGGGTAAACCAAGATGAGCTTTATTCATGTTATGACAGGTTCAGTCTTGTGTAATCTATGCGAGGACATGTGGATGCTCATGGTGGCAGTTCAAGCACACATAATCCAAATTTTAAGATGCATGATGGCTGGTCCTGCATTCAGAGAAAGTCAGGCTGAAAATTAAAAAAAAGAAAGTATTTGTACTGTTTCCATGTCTAGTGATGAAATAAATGACCCATTAGGGGAAAGAGAGCCCTGACAGGAAATTTACAGTCTGACACTTTTTTCTATATATACAAAAAAAAAAAAAAAAAAGGAGGGTTAAGGCTAAAAGTTTAGTCAGATGTGTTAGATGAAATGTTAACAAAATCCCTGATATCTTGCAAATGGCTGTGAGAAGGTTCTCCAGAGTGCAAAGCATGCTAAGCTGCCTATATATAAACACTAATGAACACACTGGAAAAATTAAGTCAGTGTAGCATCACTCACATTATAAATTGAGGCTGCATTCGATCATACAGTTGGAAGATACTCGGCTTTCAAATAAATAAACAGCCAGATGAAAAAAATAACACTGCACACAAGGTTTTAACTATTATTACACACAAACCATCTTCAATTGTGGATTGACAGCAAAGAGACTTTGAACTGCATTTAAATGGTATATTTTCAGAACCAGTTTATACTGTATTTCAAGACAGCTGGCTTTGTCAATTTTCTCTACAGCAACTAATAACTGAAATCTATATTTGGCACCTACATTGTAGTGTAGTTTCTATAATCAAAGCTCCAATCATTTTCATGCTTTACATATCTGGATGAATCTATTCAATAAAGCCTCCATGGCAAAATTTCTTTCCCTTTGTAACATCAAATAAGTCATTTTATATTGGCACCATCAGCACATTATGAACTAACACTATGATATAATTTTTATGTCATAGCATTTGCTAACTACTGTATCCAAGTCACAACAGATTTGATTAAAACTAATATTACATTATGACACATCACAACCATGTTGAATTCTGGTGATATTAATGGGAAAAAAATAGTCTAAAACTAAAGCTCTCAATGAAACAATACAAAAGATCACAAATGTATCACCAAGACAAACTGTTTTACTGTCAGTGTGCATTATTAATCCAAAAAACATTTAAAAAACTGATGCTAAACATAAAGAAATGATGACAAACTTCACATCACCTGATATTTAAAGCAGATGAACCTATGGGAACAACTGCATTTCTTCCTCTGAAGAAACTAGATAAACACAACTTAAAATTACTAGGTTCTGCTAAATGTCAAGTCTGTATAAGTTCCCCTTTTCAGTACAAGTGACACCCGCTGTAACCAATGGCATTCATTTTTAAAAAACAGCATGTACATATTTAAGAGTGTCATTTAAAAGCTCATCGCATCCAAGTCTTGCTCAAAAAGTAAATGAATATAGTGACAAAAGGAACTGGAGAGAAAATGAAGAAAAAAAACCCTTTCTGTGACAAAATGACAGTAATTCTAGGCCAGCATATTTTTGTGCAACACAGACCGTAATGGCCTATATGCATAAAAAAACATGAGAAGCGCTGATCTGTCTGATCATTTTGCCTCTTCAGGAAGCATGAGCTACTGTTTCTTAGGTGAACAAACCAGTGATCACAGCGTCAGACTGTTCTCATGAGCCTGATGTTATGGGCCCTGGTCATTTTTCTCACCATGAGTCACTGAATGTAAAGGCTGATGATTTGGTTAGATACCTTAGATACCTGAGTAACTCTACTGAGGACGTGGCACACAGCTTTGCTATATGCCATAGAGTAGCTTTGTTCATAGCTAGACAACAAGGAAGAAGTCATGCAACAGTAGTATTATGTGCATTATGGACACCAGCCTTGGATAGTTACTTGTACAGGATGTAAGTGCAATGACGGCATGTGTGAGAAAAACAGACGTTGATTTTTGCCCTATGGAGTCCATCACCAGTGAGGCAAGGGCCAACTAGCTATTAAGAGAAGCTCTCCAGTGTCTTCAAAATCACTAAATACTGTTGCAATTTCAAATGCAGTGAATGATAGAGATCAATCCTTCTTTACATCGTTCACATTGTTTGGGCTGGAGACAGTATGTGCCAACAGATCAGCTGCTGGTAATGGCACTGCATTATTTTGTGTTGAACAGGAAACATTCTGCCTCAATTGCACATATACCATGTGAAAATAACAACACATAAAGGCCACTAAATACATGGAAATACAGTAATAACAAGACATCCAGTTGGATACAGACAGTACCTTTGAAATGAAGGGAGAGCCAATCTCAAAAACCATTTTGCTTCAGAGTAGCACTATGATATGATGCGTTGACAGTGAAAATGATGCGTACGAATAGCAACAATGAGTGATAATCACAATAGCAGGAGTAACAGTTTAAAGTCTGAGTGTGGCGGTATGAAGAGTTTCTGGTATTCCATATGGGAGTGCTTTAAGGAGCCCATCAGGTCCTGCACAGCAGATCCATACAAGTCATGGAGGAGAGCATGTGGTAGCAGCTCAGCACATAAAAAGCCAGGTGGCACTGTACCTCATTGTATCACTTCCTTCTCCAAAAGATGGGCTCTAGTCTATTTTTTTCCTCTTTTGCTCATTTGCCTCAAGTTAAAAATTAAATGTGGTTCTTTTGTTCTGACTTGCATTTTGACCACCCTGTCGTTCTCACATTGCGTACTTCTGTGTCCATTCTCTTGCTAATTTGTTGTATCTGTAAAATACATGCACATTTTAGAAAAGGTTTCATGTCAATGTAAGAACATTATCTCCAACAACAATGAGTCAGTATAATAGTGAGAGATGCAGAAAATGCATTAATGTTTTACACTCACTTTTCCCTGTCAGCCTTGTATGTATGAGCAATCTCTGGAACCAGTGGATCATCCGGGTTTGGATCACAAAGAAGAGAGCAGATAGACAATAATACTGTGGAAGAATAAATTACAAAGTTAAGTTCAAGATTACATTAACAGAATCTCCAAGTGACAATGAAAAGGGATGCACTGGTTATGGGATTTTTAGAGACTTACTCCCAACATCAGCACTGGACGAAACCTTTAAATAATCATCATAGAAGGGCGAGACAAAAGTAATAAATACAACACCAATATATACATGACCTTTTACCTTTTTGCTACCCATTTTTAATATATGCTATTAAACTAAAATTTAAAGATATAGTCAGTGTAATCTGTGTTCATTTTCCCTAATTCCATAAAGAGACAAAAACTAACAAATTCTGTGAACCTACTGTAATGTCTGTGAATCTGAAACCTAGTTCAACTTATTCATTTGTGCTGTACTTCTACTGTTGTCTGCTACTACAAACACACATGAGCCACACTGCTGCACTGTGGGTTACATGCAAAATATGTGAGGCACTCATGCTGTTATGTGTAGTGAAATAAGTTATGCATCTATGATGTAATCAGAGCAACGATCACGATAAGTTGACTCATTCTTACTTCAGAGACTTATAGTGAGTGCACAAATTTTATTGTTGGCTTTAGTCTATGTATGGGACTTGTGAAAAATTACAAATACATGGCCTTATCACTGAAAAGTTTTTCTAAATATTAAATGATTCCGTATTCCATGACTTAACATGAGCCTAATGCTCAAATATAAAGCAGGATTTGTCTGCAAAATCCAAGTGACGATGATGATTCTGTCAGTTTAGTAATCAAAAAGACTACCTAAGGTATAAAACTGGTAAATTTGTATTTCTGCATCAGGATTCCAGCTGTCTGACCACATAATCTGCATCCATTCTTGTTCAATCTGTTAGTGCAGACAATAGTAAACCCAAGTTTAAGTGTAGTATTTTTTAAGCATCACATTT
The DNA here is from genome assembly GCF_900324485.2 of Mastacembelus armatus. NCBI lineage: Eukaryota > Metazoa > Chordata > Actinopteri > Synbranchiformes > Mastacembelidae > Mastacembelus > Mastacembelus armatus. Next base: position 8,879,979 of record NC_046641.1, on the reverse strand, counting down.
CTACCTCTATAAACCATTCTAAGAGTGAACATGGTAGCTATTGACTTCCAATACGCCTGCGTTGCTTTTAAAGGTGACAGCGTCAGGGTGTTTGCATTGTGCATGATGGTTCAACATTCACAACAGTTCTGCCAACTCTCTAATATGAATGCTGTATTATCGTTTACCTTTTGATACTGTAAGTGCAGGTGACCACTGTGACCTCAGTATATCCAGACAAATGCTTCCATTGCTGTTGATATTAGGATGGTAAATTTTTGTTGTGAATGCCACCTGTGACAAAACAGAAAAACAATGTTGTAATTTTCCACTGAAGCCTTAACCACTGTAAAATAAATGAGAAGTGAGTTTAGGTGAGTTGAGCTAGAGTATTGAGTTATTTTGTTACTCAAGTTCCAAGTTACTTACTTTGGGTGGTTTGAAGGGGTAATCTGTTGGGAAGTGAATGGTGAGAAAGAACACTCCACTCTGATATGGGCTGTCACTCTATAGACAGAAACAAAATCAAATTAAAAGAATAAGCCAACAACAATTAAGATTTTTGTTAAATGTTTCAGTTGGTTTAACAAACAGCGTCACCTACCGGACCCATTATTGTTGCCTGCCAATGAAACACTGATGAAAAAAAAAGGTAAAAAGTGCTGTTAGTATACACACTGGGCTGCAACCTCCTCACACATAATGCAACATTCTACTTATAATAATCGTATATATTTATATTCATGCATAACAACATACAACTATTTTCTAACAACTTACAATCATCTCCAACTGGTCCGGCAGAGCACTGAGCAGGTGGGTCCCTCTGCAGGTCTGACAGTTCCTAAAGTTAAGACAATCACACAATCCATCAGTTTTGATTGTGCTGCACAGTTGCAGTACCATAACAACTGTGCTCTTTGAAAGCGACTATATCACGTTTCCAAAAAAATGTTGTTATAATTAGATTTGTTTTGAGATAGCTTTCTGATGAATTTAAAAGAAAGTATAGCTTTACAGATGAGCTAGAGTATGAATGACCACAGCCTTGAAACTTCACTGGAGTTGAATTCACACAATCTCTGGTTATATGTGAGTAATGCGGGCAAACTTTGTGGGGGGTTCAACAGCGAATTTGAGACAGGTTGGAATTCCTACCACTCTTTCCGGTGACAGCCATGTTTGCCTTAATGTCACGATCTAAGACTATAGGGACATGTAAATGCTGGTTTTCAGACAGTTGATTTTATAAACATAATAGTAATCAGGTCAGTTTAGCCCAGAGATAATGACAACAAAGTTTACAAACATCAATAGCAATAAACAGATACGGCATAATTACATGTTGTCACCTCTAAGGCCAAAGCCCATAACATATTAATGAAATGCCAATGAACACAGTGACCAAAACAAGCAGATGGTTAAGAAAGAAATTAAGGCCGTCATTTAACAACTCTTGAACGCAAGCTTATCTATTCTGTTATATAAATACACACCGTGGCCTGCTTCAGTGCCCCATTTGCCATTCCTTATATGGCGACGCTGACATGTACACTGATTTAGGCAACCAGCTGTCATTCAGAGACTCAACACATCATTAGCCACACTCTTAGTGAGCAGCCAGAAAGATAACGACACATGACAACACGAACAGTAAATCCTTTATATGTTCCCAGCAAAACCAAAGGACCAAAGCACATACTGACCAACCCTCGCTAGCTGCTAGCCCAGATTTGTTTAGATAACGCTAGACACCTAACCCAAGTGCGAGTATTACACGTAAAGTGTAGCAGTTCAGATAACGGCACTATTTAAATGGTTATATATAACGATGTATTATATATATATATATATGCTATATGTATACAGCCAGTGTTAGTGTAAGTTAGCATTGCACCAACAGGGCCACCAATGGTTAGTTCGTCTTTGTCTGTGAAATATTTTCAAAAGGAGCACACAAAAAACAAGTGAGACTAAGTCTAAATACAGAAAAGGAAAACGTTACACGTCGGTATTTTCTTCACAGAGAGCAGGACAAATGTCTACTAGAGGGTATGGCTGGCACAGGAAAAAATAAACTCACCTTCTGGATTCTTTTCAACGCCATTGCTCCAATGGCTATGCTAGGTAGCCTGTCAGCTAACAGTTAGCACCTCACACATACAATTTGACTTCTGTGGCCGCGTACTTCCAAGTCTCACTTCACGGATAATCGGGAATCACGTCTGACATATAGCAAGCTTGGGGGGGTTGGTCTGCAGTAAAACCTATGCGGCAAAATGTGTTAAATCTCGCTCTTTCTTTGGATTGCGACAGACAACCGAGATATTTTGCAGTCTCTCCTTTCATCCCCACTCCTCTCGCTGCCTGCCCGTGCCGCATTATCGCGAGATCCTTCAGAGAAGTCGTGAAGTGACAACATCAGCTTCCATGGTTGTAGTTCAACATAATTTCATACTTTATTTATAAATAAATACATGTATGTGGCCATTGTTGACACGGTGCTCTTATAAAAACAATATATGACTATGGCTGAATGTAAGGTGTCACACCACTGTTACAGTTGTACTCACGATTATACTTAAATCCTTGCAATCCGAATTTATTGCTCACAGATTGTATATTGCAGGCATGTGTATTGTTTAACCTTTTATGTTAATTCATTGTATATAGAGCGCTTAGTGTACCGGGGTCAAATTCCTTGTTTGTATGCACAAACCTGGCCAATACATCTGATTCTGAGTCTTACAAGGGCAAATAATTGTGCTAATTATTTCTATAAAACACCTTACTCTGCAATCTAAAAAAAATGTTGGCACAGTATAACCCAAACTTTAGAAGTGCTTACCAGAAATTTGTGGATACATATCTACACTTTGGCTGTGGTTACCAAATCTGTCTCATCCCATCACAGTCTGCCTTAATAGTTAGTACTACTTTTATAGTTTTTTTTAATATCAAGTCGTCATCGTTGTGATCAATCATCATCCACATCAAAGCACTAATAAATAGAAAGGAAGTGTTCTAACACCAGGGTAATACATTGCTTTAAACTTGTGTTGCTTCAAAGTACATGAGAGCACTTGTCCACAAGATGTCACTGTTTGAAAAGACCAAAAAGACACAGCAAAGACATGGCTGGAACAGATGTACAGCTCTGAGTGTAAAACGTTTTTGTGAGATTCATGTCATTTATCAAGCTGAACGTTACACGCTTAGTAAAGCTGGATTTTTAAATGTGCAAATACTATAACAATAGGGCAGCAAAGTACAAGGACGCCAAACACGTGTATTATTTACATGTACATACGAATAAAGAAAGACTATAGAATTGTCCATTCAATACTCAATTATTGTAAAAGGCATATTCATCTGAGTCAGCTGCATGCTCCGGTTTCTGCACAGCCTTGTCTCGCAAAGCGTCATGAGCTTCCCTTTATATATCTTAAACAAGGGTGAAAAAAGACCTCTCATTATTTTAGTGAGTATGTATGAATGGGTTGCAGTGTTCATTCTTCTTAAATGGCTGATTCAGTGTCAGGTTGAGGATCCTATCGTCAATGTGACACTGAGAGGGACCATTTTCCTTTGGAAAGCTGAAGATTCCTTCAGATAATATCTTATTGTTTGCTCATCTCTGTGCTCTCAATGACCTGACTGTCCTCAGGGCCTGCCTGTAATCAGATTCAGCCAGCAGCAGAGGTAGCAGTTTGGGTCTTGTGAAGCAGGGGCCTTGTGTTCTGAGTTTGTCTACTTGGAGAGGCCATTTATCAGCATGAGGTTTTCAGACACAGTCAAGCCCACACTTTGTTGGCTTGAAGCTTCACTTCACAAAGCCTCCCACAGTGACCCTACTGTAGTTTCTTCTGAAATCTCAAATCACATCGATTTTCTTGCTACTGTGTGCTTTAAATCTATAGGGTTTGTAGTTGACAGGGACGCTAGTGAGGCCTTCAGTTATGGAGTGCATGCTACCTTGTAAACGTTCAAGGCAATAAGCAAGAAAAGTCATTCTTTCTATAAAGCAACATATCACTGACCTGTATGGGGAAATTCCCACCTACACCCAGAAGTTGAGTTTTTAGTTACAGAACTGGTGCCCCAAGTTTCAAATTGATGTATGAGCCAAAGTGTGAACGTGTCAGAACTGGGATGATATGGGTGGGGGTGGGAGCTTAGTTGACCTGTCTCATGAGGAATATAGCCTATAGTGCTGTTATTTGAAACCATGGACCAGGTAGACTCCTAGCGATCTGTCTTTTTGGGCACATGAATCATTATTTGCACAAGTCCCATTGTATGACAGAAAACATTTCACTTACTGTGGCAATTATACTAAAGCTGTGTCTGAACTTAAGTATATTCCCATCAATGGCATTTTTCCCATGGTTGCCATGACAAATCACATATGCCTACTGTCATTTTCAAAATTAACTTAAATGGGTCTTGCTAATGTCTGAATTATCCAATAAAAGCACAACCAATTAATGCTGAGCACAAGCTGGGCTCACAGTCCCCAGAGGTGTTCTACCTTCGACTAGTGTATTAGCTTTCTGAGAGCTCCCCTGTGTAACAAAGATCCATTGTTCCCACATACTAAGAGATATTTGTTCACCCCTTGTATCAATGGTCTTGATTTGATTATACACTTAGGCAATATGTGCAAGCAATGCTCATGTTTGCAGTGAAGTCAGCACTCTGCACAATCAAACAATTCTTGAGCTAAGCAACTGGAAAAGTGGTTATTATATATGTGGAGCAATCAGTGTTTCATGGCTCATTTCCTTAGCTGTGATTTGATTTTGCTTGTCAGTGTTAAGGTGGCCTTTGACCTAGAAAACCTCTGGATTATTCCCCAGATCCTCCTTTTACTTTTGTGTATCAATATTAGTGAGCTCAACAACTAAACAACTAAACAAGTAAACAACCAGAAGTCCATTGTCAGTTATCTGTAGCTTCTCCCTTGTCTTCTTTAGTTTTGGAGAGTAGAACAAGGTAGTACATGTTTTCTTGGCTTACAGGGTTTGCATCATGCAATCATATAAATATTTATAGCTTCAAGGATCTGCCTATTAAATGGCATTATGTGTTTTAACGCAGGCTGTAGAGAAATACTCAGGTTTTATTGGCCTATTGCATAGTTGGTTACGGGATGTCTTATTTACAAGCAAGGGCCCTAGTGCAAAAATAATATTTCATTTTCGTGTTGACACAGATCCAACCTGTTTAATGTGGCAGAATGAGTGATGACTTGTTTACTGAATAATTCTTTATAGACACATTTTCCAGATTCATTTTTATGAATCAAAAATATAACAAATAATTTTAAGTAATGGGCCTTTCCATCTGTTGTCACTGCAGCTTAGAAAACATCTTATGTCAAGTAATTTAAAGTAATGCACCAGATTCAGATCTTATCTTATGTTTTACATGTTATACCTTAATTTGGTATCACAAGTTAAGTTAATTCAGTAATAGGAGAAATGTGGTGAGTGAAATGTGGAGGATTTTCCCCTCAAATTTACTTAAGTAAATGAATAACGTATCACAGAATTACTAAAGTAGCCTTAACACAGTATCCTAAACTAGACTTACGCAAAGTTCTTGTCCAAATATACTTCACTTTTCACTTTTGGATTAAAATAATATCACCAAACATTGTTGTTATTATAACAGTGAGCATGAGCCATGGATTCATCATCACCCAAAATGATTTATGAGTTATTTTCTTAATACCTCTCTGATTATCATGATTTATAGTGTCACCAGAGAGAGCAAAAAGAATGAGATCAGATCGTCTACCACTTCTGATCCACCCTTATCACATGTGCATCATGTGGAGCACAGACATAAACCACACATATAGTCATAAAGAAGCAATAATCCTTTGGGGTTAAGCACTTAAAGAGCAATCCCGAGAGCCCTCTGTGTCTCAGGGTTGCACCACAGTTCTGGCACAGTGATTGACAGCTCTGGAAACTGTTTTACTCTGCTGTTCTTGCAATGAGTAGTCTCCAGAGCTTAGGTCATAACGAGTCTGGAGTGTTGACTAATACATTTAACTGTGGCTCTCCTTAATCAAATGTGTTCCAGCTGTTTGAATTCTGATGACAAATTCAGGTTTTCTCAGTTTGCCAAGCTTCCTTGGGAGACAAAGGAGGGATTTCCTTTGAAACAGACAGGCAGTGGCAGCACCAACAAATGATTCTGTTCTGTTATCAAATAGAAAGTCTGACAAAATATAAACTTATCATCTGCAGTCTGGGCCAGTGCAGAAATTAAAGGTGAAAGCAACAGTTGGGATGTTTTCTTGAGACTGTGTCTGGGGGACATGCACAAACACGGCCGATGCATAAAACAATATATAATAGTAGAACAAGTAAAACACGTCTTTTTTGTTGCAGCATATGGGAGTATTATATATAAATGTCATTGTGATATACTCACACTCACACTCACACTCACACACACACACACACACACACACTCACACACCCTCTCTTCAGAAGATTTGGGAGATTTAATTCTGTTTTTACATAGTTCAGGAGTATTAAAGTAGCCACTTGTTGTTTGATGGGATTTAACTGTGAAGTTAAATAGTTAGTTTCTGTGATTTTGTGTGAAAGTAAGTGACTGTGACATGGGGGGGCTGTCCATCCTGCTGCACAATAAACAGTTTGTTTCCCAGGAGCACCCCTCGTGTTCCTGTTGTCGCTTCCATCGCTGCTCACTGGGAAACGTCCTGGCCTCTATTGTCCAGGAGGTCAGGGGTCACAGGATGCTCCTAAAGGCCCAAAAGGGGAGGTAAGAGGTTGGATAGTGAGGAATGATAAAGAGCCATCACCACCCCAGCCCTCATTAATTATTGGAAACATTAAAACTGCTTTTTTTTCCCTCCTCCACCCTTGTCATACCTTCTTTTATTCAAAATTATGAGAGAGTTTCGGGAAATAAACTCAGCACAATGCTCCAACTGGATATTACATATTGAACATCCTGATTGCCTTGAGTACATGTGTAGCTCTGTGTCTTGCATGCGTTCTTTACATATCTTTAATGGAAGCCACAGTCCACAAGCTTTCCCATACAAAAATTGGAAATTCAATCTAAGTAGCAGAGGGAGAGGCATATCATTAAAGAAAAACACAGCCAAGAAAGAAGTGGTTGTATTGTATCATTTTCACCACACAAATATTATACTTTAACCACAACTGGAGCTTAAACACTGGCTGAGACTATAGAGCATATACATGCATGTAATTGCAGTGACCTTTTAAACCAAATAGTAGATAAACAGCCATATTAATGAGCCCGATTAACTATGTCACCTCAAGAAAAGAAGACATTTAGGACACTTAAAAACAGCAGAAACCTGTTGCACCTATTTGGCAGTTTGAGTTCTTTTGTCTGTGTGAGACAGCATCCATGCTATATTTACTGTGAAGTTTATTGTTTCAGGGCTTTTGAGCAATCCACTTATGTTTTTTTTATTTTTTTATTTTTTTACTACACTTGAACCAAAGAGCTTTAGGGCGTGCAGCCTGTCCTATCTGTGCCTCAGTGATTTGGAGGAATGGGATGAGTAGACATGCCATTATCTAGACATTCACAGGGACACATTTATCTTGTTTTGTGGAGCTAAGCTAACTGGTCATTTTAACAATATTCCTGATGCTTCTTGCATCACATTTAACAGCTTTTTACTAATCCACTGCATCTCCTGACTAAAAATCTGTAATCATTCATATTCTGTGCCCAAACTTATTTATTTTATTACCATACATATGTAAAACTGTTTATGCTGTTTGTGCTCTATGTGCCTTTATGTATATGTAATGATAAAGATATAATGGATTATCATTAATAATGGAAAATAGAATAGAATTAAGACTAATAGAAGAGCAGTAGCATTATACTGTGGCCTTGGTCAAATATATATATATATATATATATATATATATATATACATACATACATATATATATATATGTAAGATGAGAAGTTAATAAAGGTAACATGAGAGACAATAGGTGCAGCACATGCTCATGTCTATTTTTCAACCATGGATCACTATGAATATAATCGTCATAGTTTCAGTTACACATTATGAATCTTCCTTGAGGCCTGACCCTCACCCCATCGTGCCCTGTCATATCAGGTTAGGAGTTATACTGGAGTAGGATCATGACAGCTGGAAATGGTTTGAGGCTCTCTGGATAGTTTGTTTTCAGAGCACACTACAGGGAATGGATGAGAGACACGTGTAGGTAAGGCTTTGGCCATAATGCTTATGTGCCTTATTATAATAAAACTGTTTCTGTGAATGATATCACTGTATAGATCTGCACTTCTGTATGTTTAGTCAGTTCTTTGTGTTCTCTGTAAGTATATAAGTATAGCAGGCTGGTATTAGCTGTCCAGGTATCCCAGTAATGTGTCACTATCCGAGTTAATTAGACTCCTCTGTGTTTTGAGCACACTGACCTGTTGGGAATTCATTTCCTGGCCTGGTGTGTTTCTTAAGTCTGCAACTGGAGTTCTGGCATAATTTGCGTTCTCACTTCCCAATCCTTCTCAGATGGTGGGGTACTTTTCCTTTCTTTATGACCAAATAAATCTGACTGGTGCCAAAAGAAAAAAAAATGGGATTAAAATTCCCCTTTCGCTGTCTTGAGGAGCCCAGCTGCACTGCACTGTGGAAAACAAACAGTGCAGTGCAGCTGCAGAGTCGAGCATTATAGAGGTGGGCCAAAGCAAAAACAGAAATTGCTTATTTTTATTGGCACATACCTTCATTTTCAGTGAGTGATAATTGTATTGTGGAATTGGTAGGCAAGAACAGTCTGATTCAGATAATACGAATCAGATAATATGACTAAACATACTTTATGTTTACATCTAATATCTTCAAAGTGGCTTTCTTCACTCTGTTTTTTTTATTTATTTCTTTTTACAGTAGCTCTTTTTTCTCACAGCTAAATTCTTTGTTGTTGCTACAGTCCATTTCAGAATCCACACTCTACTAGCAGCACTCAGCGTATGATGTTAAAACAGATGAGTGACAGTAACAAACAGTGACTGTACCCAGAACACAAACATTGATGATAAGATATTTTAATGTAAACTCTATAGAGCAACATGTATCCTGGTTTAGCAACCACAGGTGAGTGGGTAAGTCAGTCACACAAGATGGAGAGAAAGAAAGAAAGATAGAGAGAGAGAGAGAGAGAGAGAGAGAGAGAGAGAGAGGCGTTGATGCACCAAAAGATAACACAGGCAGAAATGTGGTGCAGCAGGTAAGACATATCTGTGAGCAATATAATCTGGGCTATTGCACCGTTCATGTAATTCCTTGTAAATGCCGTCTGAATATAAATGAGCGTAACTGCCTGGCAGGTTTATGAAAGCCTACTCCCTCAGCTGAATATGATCACTCAGTACCTGCCGTGACCTTGGAGCAAAGTTCGTCAAAGAAGAGAGGAAACTGGGTTTTGCTCTCTGCCAGTTATGCAACCTGTCTCGTGTCATCTCTTTTGAAATGCTTATTTTTCTGGTGTTCAGCATGTTGATCACCATGACTCAGTATCCTACGAACACTACACTACCAGCACATCACAACACGGAGCCTGTTTTTAAAAACAGAATTCAAAGAGCCAGGAAAATACATATACTACAGCTGAGAAACCAGAACAAAATTTTATTATTTCTACAATTTCTAAAATCAAGCTTTGCTATTGAACTAAATTAAATGATATCATTTAAATCCAAACTGACTCAGGCATGAACAGCTATTATGTTGCCAATTCGCAATCCCCTCATTACAAATGTCAAAAAAATAAAAGTGCATAGACTTTGGTAGATGCTAAAAAAATTAAAATGATTGTAAAAAGATATACAAGAAGTATAAAAACTACACACAGACAAACGTTTTCCACAGATGAGGTCTTCACCACTGGTTACACACAGATGTACACACACACACACACACACACACACACACACACACTTGCTCACACTTACAGCCGTAGATGTTCAAATATGAGGCAACCACCAGCAGAGGCATTAATGCTATGGAAGAAAGATTTACGCACCAACATATGAGACATGATGGTTTCCAGACTGGATTGTACTGGATATGATCATTCTGTAGTTTTTTAAAAAGGAACCAAAAACACAACACTAATAATAAGTAATCCATGTGAACAACAAAAGTCCTCATGCAGTGGGAACTTTACCGTCTCCTGTGGATACACACAGACAAAAACCAGCAAGGACGCTAAAAATATGCAGAAGACTTGTGGTGCAGTTTCCCAAGGACAGAGAAAGGAAATAGGCTGACAGTTTCTCCCTGACCCCTTTACTACCCCCCTGTAACCTCCCAACAACCCCCACGGGGAATCCTGTCTCTATGTGTAAAACAGACAGTCAAAAAGCATCCTGGAAACTTTAGAGCAACAAAAACACGGGGACATGAGGAAGTCAAATAAGCTTGTGTGTAGAGGACTCAGTCAGGAGATAATCTCGAGGCCACACAGACCAGGCGCCAAGCCTATAGTGCCTAAAAGCTCTGGCGCAGTCGACCAGCGTGGTCATTGTTGTCTTTGGAAAGTAAGCGGCTTCAGCGGGGCCAGTGGTGTGAAAGCCACCTCTCTTCTTGAGTGTCCGCTCCAGACCCCTGTTGTTGACATACAGGGCAGGTGCAGCTGCTCTCTACAACTGCATCAAGTAGAACCCCCTAAACCCACACACAAACACGCATATAGAGCAAGAGCTTGGATGTCACAAGGGAGGGTTATATGGACAAAGACAAATCTACTATTTTCTTTAATATCTCTGCAACAATCAGCGAGGCACTGCTGAGTTAACACAGGGCCCACAGAGATGAAAACAATGGCTGGATTCTTCTGGCTTGAAGATGGCTATGGGAAATGGCAGGGATGCCAGGGCTGATAAGTGACCGAGGGGTTCAAGTTACTTCCAGCTGTCGGCAGCCGTGCATGCCTCTCTGGAATGTATGGTTCACGCATAATGCAAACCATTTCATTTGTGTAATGCTCATAAAAATCTGGCGGACATATTAAATAAAGTCAACAGCCTCTCACTTGGGAAGGGTTTATATCACAGGAAAGAATCTCCAATTCTCCGAGGAGCGGTGCAATGCATCCTCAGCTGAGAAAACACAGACAGTTGAAGACTGTGAGCAAAAAATGTTAACAGGATCAATAAAACCTGGAAAGCACAAAGCTTAGATACAGCATCTGGAAAGAGTCTGACTCAGTTGTTGTGGACAATTATAGTAGTTACAGAGCTGTAGATTGTAATGAGCGTCCATGAAGACCTGATGGTATTGTTGGCTGTGCCTGCTTTTTTCCCTTAAACTATAAAAGACAGACTTCCATATAGACACAGCAAAATAAAGAGCATATTTGTCTTTTTGTAATTAAAATGAAGTGAAATTAAACGTAATATAAAATCAAGGCTGTAAAAGATTAATAGTCGTAGTACAGGCTGTATTTTTGTGCTGTAAAACTGGTTGTACTAAAAACTAGCGCCACACTGCATTAGCATCACCTCAATACCAGCAAGGGCCTCTTCCTGTCCATTTGGAAAATATAAGTACATTCTGAAGCTGCTGCACACGCCAAACAGAGAGTGCTTTTGGCAGGCTTTGAAGTTCTCAGAAATAATGCTCCTTAAAAGCATCCTCTGCAATACAGAAAAACATGAGCATGTATTTCAGTCAAGAGGTGTGAGCGAGCATCTCTTAGCAACATTGTAAATCCGCACTGGAGGACTGTTTGATGTCTTTTAAGACTGTTACATCCTTTCTACAAGCAGCATTGATTAACCTTAAAGTAATATTCCTTCATTCATTTGTTCACACATTTATTCATTACCTTTACTAGAGTCTGTCTAAGCAGTTGAAGCACTGGACAGAAAGTGTTAATTCAGTCTGTGTCTCACAAGGGATACAATTCTGATTTGATGATATACATATATATATATATATATATAATAAGCAGATTTATTGAATGTTTTTTGTGTAGATGAAGAGTTTCCTTTCTGAAACCAGAACCCTTCTGGATTAAGGATAATACAAATGCAACAAAACAACAGAGAAAATGAGAAGGGGGGAGGGGGGATAAAACTCTGTAACAGTCTTTTATTTTCCCTTCTGCACAGTTTAGTGTTTCAGTTACACCCTTTACACAGTAAAAACTGTCATCTAATCATATCCTCACTCCGTCTTAAATGCCATATACGCCCATACCAGCCTGGAAAGGGGACCTTTCTGAGGATTAAAACGGATATGAGGTTATTTTTGCGAGATCCATGATTGCACGAGACACTCCCATCCAGACTGAGAGCGATGACTGAGGAGGTGAGCTAATGTGGCAGGGTGGTGATGCAAAAGAGTTGTGTAAATTTATCTGCATTGGATCTTGCCCTTTGGTTGAAAAGATGAATGCTTTGTTTTTGGTCTTTTAAATCTGTTGATATTTCTGTAATGTCTGGGACACGCTTGATGTTTACATAATGTGGTCAGGTCAAGGAAAATGCATTGATGTGAAGCAAGTGAAACCTCATTTATTATGATTATTACAGATTTGTTTTGCACCTCTTTCAGTACAGAAGCTATAAAAATCAAATAAAGATTGTGGGGGGAACTTTGGATTGATGAAGGACCATGACTTGGTTTCAAAGGCATTAAAGTGAGACCTGCATTTCCTGAAATGAAAAGCAGCATCACATTGTGTGATCTGACATGTCTTCCATGCACTTGAACTAGTTTTGTTAGAGAGCTTGACAGGGCAGGTTTGGTCTGGCAAGACATGTTGGACACACTGCAGCAGATCAGAGCGTAGACAAGAAAACTACTTTAACATCCCTGAAACAGTGAGGTGAAAACGTGATGAGGAGATGGGAATTACTGCTGAATTAAGCACCACTTTGATTGGAAACTGATTGACTGATGGTTGGCAAAACATGAAAGGATGACCTTGAATTCTCCAAAGCGAGTATAGATTGGCACACAGCATCTCTCTCTCTCTTTTCTCTCTTCTCCCTCGCTCTTCTACTCTCACTGTCTTTCAAACATACACACATGCACGCACATAGCACCACACAAACATCACATAGCTCAGTGGGCTCTCACAAGAACACGCATGACACATCCATGTGTATCGACACTTAAGAGTGCTACGTTTCTGCTATTTTTTTTTTTTTTTTGCTCTTTAGTGAGGTGGGGAAAAAATGAACACACAGTCACGTACAACAAGCCAGAGTTGAGAGAGCAACTTCAAAGTAAGGCAGATGCAGGGACAGCACCCTCTGAATAAATTTTCTGGCCACCAGTCGATCTGCCCCCGGGCTAAGATTGTGGCTGTTCACATCTCTCCTGACCCCTCATCAACTCCCAGTTAAAACCAATCCTGCTCTAACAAGGCAGAAATGTGAAGAGAGGTGAGATACGTTGGTAAATATAACGAGGATAAAGTCCTGTTTCACACGTTGCAGGTGCTAAAAATTTATTTTCATCAAATATTTCATTGTCTGACTTTCCAAAAAACCAAAGTACAGCTGGTTTGATGAATAAATCAGTGTGAAGAGCGTCATAACAAACACAACACACACACATTAACACAAAAGAATTGTTTTTCAATCAAAGCTAAAAGCAACCAATTAACGTGTGTTATTATCATGCCAGCAACAATTTTTGAACAATAGGCTTCATTTTATTATTGAGATGGTGGTTTTCTCGCTTTGGAATTAAACATTTCTGATACACTGGATGTTTTTTTAATTTATCACATTAGTGCCACATCTCACTGAGCTGTTACAGCTTACTGTCTACTTACTGTGTGCCAGTGCTGCTTAATAGCACACTGCTGAAACTTATGCTTGTGTGAGAAGTGTCAGTATTTAAGAGATATCCCTGTTCAGCAACTTCTTATTCACATCATTATTTTTCTATGTTGATGTTTTAATATTTGATTTGTATATTAATCATTCATGAGGCTATGGAGCATAAGCACTGAATAATTGTAGTTACACCTGCTGGGACATGCACAGCCCATTACATTTCTGACATGTGATATATTTAGAAAAATATTTTTTTCTCTTTTTAGCGTTTTTGTGTGTGTGTGTGTGTTAGGGGGATATAGGATATTATATTTTAGTTCAGTTTAAACTATAGGGTTATGTCCAAAATTTGAATGAACAAAATGAACAACTCATCTGAGTGTCACTTGGAAAAACACTCCGTGCATACTTTCTGTACATACTGCAGCCCAGAGAAACAATGATGCATAGCCCTGTATTTGTGCATGCAAGTGCAAATGTATATTTCTGTGCACATGAAACCCACTGCCCATAACTAGCCTGCATGCAGTTCATAGGAGATGCCGTATGCAACTACAACATGCTGCCTTTAACTGAATACAAATACACACTGGTGGACATGCACCCACAAACACCCAGGAGGAATGGGCATCTAATGAGGCCCGTGGAGACACTGCTGAATTGTCAGTCAACCCTCAGCTTGCTGACATGCATTCGACAACATCAATGATTTCTTTTCTCAAACAGGGGAAGCCTGTCGGATTGCATCAGAGGTGAGGAAAAGACTGAGGTCCACTGGATTTGGACTGAGAAAGGCAAATATGGAAATGTTTGAAAAGAATGAAACTTAAGAGCAACAGCCAACTTAAGTTACCTTCTACGTCCAAAACTTTCCAACTTTAAAGTTTTTTTTTTTTGAGAAAGCACTACATTTCTCTTTTACTCATTTAAAAACAGCTCTGAGTCATGATTAAGATTTATGAGCAGGTTACTGTACAGGAACAAAAAAAAAAAAAAAAATTTGTAACCACTTCCCTTGTTCTTCCAAGACTGCTTGCAAAACTGGGCCTCCAATCCTGTTCCTCAAATCAACAACAATAGGGGCCATGTATTTCAATCCACACACACTCACACACGCAGAGTGAAAGAGAGAGAGAGAGAGAGAGAGAGAGAGGCTTGAATGTTCAGAAGCTTGTTGCCTCACTCTGTCATGCCTATAGTTGCTCTATAATGGACCAAGCTTATCCCAGGTGTTATTGTTTTCAAGACACACAGACGTGCAATTTACATGGCTGTGTGTAATTATGACTTTCTCACTACAAGTCTGTGCTGTCATTTTCACACAGATGAGGTAGTTTCTCCCAGCCTTGTCTGTACAGCTGCTTTATAATAATAAAAATTATATTAATATTTATAATATTCATAATAGTTACTATTATATTGAATAATTGTATTATTATATTTGGTTACTGTATTTCTCCACATGCAAACTTCTATTTCTACTGTGTTAAAATGTCCACTGTGTGTGTGTGTGTGTGTGTGTGTGTGTGTGCGTGTTATAGTGGCTGAGCGTTGGTGGCTTGAGGGTTAAGAATAGCTGATCTACATGGCGGTGAATGAAGTGTCGGTTTTCAGTGCAAACTCCTCCTCTACGGACTGGCTGCGCTTTTCTTCCACTTGATGAACCAAGTAGTTTTCAGGGCGCATTCCCCGGCAGCAATGTGGAGGCAGAGGGGCGACCAGGTCCAGCTGAAAATTTGATACTTTTGCTCCGGGTTTTATTCCTCTTTTATAGTTTCTGAACTTTGCGTTTGTTAGGAAAAACAACGAACCGTCGAGTCCGAAGTGAAGAAAACTGCAGCCTGGTTGAATCGTGGTTTTCTTTTTTTTTTAATACTCGGCTCATTGTTTTCTTACACATGGATGTTAGGAGATGAGATCGGACGCGTTGGTCGTTCTTGAATAAACCTCTCTGTGGCTTCGGCTGTAGTTTATATGGTCTCCGGGATCTGTAGGAGGGGGGAGAAGAGAGTCCAGTTCCTCAGCGGCACAGCAAGGAGAGACACGGGGGCCACAAGTTGTCCACAAGCGAAGGAGTCGAAACTTTGCCAAGTTGCTGCGCATCCGGTCACTGACACCAAATACCCATCGTTATTTTCTATCAGCGCGTGTTGTTGTAACTTTTACTGTGGATTATTATCGTTGCAACACTCGTCATGGACCACGGGATCACGTTCAGAGGATGAAAAGGGAGTTTTGAAACATGAACAGCTTCTTGTAGTTAGTTTACTACTCAAGTGACTCGTTTGGACTACGCTTCTCTGATAAGTCAGTTGTTCTTGCGATTGTTTTTCCTTCTCCTCGACACCACATCCACTGCTCTGTGAAAATGCCACAGCTGAACGGAGGCGGTGGGGATGATTTGGGAGCCAACGATGAAATGATATCGTTTAAAGACGAAGGGGAGCAGGAGGAAAAGATATCAGAAAATGTATCTGCGGAAAGGGATTTGGATGATGTGAAATCCTCCTTGGTGAACGAGTCGGAAAACAACAGCAGCTCGTCAGACTCAGAGGTATGGATATTGCACATATAAAATGTCATCCGCTGTGCTCAGCGTCAACAGAAATATGATTTATTGGTGTGGAAAGTTTCAATAGTTTCTTCCCCCTCCGTGTGTATATCCCCCCCCCCTGTCAGCAAGCAGAGAGGCGCCCCCAAACCAGACCCGACTCAGAAAGTTATGAGAAAACAAGAGACTACTTCAGTGAAGGTAAATAAATAAATAAAAATAAATAAATAAAAAAAATCTTCAGTGCCATAGCTGGAAATTATGTCGTGTTGTGCCTTTATTTACCCTGCCTTGTCTTTACCCCTACAGCACTGAGAAGGCAGCAAGATGGTGGCTTTTTTAAGAGTCCTCACTATCCTGGCTACCCGTTTCTGATGATCCCAGACCTCACCAATCCCTACCTATCAAACGGTTCACTCTCTCCCAGTGCAAGAACAGTAAGTGTCCCTGCGTGCATTTCTGTCTTTACTCTCATTTCTTTATTCTCTCGCACTGTGCAACGACTTTGGCCGTGCGTAAAAGTTCCTTGTGCAGTGCCAGACCGCCATATTCCCTCCGAGTGGCCTCTCAAGGAGTACTAACTACTTCTTTGTTCTTTTTGGGGATATAAATTTCTCCCTGCCACACACCCTCGACGACGCTTGCAATTGACAACTTCTCTTTCAGGCCCAGTGTTCAGACACATTACTCAGTGGTTTGGTTTTTTTTTTGTTGTTGTTGTTTTGAATGTTTTAGCCCACAGCAATTCCTTAACGAAAATACACTCAAGTGCTCATACTGGATCTTGATTATATACTTTACAACTTATTTTTTTACGTGCTATTACCCTTAGTTTCCCAAAGGCTATAGTTTGCAGTGCAGAGTGCAGGATCCATATACAAAATATTTTAGTGTTGCAAGATATTTTTAAAGCTCTCCTACTCCCACCAAATTGATTTCCTCTTGCTGTTAAAGTCCAAGAGGGATGCATTTCATTAGTTTGCATGGTAGTAAGTGTCAGCTTGGTGTGTTCTGTAGAGTTTTGCACACACACTGCAGAAATGTAAAAAGAAGAAGCTGTTACCTAAAGTCACATCCTACACTAACAATGTAATACTTCATTCTGACAAACATAGGAAGCATTTCATAGCAGTGTGTATGGCAGCTGGTATCCAGAGACTTTTAAAGTGTAGATAAGGGTGACAGTCTTAAGTAAGTGCTGTTGATGAAGCGTTTGCCACGATTCGTTTACTTGTTGCACCACATCAGTTTGTTCAGGAAGCTGAAAGGGGCTTTTAACCAGTTCAGCCATTATTGATAGCAATTGTTGCTCTGGTTTGTCTGCTGGCACTTTTCTATATGATAAAGTCTTAACAACAGCTTAATGTTGCACAGAGACGTCACAGTAATTTCATATAGGTTAACACTTATGCGGACATGACTAAAGTCACATATAAAAGTTCATGAAAAAAAAAAAATCCCACTCTATGGGCAAAGAACCTGTTATACATAGCAACAGTGAATACTGACTCCAAGCAAACATGCACGATTGTAGGCAATATATCTAATGCTATTTAGCCTATTAAATACAGTTTAACAGGGGCTATGCAAACTTCCTTGAAATAATCCTTGCTGGAGAACTGTGTTCCTGAGTTTGTCCATCCCCCATGAATTGCATGTCACCCTGCACCCTCTCACACACACCAGAAAACAAAAAAAAACAAAAAAAAAAACAAGTACTTTCGTTAAGGCCTGGCAAGCATTTGACTGAAAAGCCTCCACCCCCCCCCCCCCCCCCCTCCCAACCTTTTCTGTCTCCTTTTCACTGTTCCAGGCCCACTCCCCTTGTCTCCCTGTACCTTCCATTCAATTAGAAAGGCGTTAGTTGACCATTGTTATTCTGAGCAGCCCTGATGGCTTCATTGGAGGTCTCCATCGGGGCTCATTAACTAAATGGCTACTATCCTCACACTAGGTGATACATACCACTGTGTAGCTCATCTATCTTATTGCTTTTGCTCACCAGAGTTTTGTAGGACTAATTCCATCTTTAAATACAAGGTGTTTTTGTATCAACCCTTAGTAGAAGTTTTTGCTGTAATTAAGGAACAAACCTAATGGTCTTAACTATTAGGTTTGTTCTGCAACATGACTGAGTTTATAACAGTGTATTATCCAGTCTCTGATTCGTTTTGTCTTGTGTCTCTGGTATGAAGACATTTAACTTCCTTGTGTTATTGTCCAGCAAAACAAAGTTGAAAATTCAAACGGCTGTTCTTGCTCCTTGAGGCAAAGTAACACATAATTGAAGAGGATTTAAAATTCAGAGGCATAATCCCCCCTATTAGAAAAAAGAATGAGGTCAATGGGACAGAGTGAGCTGACCGTGTCATTCGTGAGCTTGGCAGTAAACAAGCAGGCAGACAACGGCTGGCATATTTAAGGTCTCCATATTGCACTGTGCTTATGGCTGTGAATGCAGAGAATCTGAGTGAGGAGACTTGGTGCCTTTTTAGGCTTGAAAGTGTGTGGTTTGGTTTGGTCTGGCTGATATATGCCAGTGGTCTGTGCCCATGTCTGGCCAGCAACTTTGTTAGGCTGATTAGCTCTGAGGTGACATAAATCATGCATCTTAATTCTGTAAATTATGCTGACTACCTCATGAGATAAAATTTACCCACAGGGCAACCTAATTTGTTTGGCCTCTTCTTGGGGCCCGAGATACAAATGATCCTGGTTCTTGCGAACAGTCTATGATATTATGTGTCTTGGAAAGCCCTGGTGGGATTGACAGATTTGTTTTATAAGTGTGATGTGCTATGTGGTTGTGCTTGTGTTGCATGAGACACATAAAAGTTATGTCTCTCCAACAGATCATGAGATTAATACCGGGCATTCATTTCCAGGTTGAGAGCTGCAGTTTCATGCTGTAGCTGCGAGTGTGATGTAAATATTTTTGTCATTACAGATAGAAGGGTGTGTGCATGCAGATGTTTTTACATTTCCTGCATATATCTATTTAGAGCTCCCCCTTCTGGCCTGACATCCTATGTAATAATATATAATCACACAGCTCTTTAAAGCAGTACAGTGCATACACATTCTGTACAAATCAGTGTTAAAAAAAAAACATGTTAAATAACAGATACGAGATGTTGCTCACAAGTCGTCATGCAAGGATTTCACTCCACATTGTGTTACATGATGAAGGATTTAAGGCCCGAGCTTTTAAATTTGGATGTGGCAACCCTATCATGAGCAATGAGAGACAGGCCTACATGGGATCAGCAAAGAGTTCCCCTGAGGGCCAAGCATAACTGATTTAAAGCCTGCTCGGAGCTGACATTCCACTGTAATCCACCGAGAGCTGAGGAGGAGGTTTTATGTGTGCAGAGATGTTCCACCAGACTGCTGCCTGCTATGGGGTGCAGGGCCAGATAGGTTTTTTTTCCTACGAAGTCACCCTGACAGATCAGGCTTTTTTGTTTGTTGATTCACTGATGTGATTATCTCTCCATTGTTCCTGTAGTGACAGACTACTGCCAGATTTAATTGGCGAACACTCACTCTGCTTGACGCCACCACTTGTCAGCTTCATCAGCATTTTTAGATAACTCTGCTAGAACATCATCATCATCACTAAAGAGTGAAATGTCTCTTGTGTGTGAGAGGTGGCAAGTAAACGATAGCGAGGTTAGCCACTCAAATATATCTTCATCAAATACGCAGAACTCCCGAGCATGATTGTTGAATAGAAAATTGTTTGAGATTGAGATATGAATGGAGAGCTTGAATAAGTCTGAACATGTCAGTGGCTACGATTGCATGCCTCTCTGACTTTTTTTTCCCCATTCTTTCTGCTGCTTAAAAATGTGCAGACAAAGAAAAGTCAACACAGACATTGTCCCGCTGAATAAAAGGGCCTCTCCCTGCATAAGCAAAGGCTGTTTGTGTGGAGGTGTCTTTTCATCAGGTGGCTCTCTTGGCATTTCACTCACCTTGCTGCGTCTGTGTGTGTCAGTGTGCAACTTGCATCCTTGTGTGCTGCACGTTTGTGTTTGTAAAGTGTGTGTGTGTGAGTGTCAGGGTGAGGGGGGTGGGTGGGAGGGGGTTAGGGTATGTTCAGGTGAGGTGGTGTGGATACTTTGCAACAGAGGAAACAGTGTACAGGCCTCACATTCTGACAACCCTCAGCGTTGTATTCCTGAAAGTTGGCGTACAAATATTTTTTCAACCAAGCACTGTGTCAACAGAACTAACATTTTTGACTAGGTTTATAGTTTCTAAAAGATTTTTTCTTCAAAGGCAAACACATCTACATCAATTTAGTGGCACTGTTGAATTAGAAACTGGTTGCCAGTAACCGCAGAAATGCTATTGCTGGCTGAGAGCTCTTGTCTGGAGTGATTAATATTGATAATGCACTCATTGCTTTAACTCGAGGAAGTTAAATTTGGCAAAAATGGATTTGAAATATTAAATGAATCCCCATTTAGTTAGAGAGTCTCAGTTACTTTTGTATTACACAGGGGTAATCAAGCTCAGGCCTAATTGGTGCAGCACAAGCCAAGTTCATAGTGGTAATTATATTGATATAGCAAGTTACAAATGTTCCACTTCACAGCCTTTACATGTATAAATCACTCACTGTGTAACCCGCGAATCAGTAGATGTGATAACTGCAGCTTTAGTAGCTTCACACATGAAGTTTTACAGAACATGTAGTTTGCATTTTGTGTTAACGCTTATGCTCATTTCTGAACATCACATGTGTATAACTGTGTGAAATGGTGTCAGTCCTGGTCTGTATCTTTCCCTCTTTGGTCTCTGTGGAAAGCAGGAGTTGGCGTCAATTCCTCCTGCTACCCCGTAGCTTGCTGGTTCCCTACCTAACCCATCCACCCACCCGCCTGCCTGACATTAGAAATTCTGTTTATAGCGCTCTCTGGCTTCTCGAGCGCGGGGCCCATCAGGAGCATCTCAGCACCCTTTGAGGAAAGGATAACCAACATCTCCCCTCTCCAGCCGCAGACTCCCCATGTTCAGTGACATCAATGAATCCCTTTGATGTGCCAAGATGAATATGTGTGCAAATGTGTTTTTATCAATTTATGTGTTTTTCTCATTTGCTATGTTTGGCCAGAGCTGCTACACAGTTCGGTACATTGCTTTTCCCTCTGAAAATTTGGGCAAACTTGTGTTTGAGCTGAGAAACATTTGGCCAAAGGTGAACATCGCTTTGACAGATCTCTGTTTACTCCGATATCTCTTCTTTTTAGAACTATCAAACTGTTGTGAGTTGCATGTTGTCGACCATGTCTGTTCAATATACTAACAGCAAAAAACTTGTGTTGTAGGGTACTACATTTAAGCATATTAGTGAACAAAAAATATCTGTTTATAGAGGAAACCGCTGGTCAGGTCTACACATG
Organism: Mastacembelus armatus; assembly: GCF_900324485.2. Classification (NCBI taxonomy): domain Eukaryota; kingdom Metazoa; phylum Chordata; class Actinopteri; order Synbranchiformes; family Mastacembelidae; genus Mastacembelus; species Mastacembelus armatus. The sequence continues at coordinate 8,858,175 of NC_046641.1, read as the reverse complement.
TTGTGTCTTTTGAATAACTCCTGATCTTGTGTAGCGGGTGATCACTGGGAGGTTGAACCATTATAAAACTCAAAGCCAGAGAAGTTGAGGCAATGGAAATCCAAAGCTTTCTATCTGGTGCTTCACAGCTGCTAATTATCAGAAAGGTAAAAGAAGAATTTTTGAACTGCAGCTCTGGGAGATGGCGGTGTGGGAGGTGCAGACACGTATCATGTGTCATGTGAATACCAGCTTAGTCATGTCTGTTCAGTGGTATTAACCTGGAGCCCTGGTTCAAGTGGGGAGGGGTAGGCCACTTGATTTATCAGGACGTCTGGGTAGGCTGTCTCACTTCCAGGTTATCACAGTCCTGCAACAATTTCTCCTGAAACTATTTTTGACCATGCATTAGTCTCATAACCTGACTCATTTATCTCCGTTAAATCAAAACTCTCTAGCTCTATAGCACTATTTCCTCTCTATAAAATGGTTTGAAGACAATATAGATGGAAACTGCTCAAGGAAGTCGAAGCTAAAAACAGTGCATTTGGGGACGCTTTGCTTTGAAAATGTCTGAAATTGTGAATTGATTATCAAAAGAGCTGCTGATTAATTTTCTGCTGATCAACATCAATTTATTGACTAGTCATCACAGCTCCAGAGGACATCATTTTAATCAACTCTGTCAATCAACTGATGAAAACCCCACACTTTTCTAACTGATAAGCGTGGATTGTTCCATCTAAGTGTACGTGGCTCTTCCATAGCCATAACCAGTACTGTTTATCTTACATAAAAACTTGTTTTCCCTCTTTAATTGTACCTTAAACCCTCCACTCAGTGCTAATAAAATGTGATTGTACAGCAGGAAGAAAAAGAAAAACCTCTAAACAGGGTCTGGTATTCCAAGCAGCTGTTTTCAGTTTAAGCTCTGCAGGCAGCAGGACACGGAGAGAGAGCAGGCAGGAGGAGAGATTGTTGATGAGATGCGGTGGTGGGAGCATAAACTGGGGCAGATAAGGGTCCTGCTATTCCTTTGCCTGTTATCCCAAGGTGGGCTGGCTTCCAGACCTTGAGGCACTCACTTATCTGAGGGATTCTGTCTCCCACAGAGCGGAGCTCCTCCGCCATAGACCACAGTGCCTCACCATTTGCTTCCAGTCACAGCCCAATCAGCAAACAGCAGGGGGCTATCAGATCATGCATGTAGCATCAGCACTGCTAAGATTTGTATCAGGCTTCTCTTAAGTTCACGTACAGGGCAAAGAAATGCATCTCTTCCTACACGGGATCTGTTAAAAGCAATGTCATCCACTGCGCCTGTGGTATCGGTGAGGTTGTAATGGTCATACTAAATTAAGAAGGGGATGGATATCCATCCAGGATGAGGTTAGTTGATAGTGAGCAGAGCAGCTGTTCATCTTGTTGAACTTATAAATCACAATGACTGCTTTCCACTGAGCTAGTCCCTCGTGGAGCAGGTTTAAACTGCTGGTAGGATCCATGTACCCTGATGGACACATGTCACGTCATGTGCAACTTTCTGCACACAGACTTTAACCAGTTTTATTGTTTACTGGGTTAACTGTGCTGATTAAAGACCATTGTACTTCTTGCTATTCTATATAAAGAGAAAGAATATAAATTATATATTTTTATTTTAAGTTGAACCATAGATCTTTGTTTGACCTTATGATATCAAAAGAACAAGGAATAAAAGTTACATATACTATAAACTCACAACTGAAATGTCATCTGTAAAATCAATTTAGCTCAGTCTCAAAAATAAGTGGAGTCAAAGGGAGTTTTCCATATTTAAGATGTTCATATTAGCAAGACACATGATAATATGTGGTCATCTTAACACAATTGTCTTAAATTCACAAAGAAAATTTTAAAAAACTGATTTTCCCACATCGTTTTGGAGGTAAACTAAGTAACAGCTTTCTTTTTTATTCAGTTATTTTACTTGTTACTCTGAGTCAGTGTATTCATACAGAAAATATGTATTTTTCACTTTATGTTCTGCAGTGAGACTTATTTTCTATAGTTCAAAGATAAACTAGTCAAATAACTATGGTCTTGCCACAACTTAATCGGTCAAATTGGTGGGTATGTTTTGGTTAAGGTTGTAGGATGGAGTTTTGGCAATGGTTCAAGAAGCTGTTGACAAATGATTAATAGAAAAATAACAGCCCGGACGAATCGATGGGAATAGTTGTTTGTTAAATATCAAGAATTTAAGTAGAATATTCCCATGAGATCGCGCTGCCTGTCCTAATATTGATAATAACTTAACCTCTGGGTGCCCCTTGCTTCCACCAGTTACCTCATAAACCAATTGTACTTGTTAAGAAGTCACAATGTTCTGCGGAGCATCAAATTTGATTAAAGCTCAGCAGAGGGACAAGTCATCTAAAATGTGTAGCCTCCTTATCTCAGCCCAGACTTGTGGATCCTTTTAGAAAAGCACAGACTTCTGATGGGCTGATATTTTTTCATTGGCTTCAGCCACAGGATATCACTTTGCTGACCTTATCTCCTCAATTTAAAATTATGAGCTAATGTTCTTAATTAGTTATGTGTAATGACTGTAGTTAAGAGCCTTGTGCTCCACAGACATAAGACACTCTTTAGTGATAACTAGTCTCCCCTTGTGCCTGATGATCAGCGTGATTAGATTTCTTTTGTATCTTTTGTATCATTTGATGTGCCCAGGTGGGTCTTGTGGTTTCCCCATTTTGGGGAAATGTGTATTAGCATGAGGGGAATCTTGTATCAGATGATAACAATGAATGGAGCAGAGTTAGATGGCAGCTCCACACCTCTGCTGACATAATCCCTCATCCATTACAGATACCAAATCCCTACAAACGTGCCTGACTTATTTGCTTCAAATTTAAAGTAGCTACATTAGAAAAAAAAGATCCAATCAGTCCTATATGACATGGAATAGGCCAAGGAGCCCTTTTGTTTAATTTGTACATGGGTTGGAGGGGCTGGCTATTGGAAATCCCTGAAGCAGGCTTTAGGGGCAGGTCTGATTCTCGTGTGAAATGGGAAGGCTCTATAGCTCTCGGCTGACTTGACTGGGGCTGTATGGGTGTGTTGGCAGGGGGGAGCGCCCATCATGAATAGGGTCTTTGACTACCTCAGACTTGCCCTGAAAGGCAGGACAAAGACCCTAGGGCAACGGCTTAGAGCCTCACAGCTGAGATACAGAATGCTTGGCCCAGTCTTCCTCCCTCCTTGTCTGATTTAAATACTACAGTGGCTTTCAGCATTCTGGCGACGGAGGCTCGCATTCACTGCAGCATATTCAATATCAACGTTCTCTGTTTATGTTTACAGTATACAGACGCTGGAGTTTTTTTAAACTCAATCCACTGTATAGAATCCATCAAACCAGTGGTAAATATGCATCAGTGACTGTCTTTAAACCGCCTGAAGATTCGCTTCATGTTGTTTGTATTAAGAAGAATTTCTTTTGCTACAGACTGACTGCTGACATACTGTATGTGTGCCTCACTGCTAATCACAACTCAGCACTCAGCCGTTAATTACGGAGCATTTTTGCTTATCTTCGTGCAAGACGGAGATATTGGCAAGTTAACAAGATGTAACTTGGTGCACACCTCTAATTGCTTGATTGTTTTTTGACAGATCTGTGTGACACTTTAGCTTTGAGATTTGCAGGGGCAGAATATAAAGCCATAAATCTTTTCTGCAGAGTTAATGGGGTTATTTGAGTCCTGTCCAGACACTCTCTCCCCACAGAGTGTCTAGTTTCAGATGTCACTCAGAGCTTTGTTTGCCCCCTAGGGTGAAGGGTTAGAGGTCAAGGTTCAGGGCCAGTTGGCTGAGTGGCCACAAAAGCCCAGGCTTCCCCTCGGCACATCCGATCTCTTCTTCCACACCAGCCTGCAGCCACAAAGAAGGGATCACTTTGCAACATTTATCTTTTCTTATTAAAACCTGAAATTATTTCATGGGTTTCACAGTGAGCTCATGACACTGGCATACGGTTTGGTTATGAAACTTAAAATGTTTCACAGTGGAAACTGTGTGTGTAATTTTTCAGTTACAGCAGACTGCCTCTGCTGTCCAGCTACTGTGTTGATTCATTATTAGTGTAGAAAAAAGTAATTTGTAATGATTTGAATTTATATTGCTAATAATTCTATAAAGACTTTCTAATCCTCTGTTTCTCTGTCAACCTTAATCAAGAAATGCACCTCAGCAAAATCACTCATCAGCCTGTAAAAAAAAAAGCCCCAAATTCTTAATTTGTTTGTTCAAAACACCTCAGAAACTTTGCAAGCCCACAGCCTCGCCCTCATGAGCCCCCACCCATAATCTCAACTTTTCTCCTTGTCCCCCCACCACCACCATCCAAACATGTCCTCCAGCCAGGTTTATTATGCTGTTTCATGCAGACCAAAATTGCAGCTGCATGGAGCACAATCTGGAGCACATTAACTTAGGCGCTGTGATTTATAAATTGTTTCTCAGGCCATAAATCCCTGCTGCAATTGTGCACAAGCACCCCTCTTTTTCTCCAGTCACTCCTGCTTCCCTCTCCTTCTTTCTCTTAGTGTCTCGCACTCTCTAGCAGCTTACAGTCGCTTGGGTTAACACCTAATTGTTTGCAGAAGTGTGCAGATTGGATTGAGCAGAAGTTTGTTGCATTGTGGTGCAGATTTAGTGCTAGCAGAAACAGCTTTTTATGAAAGATAAACTTTCCTCCCATTTTATTGTATTTATAAACCTCACTATAGCATGGTGTGAGATAAAAATCCAAAATGTGGAGTGAGAATTTTTGCCTTTAGCTCCATGTTACTGTGGTTCATGCTCTGCATTCCTGAATACTGTGTAATTGTAAGGGGCCTCTTCTAAACTCTGTCCCTGGAAATCTGATATTTACAGCAGCCCCCCGATCGTAATCACCTTGCTATTCTAATTCGATTGTATTGAAACTGAAAGATAGCAGCAGCTGTATATATTGTTTTAAACAGCATATCAAGCCTTGAGTTGTCAGTGGTCTGGTTAATGTCAAAAAGACAATTTTTAACAGGCTCTGAAAACTGGAACACCATATATTAATTACTATTGGTTCCTTAAGAATGTCTCTGTTTTCTCATTATGAGTAAAAAGTAATTTAATTAATATTGACAGATGAATGGACTGACATTCTGGAGTGAATGATGGTCCCTTGCTTGTTTCTACTATTGTTTACTTTCAAGAGACTTGATGAACCTTGAAGAGGTAGGCGTGACCAAACTTCATCCACTGAAAATCCCACCCCTGAAAACCTACACGTTTTTACTGCAAAATGTGTCCTTTACAAAGTTTCAGAGCCCTCGGATGTGAACTGAACTGAATTTATAGCTAACCCTATCACCAGATCATGATTTAGCACTCAATATCACTATCCTCAGCATGATAAAAATGAAGCCTCTGGATTGCAGGGGAACGACTTTTACAAAATAAAAAATCCTTTGGCGACATTCCAGACCTCCCTGCAGTTTGCTGAAAATACGTGTAAGTAATCCTGGGGAATGTCATGGTAGTGAGTTGTGCACAGTGTCACACACTGTAAAAGTCTCAAAGTACTTTAGAAAATATTTTCATATGCACTGAGCTCCTGTGTAATATTGCCAAGCATTATTATTAAGATTATTTTCAGTCCTTAAAATTATTACTTTTTGTCCCATTTAACTCGTTATTATTGAGGAAATGACAGATGACAACTATTTTTCTTATAGCCACTTTGATGCAGTTGAGTTCTTACCAAAACTAAAACATTTACACATTTTATTACACTGTTTTATCATCTGTCCTCAAAGTTTTCATCTCAGGGCTTTCGTTTCTAACAGTCAGGCGCTGTGTCTCTCTGTGACAGGAGATGAGTGGGGAAACATACCTGTGGTGTGTGAATGTGCGAGTAGAACAGAGGTGGGGAGGCAGGCGCTGGGGAGGCGGAGAGGAGACGGAGAGTGGAGAGAGTGGGGTTAGCAGTGGGGTGATAGGCATGTCAGGTAGTAAAAACTGAGATGAGGCAGGGACCAGAAGTCTGCAGAGCCTGGAGATTTGCGCCTGCACTCACAGCGCAAACGCATGAGGCATCTGCAGACAGCTCTGTGTGTGTGTGTGTGTGTGTGTGTGTGTGTGCGTGTGTGGTGATGGGGGAAGGGCTGCTGCTCAGGACATGGGGGTGGGGGTGTGGAGCTGGATGGTGGTGTTGGGTGGTGGTAAAGAGAGAGAGAGGAGGAGATGGGAGGGGTGGACTTGCAGAGTGAACACAATCAGCCCTCTGTTTTCATAAGACTTGTGGTATGTGAGAGCAGAAACAAATGTGTTTAATTTAGGCCCTTTTTTCTCTCTCTTGCCTTCCCTTCTACACCCACTTGTGCCCACCTCAGTTTTTCAAAACTTTTTCCCTTCAGGATGCTTCATTGCCTCTTGCTTCTGTCAGCTGCTCTTAAGGAGTGTTTCAAAAGAGTCAAAAGCTAAAAAAAAAAAATCAAAAACAATAACCCACTGTGCCCTGTCAGAAAAAGACTTTTAGCAGACATACTAAAATTTACTCCTGGAGGTTGGGGGTAAATATTTATCTGCGATTTCTGGAAAAGGAAGGAAAAAAGGTTTTTTTAATGTCTTCAGCCAGAGTTTGGGGTGATTCATGTGCTGTGGTATTTGCCCTATTCAGTGTGAGGGGTACATGCTAGACTTATTATTGCCTCTTAAATGCCTTGGCAGGAAACACTGTATTATATTGGTAACCCATGCTGTCTCCAGTCAATTTGTGTTTGGTCATAAACGAAAAATTCAGTTCTCACTGATGTGTCATTGGCGTAGACCTGGACAGACACAGACACACACACACAGACACACACACACACACACACACACACACACCAATACACACACCTACACTTACACACGCATAAACACACACACACATACACTCACACATTTGTTTTCTAAGTCAAGCTTTACTGTAAACATCCAGCCAACCGCTGGTAACCACCTCGTGTTCTGGAGTTAATTATACAGACGTTTACGGCTGTGAATTTAAATGAAACAAGGCTACTCCCCAAACAATAAAAAGCTGTGTTCCTGTGCGACTGGACAAACAATGCCACGGGACATGGAAAAAAACAACGTCTTTGACATTTGAGGTGTAGCCTGTCTTGACATCAGATCACACTGACATTAAGAGGAGCAGCCTGTGACAATTGAAAGCAGATCTCCTGAGTACGGGAAACCACATAACTGACTTCTCATAATTGACTTGAATAGCTTCGCACCCTCCTCTTTATGTTTATGAGGTGGCCTTGCTCTTACCAGATGCATAATTAATTTCTTGTGTGTGTAATTATACAGTAGAGCTTTATATGACCTGTTGTTGTGCTCTATAACAGAATTACTCACTTATTCCTAGGTTTGCTCAAAGTTCAAGAACTTTCCTTTAAATAAGTCTGATTAAAAATGAATGAAAGTATATGAGACAGCTTAAGAATAAGGGCAGCTTCATTTAAACACTCATATGAGTTCTAGACGCAGGAAGCAATAACTTGGGATCATGTCATGTAAAAGGAAGAAAAAAAAAACAAACCCTGAAACAAATAATTGCTTGAGTTGCATAAAATGTCTCCTGCTGAAGTTGCAGCTCACTCACCGGGATAGACTGTTAAAGAAGCTTTTTACGGGGAGTTATCTTGGCCTCGTATTCTGTTAATGCTGTTTTATTGCTGAAACAGGAGTAAATTCACTCCCAGGACTTTTCAAATGAAACCAGGTTGCTTGGTCCATTTGTGTGGCAGTCATTCGACATCGTCACTCAGTGGGCATTTTAAAGTTGAATCTTGGAAAATCTTTTGTTGAAAAGAAAGACCTGTATGCTTCATATGCAGCAGCTATTTTTTTCAGATTTTGGAATAATAAATTATATGACTTTCACTTTCCTCTAAATACCCTAATGGGCTGCTGAGACATGTATGTGGCTGAAGCTTCAGGAAGCGTGTGTGACCATCTTGGAAAAACCTTGACGCTGCGTTGTTTGGACCTCCCTCACGCTGCCTCCCCTCTTCACTCTCCTCTCTCCCTCTTTGCGCTAATAGTTCTTTTGTGTACGAGAGCATGTTAAGAGGCCAATGAGCCTGGCCTTAATAGGCCATGTTACCATAGTAACCACAGCACTCTGGGTGTCTGACCTTTGACCCAGTTTTTTTTACAGGCTGTGAATAAGAGTGCAGGACGACCAACCGGGTCACAATAGAGGCCCGGCAAACTGAGGCAGTGCCCCTGTCATGGTCACTTAACTTCATTCCCCTATGGGCTAATGGACACTTCAAATGTTGTCGCCATTAGCAGGAGGCTACTGCTGCTGCTGCACCACTGGCTTCCCAGGGTTGATATAATGTATAAGGGTTAATTGAATGGGGTTAATATAATGTAAGATTCAAGTATTGAGGTGAAACGGGACAGTAGAAATTCATACAGTTTTTTTTAGGGATGACTTTACACAGCAGCTGAGTGCAGGTAGATGACACACAGCACTGAAAAAATGCTAAAATCCTTCAGTGTCAGAAAGCAGTTACACTCCCACCAAAATATTTTCATTGTTCCTTTCTCTTTGTACCTTCCCTGAAGACATCTTTGAGTACTATCTTCCTCTTTGACTAATCTACTGATTTTATTAAGGACTAGATAAATGGACAAGGCCTCCATTCAGAAACTTTGCAGAGGCCCAATGTTGCATTGCAGGTCTGAGCAGCTGAGCAGCTTGTCGTTTCCCCATCAATTACACACTAATTAGCACAATGACTGCCGGGGTTTGCTTAAGAATTGTCAATGTAATTGCTTTTAATGTTGACAAACAATGAGGCTCAAAATGGGCCTTGAAAGACAAGGCGAGGGGCTACTTACTCACATTGTCTTTGTGCCCAGAGCTTTTAATTGTGTTTCATGCATAGATCAGGTTGAAGTGTCAATGGCCCCGCATGAGCAGGTGATATCAGCAAAGCAAACCAGGGAGGGACTGTTGTGTAGGGGGCCTGACAGGGCTATTGTCTGAAGTTGCTGTTCATATGGGCAGGGGATGGTAATTAACACCTCAGCCAAACAGCAAGCTGTGTGGCCCATTTGTTTTCTGCTGGGGGGTAAAAGAAAACAGTGGGGAGGGGTTCTTGACACAGTAGGTGATTGACATTATCTGCTAAAGAGATCCGTACAGGCATTCCTGCTGCTGCGTTATTTAAGTTGGCCAAAGCCATTTCACAAGCGTCAGGTCTCGTCTGAGCTGCCACTTATTTACCTTTTGACTTCTTTTGATTGTTTGCGCTTGACTGACTGAGTTAATCCAATTGCGCATAATAATCAGTTTCATGTAATGTGTTTTAGATAGTCACTGTTAGCTGGTATATCTTTTCCCCAGAGTCAAGATATGTGTTATAAATATTTGTTTTGAAGAGTTGTGAATATAATTTTAAATGAAAGTTATTTTTTTACTTCACTTTTGGTCTGATTGACAGTCATTATGACTTCTCAGTGCAGCCCTCAAGTCGTCACATAGTTGCTAGCAAAGTTTGGGATTTTTTTCTGTCCATTTGGCAGAGTGTCTGACTTAGTTTGACAGCAAATGTCCAGACATCTGTCTCTTCTCCGTGCTCTGATGTTGGCCTGCAGTATGGCACCACACACTTCAGAGATGACAAAGACTCTTGGCTGTGTTTTCCTCCGCTCTGTGAGAGCAATGTAACAATTAGAATCCAACTCTGGCAGGCCACATGCCCCCTAGCATATGTTGCATTCTCTCAGTTCAAAAAACCAAAGGGCTCCAGTGCAGCTTTGTGGAAATTTCAGTGGCATCACTGCCACCTTTGTCGCATCTGGGTCCTGTAAAAGTAGCACATGCTACTGATGTCTATTCTGAGTGTTGGAGGCGGCAGGGAAGGCTGGAAGACAATTAGAGAGCTACGAAAATGGATCAGCTGAACTTCACTTTAGTTACACATTTCTTTCAGTACTCTGTCCGAGTTTGTTTACCACTGCTTCCAGCTACCATGCTGACACACACATTGCTATGGGTCCCAACCATATGTCTGTATTTGTTTCTAATAAAATAAGGGCATGAGTAAACCATAACTAAATATCTTGCATTTACATTGATATCAGTTTGTCTTCAGTTTCGATCTTTTACAAACATTTAACATCATTAAAGTCATATCATAACTATTCAAATCATCCCTTTTAAACGCTGGCGTCACTTTATGTTTTTTTTATTGTAACACTAAAAAAGTTTTTGCTGAGCAGCATGGCCCACAATTCCTTGATTTGTGTTTCCTGAAACAACTCACAGACCCAAACACCCTCCGTCTCTTGCTCTCACGTGTTAGTGAGCGGTTTGCTGCTCTAGTCTGGGCTGGAGCTAATGTGACAGTGTGTGGCGGGCATTACCTGCCTGCATGTTTCAGGGACTGTGTGAACAGTTGCTCCATGGGCCATACTGGCAATTAAAAGAAAAGTAGGCGCTCAGAAAAAAAGTGCCTTGGGGCATGTTCCCAGTCCTGGCAGAAGCTGTCAAATAAGGGATGGATTGGGTGGGAGAACCAGGGTGGGCACGACCGAGCTCGACCAAACGCTCACAATAGCGCTTGTTTCATTTGTGGAAGGACTCATGATTGACATAGATTAGACAGAGAATACTGCATTGTTTTGGATTTTTTCTCCGGAGAGTAGCATTCATTAGGCACCATGCACACAGCAGAGTAAAGTTTCAATAGGGAGCTAGCAGTCTTTAAAAGCAACTGCCTCCTGACAGTTGTATGGACTTGGGCCCATTAGTTGGAAGCTACGATTCAGCCTTGAGCAGTATAGTGAAAATGAAGAGGGCTGATGTCAACTCTAAGAATTTCCCCCCTTTTCGAAGGGAAAAAGGGTCCCCTTCCCCCTGCCTCAGCGCTCTGTTGGACCCCAGCTGTCAGGAAACAATACCCTCTGCCTGCTCCGACAAACTCATTCCTGAAAATGTTTTTTTTTCCCTCCTCTCCCTTTCCCCCTCTTGCTATAATGTCTTTTCCATTTTTAACCCACAGCCATCCAAGCTTCCTTCCTCCTTACAAACTCGAAGTGATGAATGAAGTTTTAAAAATCAAAACATGAATGCACGACTCCTTCAGTTTTGCTTCAGCTTGTGTGCCATCATTTATCCTGCACCAAATTTTGATAGTTAGACATCCCTTTCTATATATTACTTCAGCAGTTGTGGTGGTAATTTTTTTAAGTCTAAGACACTTTTTTTTTTTGTCTTTTACGTTCATCACATGTTTGGTATTATTAAACATGCATAGAAATCCATAAGCATAATGCTATGTAAATAGCAGCCATAACATACATTGCAGAACGATAATTGCGATTGCATGGTGAGGTTGTGCAACCACCTCTAACAATTTATAGCCCATAAAGCTTACATTGTTCTGTGCAGTTTAAATAATGACCTACAGTACCTTTATGTGTCTGCACATGGGCCAGGGTGAGCAAAACATAACCTATAATATAAAACCATTTTAATTAATTTGAAATTGTACCAGGGAGAAAATCCACATGCATGACAAGCTGCTCTATCCGGTATTTAAACTGATTCATAAACCAGATGGTTGAGCCGTGCTTCTGGAGCTCTGGCTTCATGCTATCTCCATTGCTGGAGGACAAACACAAAAAAAAAAAAAAAAAATGCTCAGCTTGTTGTATTGAGCAGTAAATCACGAAAACCTCTCCTCGAGTACACAGCTCTTACTCCATGGCACAGTCGCAAAGGGATGGTCAAAAGCAATAATAAGACAAACTGTCGTGGAAATCTTTGTGACAAGCGAGAAAGAAAGAAGGAAACCAAACACTTACACAATCCTTTATGATAACTTTGATACATTTGTGAAGAATTGTGATACTGGAAGGAGGAGGGACCATGGCCCTAAGGGTCAAAAGGCCAAACCATTTGAGACTGATGGTCAGGAGTTAGCTTTGAGTCTAGAGCTCAGCCTTTTACTGCACTGTAGATGGGGCTTCCTTCCAGCTGTCTCTTCCCACCCGCTCAGCGATGGGCGCCCACAGCTGGCCTCTTGTTTTTCCTTGACAAACAGCAATTTCACAGTCCTCCACCAGCCTGTTGTGTTCACATCGCTCTCCCTGCTCTTCCCTGTGCCAGAACTCACTGTCTGACTCCAGCAGTAGTGTGGGTCTTGTACAGGTGTCTGCTGGAGATCTCTGTGGGTTTGACACCATTCAAACCATTTGTGCATACTTTAGGAAATGATGTGCTCCCACTGGTTCTGTGATTGTAAATATGAGAGGGTGATTTTTGCACATTAGACACTTTTATTTGGCATTCGGTCTCTATGTCCTGTCTATTTTTGAATACATTTTGTTAAATCATGTATATTTTGTGCTGTTATCACCGTGCCTGTTTCTGCAGCAGTGCATCTGATTTTGTGATTCAATTCTGCTCCTTTTCTCTCACCCACAGTACCTGCAGATGAAATGGCCTCTTTTGGATGTTCCCGGATCTGCAGGACTAAAAGACTCCCGTTCTCCCACGCCAGGGCATTTAGTAAGTAGACATTAGTACAAAACAAAACATAAATTTGATTATGACAAAATCAAGCACAAAAAAAACAAAAAACAAAAAAAAACATCAAAGCTGCAGCTTAAGCAATATCAATAATGGTATTGGAATTAAACTTAAATTTGCTTTGAGCATTGACAGTTTTATTATTCGTTGATCTTAAATTTGATTTCATGTGTTTTGATTGAGTGTATGCCTAAGAAAGATTTCTACCATGTTACAGCTAGTGCTGCAAATAATTAAACAAAATTTATGTAAGTGGACACAAGTAGAGTCCCATCATTTTGACTTCCTAATTTTGTGCCCCTAATAAGATATTTCCTCCAGGCTGATTTTTATGAGACGTTAACCCAATTATCAAACGTAAACTTATTGGCCCAATCAGGTAATGGCGAACCATATAAATTATTTAATAAAACTAACACTATAATGTGGTTTTTCACTGTAATGAAATTATAGTGTGCATTTAAATCTTCTGGTTCCCACTCATGCATGTACAGCTACCCCCACAACCCCCTTCCGCACCCGCAGGGCAACTGCTGAACAGCCTGTCTGTCTTTACCAAAATAACTTCACCAGAGGTTTCTCAGGTTTGAACCTCCTTGCCATTCGTGAACTTTCCCACATAGGTGTGAACTAGTTATCATGGTGTCTTGTTCTGGTTAGACAATCCAGGGCCTCAGCAGACCTGTTTGGGTTGTAGCTTTGCTGAGGGATGCGTGTTCAGAATTGAAAACATTAGATAACATGAGACCGAGAACATCTATCTTAACATATCACCTGTTTGATTGTATCAAGGCGTATTCTGGTTTGGGAAGTCACGTTAAGTAGTGCATGGAGCAGAAAGCCACTGTCACTACACTTAAGTAAAAAGAGGCATTGTGACTCAGTCCCCTGACCTTACATACCCTGGCTAGACATGCTTGCTGATTTTGTGGTTGATTCGTTTCAGCCCATAATCTTAGTGAAGTACATGACAAAGTCCTCATTGAGTGCAGCGAGTGGAAAATTGTTGAAAAGGGAACAGAGTTTGCTCATGGGAATCCAGGACAGAGCATCAGTGGAATCAATTGAAGATGTTTTACTAGAATAAATTTTGACCTGTCATTGACCCTGTTGATTTTTCTAGAGGACACAGCAGCTGCTGTGTGAAATTTTGTTGCTGCAAACTGATTTTAATTTATTTGACCAACATCTAAAATTACAGAACGCCTGACCTCACACTGTAGGGAGACACACTTAAGTGAAAAAGCCAAAACCATGAGTATGACAATAGGAATTAGGATTTAAAGGAAATGAAAGCACATTGATTGAGGTTGAATTCTCTGCTTGAATTGGTTCTGTTCTGTTCCTCAGTGGTAGCTGCTACTTTTCATGCAGCTCTGTGTTGCTTTGTTTGTGTGTGTGGCCTTCATCTCTTTGAACGTCATTAAACCAGGAAAGTCAATACAGAAAGAAACATTGTAGAAAACTGGAGAATGTGAGGAATCAAACTGTTTTTTTTTTTTTTTTTTGTTCACTGAATAAGTTTGTGTATTTAAATATATACCTTGTTTAGGTTTGGAAGAATTGCATTTTTTGGTAAACTACATCTTGCTTACCTACATACAGGTTCTATGTTTTTATCAAGGTTAATGTTTTAAAAAGAGATAAGACATGATCATTTTACTATGTTTATTGCTATTAAAGGCACAGCTGTAATGTCTGGGCAGTCCAATGCCAGATAGCTGAGGTGAAACACTTTATTTGGCATATATGAGATAACATTACTGTGTTAGAACTTATGTAACACTCTCGTGTTAAAGAAGTAGAAAAGGTAGAGAAGTTCACCGACAGTGTAACCGTTTTCATTATGTGGACTAAAAGAGGAAATCACCGTGCCTGATCTGGTGACCTGTTACCCGAGGGTCATTTGATGTGTGGCGGGAGGCTCTTATTCTGGGTATGGCGTACCCTAGGCACAGAGAATAGAAAGTGAAACACCCCACTGAGCCCTCAGCCCCCCTCTTTGGGCCAGGAGCCCACATGCCCCTCTGGTGTGCTGCTGCTGACAGAGAGCCAGGCTGATTATGTGCTCATTACTCCAGCCGAGGAGAGAGAGGGAGAGTGGGAGGGGAGCAGCAGGCTGGCTCCCCAGGCCTGCAGACTCCCCAGGCCCCAACACTGCACTAATGAGAGCAGGGGGAGCGGATGGGCACACATGGGGGGCCAGGGATTACTGCCCAGGGCCAAGAGAAGCCAGAGAGAGAGAGACCCGAGGAGAGGCAGTGAGGAGACACCAGCAGGGACTCCTGAAACAGACCTGTACTTCTGCAGTCATTTAAAATCTGACATTGTTGTTTTGGTTTCATGATTGACTGGTATGGTTTGGACTATCTGTCGAGACCTGCACATGTATATATTATATTTTATATACATGCCAACTATGCATAATGTTTACAGGATTTTGCAGTGTATCAGCTGAAAGGCCTGCTTACTCAGATACCTTTTCAGCAAGTCATCACATGAAGACAATGCTGATATTTAGATTTTTTTGTGCATATATCATTTTGCAGTCATATGTATGCTCGCAGGCATCAGTGTAATTATTGTTGATGAACTGACATTGCTTTGACATTTCTGCTACTTTTAGCAATGTGGGACAAAAGGAGATGGTGTAAAATAGAAGTCAGAGCATTCAGTGGATATGAAAGGTCTAGGAAGGACCATCATGTCACTGTGCAGATTGGGTCCATAAGGCCAGTATGCTAATCGAAGCCTGCTCTGGCCTGAGATCCTCAATAATTCAACAGACAGGTTTGTTTAGCATTCAGTTGGTATTGCTTTTGGTAGTAATGGTGGTGGGTAGTGGTGGGGTGGGAGGACAGGGAAGAAGAGAACAAGCTTTTCTATGAACATGCCACACCCCGCCATGCATACACACACACATGGAGATGTCCAGCACCCCAAAACCCCCATATCAGTGCCTGTGTTCAGCGGGCTGCCTCCTTATGAATAATACATCAAAGGCACTGCAGGGCCAGGTGATGCAGTACGGGGAACCTGTCAGCCCATCAGTAGTGACCGATCTGGACCAGGAAGGAGGAAGGAAGCAGAGGATGGCGGCTGTCAGTATTATCTGCATCTCTTACTCATCATTCGCAATGTACTGATTCACAGTCATTAACACTTTGCTGATAATGATGTCAAGGCTACGTATTTCCCTCACCGAGTTCATTCAGTCACTTGCAGCAATTTGTCCATAAGACCTATTCTCTGTGTCATTACCAGCCTCACTGTTACACTGGATTAGAAGGAGCTGTGACTCCCTAATGAGGCAGAACTGACCAGAGTGTCTGTCCCTCAGTTACTTATCAGATCCCAGCTCACTCAGTGTTCAGATATGAGCTGATCTTCACTTGACAGGGACACAAGAATAGCCTTCTTTGTCTTAATATTGTATTAGTGTTTAGAGTAATGAAGGCAATAAGGGACCTGGTCCTGACAGCATGTCATAAGTCACTTAGTCACCGAATTGTTTAAGTGAATTGAAGTGGCAAGGTCTAGGGCAGCATTCCAGAGATGCCTTTGCCTCCCTTCATGCATCTGGTGCAATCTCTACCTCGCCCTGCTGGATGACAGTTTAAGTAGAGATATTAGCTGAAAATATGCTTGTTTTTTTTCCTCCTTACTCAAAGCCATACGTATACTTGCTTTCGACCCATATTCTTTCAACAGACCTTTGACTGGGAGTCCGGTGAGATTTTCTCGTTTTGCATTAGGCCGTGAACAAGCAGGATCCATCATGAAATCAAAGGCTTTGGGAGGACTGAACTGAATACTGATCTAAAGTCTGCAGTCCTGCTGGGCCACTGCAGAGACAAGATCCTCTTCAGGAATGAAATAAGGAACCAGCACTTTGATTTCAGTCAAACTCTGAAACAATACAGACTTAGCAACATAAAATAGGTAAAATTATTGTTTTGTTAAGTGGCTGAATTGAAGAGAATGTCATGTTTACAAAGATCCTGATGTAATTTCTCCATGTTTGTGTCCATTGGTAATGTGCTGATTTTTCTCTCTCTCAAATTTATTCAGTGATCATTAATATTATTATTAAATTCAGTAATATGACTTCACTTCGCGATGTATTATTCCAACCTAGAATATAGCTACTGACCTTTTCAGAAGCAATGATCAGACAAAAAGCACACATCCGTGATGAATGGCATAGTTTCGGAGTGGTTGATTTTGAAGACATACGACACGGTTAACCCACTCTCACGTCCGCTTCCTGTTGGCGTTGACAAACAAGGCTTGAATTTCTCAGCATGCCAGGCATTCTTTTCACCCTGTCTTTCCTGGAGTTTTGAAAGGCCTCTGAGCCTCCCACCCAGAATCACCGAGCATAAAGACACACAAAGCTGCAGGGTTATTCAGTTTGTTCTAAGCTCTCTTCCCCATCGGCTGTTTGCCTAGTAACTCAATTCAGATGTGCAGGATCCAAAAACATGTTTGCTTGAATGAAATCCTCCCCTCCACCCACATTGACCAAGGACTGTGCTTTTCTTAGCAGCGTTCCAAGTTGGACAGCCAAGCGAAGTACTGCCATCTCGGCCTTTTTAGGTTCAACCCCTCTTTAAGAGACAGATATCTTTTCTTTGCATCAGCTCAGCAACGTTTTGCTGTTTTTTAAACCTTCCTCATACTACGTCCAGTCACTCTCACCAGACCAGTTCTGAGTGTTTTTACTTTCTAGCTGAGAGGTCCAGACCTGTTTGCAACAAGTGCCTCTGTGTAAAGAGCATGATTTCTGTCTGTCAATGTAGACACCGTCTGCTTCCAGTTTGTGCTTTATCCGTCGTATCCCATAGATAGAGTTTATATTTAAAACACAGCTCATGTTCCTTGTGGTTTCCTTATTACACTTTTGCTTGTGGATCATGAGACCAGACATACGAAGCTGTCATGGGCCAGAGGAGTATCGCCTCTACATGTGATGCAAGTGAAAGAAGGCGTTGATACATAAGTGTTTAGTTTTATGTTATGATTGAGCCATTGGTTTAGTTTTTTTTTTTTTTTTTATTTTACAGTCACATTTAATGCTCCAAGAACTCTGAAGAGTTTAATTAATTTAAATTAGATTGAAAAATATGATGCAGATTCGTTTAAAAAACAAATCTGATTTAAAGAGAGAAATTTACTTGACGAAATAACCGTCTTTATGCCTAACAGATGTGGCAGGTAGGATATGTGTCAGAATGAGTTTGAGTAGGCGCAACCTGCACACTCTGTTTTCCGCCACATTTTGTCAGACTGTTGAACTGAAAGACAGCCCGGAGTTGAAAGTAGTGCTTTCAAACTTCGAAATCTGTTTAGAGCACACGATTGGTGTATTCCAGGATATGAATAATTAATAGACATCATTTCAAATTCTCACTGAACTCCTTCCCAAAATGTGTTGGCACCCAGGTCTAGAGGTCTCAAACAGCCCTCACAATATAGGGAAATTTCAGGCATATTGTACATGAAGTAGAACAACAAAGCACAACTCAAATATACATGACATGTGGGACCTGGGATTTCAGTCAAGCAAGTCAACATCATTTCTGCCATGAAGTTTTAGTAAAGCCTTTCTGTGAAATCATGTTCTCTACAAATACGTTGATGTTACATGCTCTCTGAAGAAACTGAACAGGTCCTGAGAAACGTGATCTTAATATAGCCATCTTAAACACCACTGCACTTTTTCCTCACTCCGTGTAGCATTAGTAGAATTAAAGTATATTTTAAACATGGGAGAAAGTAATTTTCCAAAGATTTAAAAGGAGGAAAAGGTTGGGCCTTCCTTTAAAAAAAAGTGGCAGAAAAAAAAAAAAAAAGCAAAGATTCGGAACAATTCTAAGCAGCATGAAGCAAGAGAGTATACAGAAGTCTCAATGCAAACCTTGTTCCCTAGCAGACCATGTTGGAGAGAGACGAGAGGTTGAGAAGGGGGTTGGGAGGGATATTGAAGAAAGGTTAGCCTGGACGAACAAGACTCCTTTCTCCCCCCCACCGCTTGACCCTCCCATGTGACAAGTTGAGCCAACAAGTGCTCCATTCAGCCAGGCAGCCAGGGGAAATGACTGTGAGCCTGAGCGCTGCCTAATGAAAGTAGAGACGCTGGTTGTTATTATTATTGTCTTCATCATCCTCGTCGTAGTTGTAATGTCAGATCTCAGCAAGAATCTGCACTTGCAAAATTTTGTTGGAACAGGTAAAACATTCACTGGGTGTAAAAGGTTCGGCTTCATCGCTATGGTCTTCACTGCTTACCTTAGGTTATACAGAATTTGAAATGTTTTTCTCTAGTGGGTGATCTATGGTGTAACACAGCAGTGTAATCCACCCATGGGTGTCTGCTTGGTCCAATCAAATGACTGCTGTCAGACAGAGTGGGGGATGATGTCGCCAGTTGTTTATGAGTGTTTGGTTTACCTTAGCCTGATTGTGTTTGTTTGTGGCTTCTTGGTGTGACTTTTGGAGTCAGTGGCACCGTTGTTTTTCTTGTTGGACTGAACAAACAGTTCTCTCCTTAGCTAAATGACCATAATGGTCTTGGCATGTGTCTGCAAGGCTTTTTTAGTGTTCCTTGGTGTGGGTCCAGATTGCATCACAGGGCTGGTCACATGCACAGACTGTGATGTTTACCATGGAGGGCATTCACACATTATGGCCTATTTACTCCATGTATTTCTTCTGAACAATGGCCAACAGAAATCATATACACTGTGTAATATTGGATAGTAATTTGCTTGTTTCAGTTATAAGCTTAACAGCTTTGATGAATCACTTCTCTCAGTATGTGTCAGACACCTGTTGCATGCTGGTCACATGCTGTTCATAAATTCTTTTTTTCTGTTCTCTTGTTTTTTTTTTTCTTCACATCACCAGTCCAATAAAGTGCCCGTGGTGCAGCATGGCCACCATGTCCACCCACTGACACCCCTTATCACCTACAGCAATGAACACTTCTCCCCCGGCACGCCGCCATCACACCTTTCCCCTGAGATCCTCGACCCAAAGACAGGTAAGGTCTGATGGGCGGATACTGATTCACTTTACTCTACAGTACATCTTGAAGAAAGTGAAACTCTACATAAAATCTATCAGTAGTATTAAAAGGTGGCTGGGAAAGAATTTAGGTTTGTCTTTTTTAAAAGCTGGTTTGTCCTGTTCTTGGCGTCTGCAGGTATTCCGAGGACACCTCATCCATCGGAGCTCTCTCCATACTACCCTTTGTCTCCGGGTGCTGTTGGTTCTATCGCACACCCTCTGAGCTGGCTCATGCCACAGTAAGTTTCTTTTACTGTCAGCTGTCCACACAGCCAGGTGTGTCCTAAACATGTATAAACTGAATATGTTGATGGTTATGATTTTTTTCTAAATGTTACATTAACATGCTCTTACCTCAAAATGTCGGACAGATATCTCAAATCGTTTTGTTTGCAATAGTTTGTTTTGCGGGTATGTTCATTTGCTGTGAGGTTGCATGTCGTCGCACCACAGTGTGATGGGTTATAACTACTTGTGAGATAAAAAGCACATTTTTGGATCAGGTTCAAATCAAGACGCAAGAAGGAAAACTGGAAAAACCTCATATTTTTGCTTAAAGCAATGTCTGATTTTTATGTTTGGTTGTCTAAGTGCAGGTGCACCAATAATAAATTAAACACTTGAGTTTACTAGGAGGAATTTATAAACATTTATTGGTTTATGCTACAGGTCTTGTAATGAATTGCAGTGGTGCTGCTCCACAGGCAGGGGATTTGAGTTGATGAGTAGCGGATTAGTACCGGTGGGTTAGCTGTCAGCTGTGTTTGATCGACCTCACACCAGAGCTTTAGCTCACTGTGTTTCCCTCTGTCTCTAAGGCAGGGCCAGCCCATGTACTCCATCCCTCCAGGCGGATTTCGTCACCCCTATCCAGCGCTTGCAATGAATGCATCCATGTCCAGGTGAGCAGATCATGTTCAGTAACACACCCACACTCGGAAAGGGAGACATTTAATATAAGCTGCTTCCATACGTGCTGTAATCACATTTCTCCTACTGTGCTTTCTTTGAGACTGCAGGTAAATGACTGGTGTGTAGTTTTAAACTCTCACAATACACAAAAATCCTGTTTTGAATGGTTGATTAATATCTATTATCTATTAATGTATATATCAATCACATAAATGTAGGATACAGGAAAAAAATAAATAACTGAATCATACTTTTTAACAAAACACTGTCAGATCACAGACGGCCACTGTTGTCAGGACTACAAAGGGATGTGAGGTCTAAGTCTATCACAGACAAGTTCAGCTTCCTAAATAGAGAATTTAATAATTGACATTCAGCACTCCTCTCCTGTCTTTTCTCTCAGAGCTAAACTTCTGTGGTCAGGCCAGTGTTCACACACACACACACACACACGCACACACACACACACAGCAGCAAGATGAAAGGGCTGAGAATCGATTAGGACAAATCAAAGCTCATCTGAACCTACACGTCCCATCAGAATAAGCTCTCTGACCCTCTGTCAAATTTGGAAAGATTTGTAGAGAGCCTTCCGGTGTTAGTATGAGATGAAATATTCAGAAGGGTCTCTGTGATCGATATCATGTGTAGTTCCAGATGAACTCACAACAATAACAACAAACCTCATGTAAGTTTTTATACTCTTTAAGGCGTCACATTTAGTGCATGCCAACACTCCCACCAGTCTGTATAATTTCAACTGTGGCATTTCATGACAACAGGCTGTTGTCATGAATATGTTTCTGAGTGAGGCTTGTACAATGTAATATTATTTTAAAATCATTTGTTAATCACAGACAATAAGATAAAAAAAAAATTAATTAGAATTATTATAATAAATAATCCAGCAAGTAAGAATTTATCATCACTACTTGAAGCAACATAAAGTTATTCACTGGGGATTAAGCAGGATGTTTACACATTTAGTTTATAGTTTAGGTTTATTACTAAGGGAATGATGCGATCTCCTTGTATATACAGTGTAAATAATTAAGCATGTGAAGAAAATTCAAAGATAAATATCAATTCTTAATTAGAGCTGTATTAGACCATATGTATTTAGAAACTTTAGGTTGTTTTCAGTCGTATAGTGAATATTGAGTGAGGAGTCAAAACAAGCTTTCACCTGTCCTGCAATTCTCCTGTGCCAGGCGCCTCAGTATGTAAGTTAACACTGTGTTGGTCCGCACTTTGTTGTTATATTGTAAGATAAAGCACTGGACTCACCTAATGCAAATACAAGGTTATATTGTGCATTGTCTCCCGTGAGAGTCTGTGTAATATCTGAAAAGACTTAAAATAGAGGAATTTTCCTAACTAAGATTAACTAGAGGGGTGTGTGATAGGGGGGTATCCATACTGTATGGAGCTCATTTTGCCCTTTTGTCCATTACAATGCTCCATTGTATTAACAATTGGAAATTGAGAGAGACACTTTGTAAAGGTGTTCTGTGTGAACGGCTGTCAGAACGCTCCCCGTGGTCTGGAGCGCGGTAAGGAAAATGGTTTCAGGTGTCACGGCCATGCTGTTGCCATGGTAACAACACACTCCACTTTTCTCCAGCCATTGCTGAATAAAGGGGCTTTTGAAAAAGTCTTTATTTGATCAAAAAGCGAGCATGTAACTCATTGTGTGTATGAATTTGGTCTAGACAGACGCAGTAGGCATAGTGGATTTCACCTGGAGGGTTAGGCAGAGCAGTAATGCGTCATGTTAGCTGAACCTTTTCTTGTCAGGTTAAGAGAGAACGGCTGTTAAACACGACTGTTAAAACGTTGCCTTCTTTTGCCCTCTCAGCTTGGTGTCCAGCCGTTTCTCTCCTCACATGGTGACTCCGCCACCGCACAGCCTCCACCAGACCGGCATTCCTCATCCTGCCATCGTCTCCCCGGCCATCAAGCAGGAGCCTAGTGGCGACAACATCAGCCCCTCAATGCATGCGTAAGGACAATTAAAATAATAATCAGAGCTTGCTTTATGTTGCTGCACTTTGTTTACCCTGGTTTGCTATCATTCATCAGTACCACTCCACCACTGACGCTTTATTAACAAGCATCTTTTTCATGTTTTGGATTAGCAGGAAATCTCCTGTTCCTCCCAAGAAAGAAGAGGACAAGAAGCCTCATATCAAGAAGCCTCTGAATGCTTTCATGCTGTATATGAAGGAGATGAGAGCCAAAGTAGTGGCAGAGTGCACTCTGAAAGAGAGCGCTGCCATCAACCAGATCCTTGGAAGACGGGTAAGTAGCACAGACACAGAAGTCTGTAACTATCTTGGTGTGTGTGTTTAGCAGTCCTTTGATATATACTGTCTTTGTCCACAGTGGCATTCCCTGTCAAGAGAGGAGCAAGCCAAATACTATGAGCTCGCCAGAAAAGAGAGGCAGCTCCACTCCCAGCTCTACCCAGGATGGTCAGCACGAGATAACTATGTGAGTAGGACATTTCCATCTGCTCTTGTATCAGACAGTATCTCACTAGATTCGGTTAAATGTAACTGCATCAGTTAAATATACAGTAGTAACAGCACTGTTGGTCACATAAGCTGAATTTTACTGTGGTGGTTTGATTTTACTCTGCAGGGAAAGCGGAAAAAGAGAAAGAGAGAGAACAAACAAGACTCAAAACCAGAAGGTAAGAAGCTTTTCCTCCCTGAGCACCTTTATTTGTTTTCTTCATAAAGTAGAATATGAAAGAAAAACTATACAAACTAACAAGCACGTGCAACATGGGTCAGTGCACCTTTATTCTATTATTTTTTATCTCCCTTTTTTCATTTTAGCATGGATTCTTTTCCTCACTAACACTAACTTCTTTCCCTGCTTTTATACTTTGGCAAGCAGCTTATGAGGTTCAGTGCTAATAGTGGCAGGTATGTCTGCTTTAGTGCAACCAAGCAACTCTTAATTTGCCCAAAATAAAAAAAGCTATCCACACTGCAGTGCATATTTTAACGTAGTGTGTCATGTTCTTTTTTGTTTCATTGTTGCATACCATCTGAATATGTTTCACATCCTGTTTCATTCTAGTTAGTATGTTTTCGAGTTGATTTGTACATGTCATTCTTCAGAACCTTCACTGCCACCGTCTTCACTGTTTTAATAATCACTCGTTCACTTCTGTCACCAGCATTAGGGGACTTGAACCAGATTCAAAGCCAGAAACATATCCATAATTCAGCTTCTTCATTTCTTTGTTTTCCCCAGACTTCTCGATAAGAAGCAAGAAGCAGTGTGTGCAGTACCTGCCCTCAGAAAAGATGTGTGACAGCCCTGCGTCATCCCACGGCAGCATGCTGGACTCGCCAGCCACTCCGTCTGCAGCCTTGGCCTCCCCGGCTGCTCCCGCCGCCACTCACTCAGAGCAGGCCCAGCCGCTATCACTCACCACCAAACCAGAGGGACGCATGCACCACCACTTCTCCCTTCCTGGGAAGGCTTCTGGATCCACATCCTCATCTTCCTCCTCCTCCTCTTCCTCCTCCTCCCAACCCACCATCTCCCTCCCACTTGGTACTTCAGGTAGCCAGTCGACCACACCCATCCTCACCCGGCCAATTCCCTTCACCTCTCTGCACCCCTCCATGCTCTCTCCTCCTTCCCCTTTCCATCAGGCAGCCCTGCACTCCCATCATGCCCTGTTCCAGTCACAGCCCCTCTCCTTGGTTACCAAACCAACTGAATGAATCCACAAAGTCAATTTTCTCCCATTTATTTGTGCTGTATATTGCTTTTCTTTAAAATAGGTATTAGAACAACTTTTTTTCTAAATAATGAAAAGGAGGAAATACTATTGGTCAATATTTGACTGTCTCCTTTTCTACATCTCTCAATGAAACAAAATGTATTTTTTGTAAAGTTTACTGCAGAACTGGTTTCTTTTCGATGCATTTATCCAATGAACTTCTTGTATGAAAGAAGCAATGTACATAACGTTTCTTTATAAAAACAAAAAGGAACAAAAACATGTTTTCTTTTTAGCCAAAACGTGATTAATGTTAGTATTAAGTTTAAGTCATAGTACTGGCCAATAATTGCAGGCCCTTTTTCAATTCACGAGTGTGTGTCCCTTCTTTGACATGTTAAATAAACATTTGAAATTGTTTCATAAATGAAATGTCTCAGTCTGTATTTTCAGGTGCATTCGGGTTGATTTTTTGGTTTAATATGGAGAGGCCACACTGGAACTGACTACAAGTCTTTTTAACACCTGTCAATATTTTGGGCTTGTGTTATGCTTTAGTTATAAACATAAAAACTTTGCTGATGACGGCAAAGTGTTTAATGTTTTAATAAAGAAGAATTAGGCTAACCACTCTGGAAAACGAACGCCTGAACCAGGGTAACAAAATTTGAATCCCAAAATAAATACAAATAAAAAAGAAAAGAATAGACATCTGCTACTTCTTGGAAAACAGGATCCCACAACAATGACAAAAAGCAGGTCAGCTCCATCCCAGCACAGCGAACCCTACTCGGGTTTCCTGTTCCTCTTGCACTTTTATTGCATCTTTATTCACCGTTTGGCACACTGCTTAGGCTTTAATTAACTCGGAGGTAATGGGATGGAGCCCCTGGGACCTCATTAGGCATTTCAATTACTGAAAAATACACAAGGTAGGTTACAGTTTTTGGTGGCTTTGGAGATGAGGAGTAATGCCAGGGATGGACCAATTATGTCAGAGTAGGGGGGGGACTGGCAGGGACAAGCCCACTGATGCAAATCCCCTGCTGCTGTCTTGGAGAATTAACTAAAATCTTACCTACAAGAAGTTTAACTATATAGTAATGTGAAATGTTAGTTTTCAACAATTTTCGAGCAATTGGAACATTCAGCAAATACATTTTACTAAAAGAGGTGATTTTCCAGATAGTATACAGCAATTATGATTAGCTAGGTAGGATTTTACTGAGTGTTACTGGCCAGATATTAATTATCATGACTTTACTGGTCATTGTGACAGAATCAAAGGTCAGTGTCAGAAAACAAAATTACCTCTCTGGCAGACAGTCTCTTAAAACTGCAGACAGGTGGCCTGAGGATGTGTTTCCGTTTTGGGTCCCCAAGTTGAGACAGCAAACTGTCAAGTCTTCCCCGCTATGTTTTAAGAGATCATTAGCAATAATAAGGCTTTGCTTGTTTGCCGTTCAATCTTACATCATTCCAGGCACAAACCACACAGTCGATGGTGCCATGGCTGCCGACTCTGAGCCACTTCACCAACCTGTCAGTGAAATTACAGGTAATGAGTTGTCAAAACAGCCAGCAAATCTGTCTCCTCAAGGCCATACATCTAGTGCAATGTTCAGTTCTCCTAAGACAGTACCCTTATAATGAAACTCAGTCTCCAAGTGAATGACTTTAAATATTCTAGTTGTTCCAGGTTGTTCTTCAGGTAAATATTTTTTCCGTACTTGTGCCGGCTTATTTTTGTCATTTTGGGGGTTTTTTTATTCATGGAAACCCCATGAAATCTTAATTATGATTATTACACGCTCTGTGTTTTAAACAAGATAGCTATTTTAAACACAGTAAAATATCTGTTATCTTAGTTCCCATGCTCCGCTCAAAATGTTAACATGCCACTGTTTATCACTAATAACGTATCAGGCTGCTGTTCCACTCAACATCTGCCATGTAAGCACGAGGTCAGATTTAATACATGGTAATTTTTGCTCATTAAATTCTTCCAATCTCTTGCCAAGGATCTTTTTGGGGCCTTCCTTTGATGTTGAATTTATTCCAGGTTAACCCTTTGATAGTGCACACGTGTAATATTGCACCTAGAACTGTAATTTGAGAAGTCACCAACACTTAGAAAAACCCTGCATCCACAGATATACACACCCATCAGCATCATTAAAGTCTGAATCCACTGAATCCACTCAGCAACTATCAACACAGATGGTTAAAACTAATCAAAACAGACTGACCCTATAGCTCCAATTGATGCCATGACCTTATATTCCTGCTAATAAGAGGATGCTGTGCTTGCATAACATGTGGTTTCTCACGTCACATTAATTGATTTTGTTTCTGTAACATTCATTGAGCTTAGCAAAACTCAGCTGGTGCTTTTGTGAAGATAGGTACAGCTGGCTGTGAGCTTAAGAACCTCCTCAATGTATTATTCATACCCATTTGACCTTAAAAATAGAAATGCAAATAGGTGTCAAGAATCAGAAGTATCACTGGACTTTTCAAATGTCAAATAGCCTGTCACAATTAAGACATATTCATTACAGGAGCTCACAGGTCTCCCACACCCAGCTGAGATGTAAAACAGCACCAATTAACATTTGGATCATTATCTCACCTCTAAATCTACTGCACAACTCCAGCTCTAATTCCTATTATATTGTTGCATACAGCACCCAGGGTGCTCAAGTGTAAAGTTTAATGACTTTATGCTAATTATTTTATTTATTACACATACCAAGTAATCTGGTGTCATGATGTGCATTTCTCATTGTTTTAAAAAAAATTGCACCGTATATCAATACTGCCATCTGCTGATATGGTCAAAAACTGACAAACTACCTCATGTGAAGTAAATATCCCCATCAAGTCAGGACCCAACCTGGGTCAGTGAGAACTACTCTATTTCTACTCTATTCTGGAGGTGGATTCTTGGGGGGGGGGGGAAATCTTGTATACTGCTAAATATGATGTTTACTTCTTCTCATCAGTGCTCCCTTTACCTTCACAAGTTCAGGTCAGCTGAGTACAATGGGCTCAAAGTTAGTACAATAGGAGGATGTCGGTCTCACATACGGTAGCATCTGTATCTGAATCTAAATATTTGGCCTCCCTTTGTTTGCACATGAGCCAATCGAATCAAACAAAAAAATGCAGCCATGGAAGTAAAGTCCTGCAACCAGGTCAGCTGACTCAAATGTGAAAACAGGTTTTGCTTCACCTCGTCATACTTGATTTTCCTTTAGAACATATACATGAATATTTGTAGGCATATGTGGAGGAAATGGGCAGTGATGATTACTGAAAAGAGGAAGAAGAATTTTACATGTTATGTGTTCAAACAGTCCTTAAAACAACGAATGGTACAAAAAACATTTTGATCACATACTGAAGACATTTAGGAGTGTGTCCACCAGAGACAACTACAGCACTACTGTTAAAGTGTTACACTATAACCTGTCTAGTTGTTTTCTAATGTGGAGAGTTGATTTCATGTTGCTGAGCTGGGAGCTGCACCACCAAATAAAATCTGAATGTATTTTGGCTGTGATAAGTGGTGAAAAGTAAATTCTGGCATTTCCTTTTTATTGAAATCTTAAAAAGATAAATTGTGTTTAAAAAAAAACAGAGAAGCCTATAGTATGTTGCTGACAGTGAATCCGACAAATAATTATGCTGCTCTTGCTCTTGTCTAATCTCCAATCCATCAACTTTACAAACATTATAAGCAAAATTTCTTGTGTTTGTTTACTGTAACACATATGTGTCAAAAATAGGCCTGCTGAGTTTTGCTTTGTTTTTTGAAACAGTTGACTTTGTTCCATAATACTTTTAATTTTAGGTCTATAGGATCTTTCCAAAAAAGAAAAAAAAATGTTGGGTCCATTTGTTGAGATTGTCTCATTTCCAAATCACAAATTCTCCCAACCACAAACCAAAGAGACAAGTCTCTACAGCTACAGCTTACATACTGGTGCTTTTGATCTCCTTGAACAATTTATCCTGAAACTAAAAGATGTTGCTTTTCAATAGCCATTCATCTCTGCCCAAAGGTCAAGTCTAAATGCTCTCAATCCCACGTTATGTTCTTTGCCACTCTACAGTCAATAGCCACCTAAGGTTAGTAATGTGTTGCTCACTTAGGGCGCCTGTGCAGTCTCTAACATAGGTTGGCAGCTTTAGCACACAGGTTTCCAAAAATACTGCTGGTGTTTGTGCTTCATTGGCCCTCCTGAGGGGGGTTCTTTATGTGGGCTACCTTAGGTAGTG
Organism: Mastacembelus armatus; assembly: GCF_900324485.2. Classification (NCBI taxonomy): domain Eukaryota; kingdom Metazoa; phylum Chordata; class Actinopteri; order Synbranchiformes; family Mastacembelidae; genus Mastacembelus; species Mastacembelus armatus. The sequence goes on along the minus strand of NC_046641.1, from coordinate 8,829,553 downwards.
TTGCCAACTGAGGATGCTGGCACCACACAATAAATACACAATACACATCAACACTGGACCAGCACTCCCGCCTGCCAAGTTACAGCAGCTGTTATACTCCGCCTGCAGGTGGCAGCAAACCTACGGTTGTGTTTTCTCCCGCAGAAGAAGAGCAGGCTGATTTGTACACGGAAGCAGGAAGAGGACTTGTCATAATCGTCCAACCTGTCAACTTGGATTTGTCAACGCGGATTGAGTCGTGAGCACAGAGGAGAGACGAGAGACTAATGGTTTGGATTTAGGTTGTGTTTTGGTTGGTGTGCGGACACAATGAGAACGACTCCCCTGGTACTCACAACAATTCTGTGTTGGTGCCTGGTCACAGGTGAGTGGGCTTTTGCTGTTTCTGCCTCCTTTTGACTCTTCATTGCCAGAGAAATGCTGGACGAAGCTAACCCTTAGACACCAACCCTCACAACTGCAGCACAAATACCAACGTTGTCCTAATTAAATGCACAAACAACCAGTGCTTTTATTCTGAAATCAGCCTGGGCCCAGCTTTGTGCTGCTGTGTTAATTAAAGTGTGATTATTTCAGCAGCTCAACCTTATCTGGGATTACACAAAGAGGTCATTTATATGGGCCGTAGCTGGAGGCAGAAATATGGAAATATGTCATAGCAGGACAGGCACAGGTGTAATTAATATTAACATAAGATAAGAGGAGATAAGAAAACCTTTATTTGTCCCACAATGGGACATTGCATCTGTCAACATTAAAATCACTACAATTACTGTGTTCCTGGTTCGCCTTCAGTCGGAGACTTGTGCTACACTGTTCTTGATCTCCTCTCATTACCTTCTCCTCTCTAAGTCGCTGCCCCAAAAAAGACATAAAAGTAAGATAAGGTGAGATAAACTTGATTAATCCCAGAAGGGAAATTAAGGAAAAATGTCTAAAAATAAAAATGGCCAAGAGAATAATAATGATATTTGTTCTAAACCAATCAGCTGTAACATTTTGACCACCTGCCTGCTTAAGTAGGAATCAGAGCTGCAGATGGTTGGGAGTAATGTCACTCTGCAATTCAGTGCACATCCTTCATAGTTTCATAGAGTCCACATTTATGTCATTCAGTTAAAAATATATGTAAAATGAATGAAACCTATTATTTTTATTTATTGTTTGTTTATTTATTACAGTGGTTCCAGCACAAGCCAAAAGCTTACCAGGCTCTACTGAACCCAAAGGGACAGACAAGCATGTGGATGACAACAGCAAAACAGCAAAAGATCAGCAAAATCACCTTGATCAAGAGAAACAGAATGAGTCAAAGGTGAAATCCACAGATCACAGTACTACAAACAACCTGGCGAATGACGAAAAACAGTTTAAAGCAGGATCCACTGCAGATAAAGTTCCAAACAAGCCTGAAGAGTCAGCAGAGAAGGGGAAGCAGCCAGAAGGAACGGACATCCAGGGACAAGGCACCAAGACGACAAAACCAGAAGAGAAAGTGAGGAATGACAATTCAGAAGGAGAGGGAACTAATAAGGCAAATTCAAAAGGAAATGAAGACAAGAACGAAACTCCAGAAGGACAGAAGGACAAGAAGAAAAATCCAGGAGAGAAAGTCAAAAAGGAAACTCAAGAGAAAAACGAGATAAAAGGACAGGAAGAGAAGAAGGAAACTACGGAAGGAGAGGAAAACGAGAAAGAACCTGCAGAAGGAGGGGAACCCGAGAAGGAAACTACGGAAGGCGGGGAACACGAGAAAGAACTTGCGGAAGGAGGGGAACACGAGAAGGAAACTACGGAAGGAGAGGAACACGAGAAGGAAACTACGGAAGGAGAGGAACACGAGAAAGAACCTGCGGAAGGAGGGGAACACGAGAAGGAAACTGCGGAAGGAGGGGAACACGAGAAGGAAACTGCAGAAGGAGGGGAACACGAGAAGGAAACTGCAGAAGGAGGGGAACACGAGAAGGAAACTGCAGAAGGAGGGGAACACGAGAAGGAAACTGCAGAAGGAGGGGAACACGAGAAGGAAACTGCAGAAGGAGGGGAACAGGAGAAGGAAACTGCAGAAGGAGAGGAACAGGAGAAGGAAGCTGCAGAAGGAGAGGAACACGAGAAGGAAGCTGCAGAAGGAGAGGAACACGAGAAGGAAGCTGCAGAAGGAGGGGAACACGAGAAGGAAGCTGCAGAAGGAGGGGAACACGAGAAGGAAACTGCAGAAGGAGGGGAACAGGAGAAGGAAACTGCAGAAGGAGGGGAACAGGAGAAGGAAGCTGCAGAAGGAGAGGAACACGAGAAGGAAGCTGCAGAAGGAGAGGAACACGAGAAGGAAGCTGCAGAAGGAAAGGGATTTAATGAAGGTGTTCCAGAGGGAGAGGGTATGAATGATGAGGCAGAAAGCAGTCATTTCTTCGCCTATCTTGTCTCTACAGCTGTGCTAGTGGCAGTGCTTTACATCACTTACCACAACAAGCGTAAGGTGTGTGCCTCTCTAACGCATAATTCCTGTTTCTATTGACCCAGACTTGAGTTGAAAATGTTTTATGTGTATGTTTTATATGTGTGTCAGACACTGCTCTGTGCATTCTTGTTGCAACAATTGAAGATGGTAGCATCATTTTCACTAAAAAGTTCTCATATGCTGCCAGCCTGTTTTTTAGGTTAGTTAAAACTATTTATCTTAATTATCACTTGCTGTGCGGCACAGAGTGGGGCCTATATTGTTGCTGTTTTGAATATATCTATATTTTTAGCTTAGCCTTTGCACGACATTCAGCAAGTTGAAAATGTGCCAATGTCTTTTTTGTTTTTCTCCCAGATCATCGCCTTTGTTTTGGAAGGAAAAAGATCCAGATCCACACGTCGACCTAAATCCACAGAATACCAGAAGCTAGAACAGCATGTAAGTTGTTGATAAAAACAAATACGTTACCCTTTTTGAATTAAGTTACAGTATCATTTAAAATTATGCTTTAAACTCTCCATTTTCTTTCAGATGTGATCGCAAGTTGTTTGGAAACCATTGTCTCAGCCGCTGAATACACTGTGGTTTTTGTGAGAACAGGGCGAGTGGATACTGGGGTTAAATATTTTCTTGGTGTTCTCTGCATTGATTTCATCTTGTGGTAAATGGGCATTGTTCTGCTTTGTACCTTTAGATGCTTATTGCATGACTATGCAGATGACACTGTTGCCTTATTGAATGAAATAATGAAATGCAGTGAAGGTAAGATCAGCATGCTCTTTGCACTTGTCATTATTCCACTTTTTTCAGGCAATCTTGCAATTTGACCTGACTAAGGTCATGACTCAGGATAATTCAGTAGCAGATGAAAATATGAATGGTTTGGTTACCAGTGATTGCACTGTGTCCCTAAGCAAGCCATGTGAATCATTGTGAAATAGTAGCTTTGTAAAATTTCTGTGTGGATGTTTTAATTGTCTTTTGAGATAAAATGTTTCGAAATTCTATTAAATGTTCAAAAGTAACACAGTGGGATTTCTGATTGTGATTACAACCATATGCTTTTGGCCAGATGAATGTAATAGAAACCTTTATTTCAGAATGAGATACCGTCACAGTAGTTTCCAACAATAACTTCTTGAATGCTGTGGCTTTAAAATGGTGAACAGGTAAAATATATGTTGAAAATAATAAGTTAAAATGATTCAACATTGATGAAAAAGATCAGCACCACTCTTATATCTGCTTGGTAAGTATTACATTATAGCCAGCTGGTCAGCTTAGCCTAGCATAAAGACTTGGAACTAATAAAGATAGCCCAGCTAACATCCACCTTCCAACACCTTTTAATGAAGAAGTATTAGTCTGTCTTTGTACTTTTTAATCCATGCAAAACACTGAGGTGGTAGATAACAGCTGGACATACTTAGTGAACCAACATGAGAGTGGTATTGACCTACTCTGAGCGAAAAAAGCGAACAGGCATCCGTTGTTTCCTAAAAGGTGTAAATGATCAATGATATTTTAATTGCTGTCAGGAGGTGGACTACCTGTGTAAATTCTTATTTGTTCAGTCTGTGTCATGCTAAACATTTTCAGTTGCCTCACTCCTCTTGTCATGTTATTCTTATGGAAACTTCTAACTCATAGCAGCTGCTTTGCATTGAAAGTTTATGTCTGAAATATTAAGTTAAAAGTATCTTGTAAAGAAAAAACACTTCAGCTGTTGGGTGTGCTCTATTGGAAAAATGTTGAGATTAGATGGATTAGATTTGATCTTTCCATTGGAACAAATGTGTGTGTTCATGCTTAGTGATGACAGATGTGCCAAATTGTACTTTTTTTTCCCCCCTGTGATTCAATGTGTCATTCTTGTATTGTGCCATCTCAAATGGGCAGTGGTCGTTTTATATGGTGAGCCTTTTCTGAAGGCAGAAAAAAATAAGCTATTTGTTGGCAGCAGGATCAATGTCCAAATTATCTCATAAAGTCTATATTAGTTGTGACGTCTAAAAAGATTTTGTGTATTGGTAATGTAATAAGCAACAGGATTAGTTAGAAACTAAGTTCAGACTGTGTCATTCCTTCAGTCTAAAAGAATAAAGCATTTATTTTACTTTGGTAGGAATGGCTCTCCATACAAATATCCTGCTGTCCCTCAGGTGTTTAATTGTACACAGTGTGTGTGTTTGCTCTGAACCCATTAAAATAAAATAAAAGCCTTTTTTTAATTTATAGCCTCAAATGAGTTGGATGACTTAACTCTCTTCACAGTTAGTGCTGCTTACTGCTGCTTCAGGGCCTGTCACATACAGGCCTAAACAATGGTACAGTATTAATGTACTTCTAGTACCAATACTATAACATGAAAAGAAATCCAGTACAAATCTTGTACAATGTACTATCAGCAAAATGTACTTACAAAGTAAAATTAGTGGTTAAACAACAAGATATATCTAAAAGGTTGAAAGATGAATAATGTGGAAAAGAAGAAAATAAGTATGCAAATGTAATTTTGGATACAAAACAGTGTCACCTCCCAACAAACATAACTGTGCAGTGAGTTTCTCATAGAGGCATCATATTTCTGGCCTCCTCTTCATAAATGTCAGGTATCTCTCCCATGGAGGTGGGGACCATGCGGACAGAGCTGCACCCACGTAGCTCCATCTCATACCGGATGAGCTGTTTCCAGAAGCCACTGTTCGGCCTCACCATGGGCCGACAGGTCCTCAGCCACCTGTGGGCCTCCAGGAGTGTCACGCCGCGGTGCTTCATCAGGTAGACCATGCACAGGGCGGCGGAGCGGCTCACACCGGCGTTGCAGTGCACCAGTGTGCGCCCTCCGCCCTCTGCAACCTGCTGCACTTTATCTGCCACATCGTCGAAGTGATCGCTGAGAGGAGACACCGGGGAGTCGGGGACCGGGATGTGGATGTACTCCACCCCAGGAGGAGCGGGGCTGCTGCTCTTGGTTTCAGTGACGTTCACTATGCAGGTTATCTCATACCGAGCCACCTGGGAGGGGTCACTAGCCGCTCTGCCATTACTGAGGTACAGGTGATCGGTTACTCGGCACAGGCCAGAGAGACCTGCAGCACAGGACCGATGCATAAATGGCGTGAAGTCCAGCATTACCTTGACACAGTCCGATTCAGCCACCGCAGGACACTTTCTGCCTGTTGTAAGGCAAGTTGGAGGGCCAAAATTATGTGCGCACACACACTGTCGCCCCCAGCTGGATGGGGTTTTCATGACAGGCATTTCCAATGGGATATTATTTTTTAAATCTAGATCAAGCATGAGTGAATAAAGTAAATCTTTTGATTGTTATATCAATTCAACAGTTTTATTATAAAAAATCCAACTATTTTATTATAGTGGTTTACAAAAACACACCACTGAAGGGTTTCTTTCCAAATAAGGTCCTTTTTGGCTGGCCAAAGAGCTTCCTGATTCTCTTCAGTCAGCTCTTTATTTTGGCAGGTGGACTCTCTTCAGCTGAGTGGCCAATATGTCCTCAGCTGGACTGGCTGCACCTTGGCTGGCAGCTGATTCTTTTACAGCTGAGGCATGTTTTGTGATGTTAGTATACTAACAACACAGGAGTGAGGAGCGGTTAGGCATGTGTTGTTTGAACAATGGATGGCTGAAGGCCGACCACCTTTGGGATCTTCCTCAGAGTTGTTGAGATGTAATTCTTCTTCCAAATTTGGACTGAGCAGCATTTTATTCATCGACACTGAAAACAATATGACAGTCCATTAGTCAGTGAACAAATCTGTCCTTTCAAACAACTGTGTATCTGTTTAACTCCAATGATAGCCACTTACTACCAGGTGGTGTCCATCTCATCCACCAGATTTGTCACTGTGACAAAGAGGTGTGTGGCAGCCTTCTCTGGAGTGATCCTTTTGTCTGGGTCTGTGCCTAAAAGGCATTTCAGGAGGTTCACAAAAGCTCTTTGATCCCCCAGCACAATTCCTGCATTTCTGGGTAGATCTGGATTTGAGACAAAGTAAATGTCAACTCAGTTTAACTAATCTCACTAATCTCATCTAGTCCTCACAATGTATCATGAATGGGTGGTTGGCAAGGTACAAGAACCCAAGCACACAACACATTTAATGCGTCAGATATGGGGAGAACCAGGGTGACTTTGGGTGCCCTTTGTGTAGCATACAAGAACCACACTAGTGAAGATTAACACAACTTCTGCTGGATTACTTACAACTTAAATACTCAAACACTGAGCAAGGCAGATCAAATATACCTATATTCCAGAGGTTGAACTGTCATCCCACAAGGGTTTTCTGAATTAGTAAAGGACATGCCAAAAGTTAACTCTGAAGGGCTCACTCGTGTGATTAGCTAGCATTATGTTTAGGGCTGCAAATCCAGGAAATTCTTTGCCTCGAGGATTCGTTTAATTTCTATCACTTGTGTTGTCGGACCTGCTCCACCTGGGGACCATTGTTCCACACGGACCATAATCATTGTCGCACAACACATTTCAAAGTTGGCGCTATGGCAGAAAATGTCCAAAGTCTGGGATCATTTCAAACTAGATGAGAACATTATACAATGTGTGTATTGTAAAGTAGAACTGACGAACCACAACAGCACTTCGTCAGAGCTTCAACATCTGAACAGACAGTATCCGGTTGGAAACATGAAGTAACGTTAGTGAACTAAATTAACAATTTATGTTAAACTGCAAGTAAGCAATGCACCTAATAAGCTGACTCCTAATAAAATAAGTCCAGCTGTGGACCAGACCAGCTCACCCAGCGAGGCCGACACAAGGTAACGTCATTGCCCGTTTTCTACTCGTCTTTCTCCGGTAACATCAAGGTTGATGTTAGCATGTTTGCTAATTAAGATAAACTCTGCAGCACTAGTTGTCGTTTCTGTCATGCATTACACAATAGTAAAAATGCAGAAGTCTATTTTATCCGATTACTCGTGTAATCGCTGAAATATTCGGTACAAAACTCGACTCCAGAAATAATCGATAGCTGCAGCCCTAATTAGGGTCTTCAGGGCATCAAAGGCTGACAGCATGTTCAGGGACAAAGGACACCATGTAAAAAGATACAATTGGCCAGTGTGTGGGTTTACAAAACTCAAGAAGTACAGTTTATATATGTGTAATCACAGTTGGCACCCATGTTTTAAATATCTACCTTCTCATTTTGTTGAGTATATTACCATTATGTGTTGATAGATTGATCGGTTTTGCCCCTTCTTGTTTGCTGTGGTGATGCACAGGCTGACAGATGAGGTTAGACAGGAATCTCTGTGGACCATGATGTTTGCAGATGCAGGTGGAGGAAAATCTAGAGAGGTGGAGGTTTGCTCTGGAAAGGACAGGAATGAAAGTTAGCTGCAGTAAAACAGAGAACATGTGTGTAAATGAGAGGTACTCAAGTAGAACGGTGAGGTTACAGGGAGTAGAGGTGAAGAAGGTGGAGGATTTTAAGTACCTAGGGTCAACAGTCCAGAGCAACGGAGAGTGTGGAAAAGAAGTGAAGAGACGTGTGCAAGCAGGTTGGAACAGGTGGAGGAAAGTGTCAGGTGTGATGTGTGACAAAAGAGTGTCAGCAAGAATGAAAGGAAAGGTGGACAAGACAGTGGTGAGACCAGCAATGTTGTCTGGTTTAGAGACAGTGGCACTGAGAAAAAGACAAGAGGCAGAGCTGGAGGTAGCAGAGGCTGAAGATGTTGAGGTTCTCTCTGGGAGTGACGAGGATGGATAGGATCAGGAATGAGGACATCAGAGGGACAGCTCATGTTAGATGTTTTGGAGAAAACGCCAGGGAAGCCAGATTGAGATGGTTTGGACATGTTCAGAGGAGGGACAGTGACTACATTGGTAAAAGGATGCTGAGGTTAGAGCTGCCAGGAAGGAGGCCTAGAGGAAGACCAAAGAGGAGGTTCTTGGATGTAGTGAAGGAGGACATGAGGATAGTTAGTGTGGATGTGGAGGATACAGAGGATCGGGTTGAATGGAGGCAGATGAGTCGCTGTGGTGACCCCTGAAGGGAGCAGCTGAAAGGAGAAGAAGAAGTGTTGATAGATTGATTTAAACCAGAAATCTGCTTTTACCCTTGTGAGTTATTGGCCATATCTCAGTGAGAGACTGTGATATGGCAGTGTCTTTCTCTGAGCAGTTCAAAAAGTCTCATGTCATTTGACATGCCAGACAGGTTTTTTCCTTTGTGCTCAAATGTTTAAAATAACCTCACTGTGTTCTTCTTGATGGCAGCACGGTTGTTTAGTGGTTGGTACTGTTGCCTCACAGCTAGAAGGTTCCTGGTTTGAAACCCATCAGGGGCCTTTCTGTGTGGAGTTTGCATGTTCTCCCTGTGCTTGTGTGGGTTTTCTCCAGGTACTCCAGTTTCCTCCCACAGTCCAAAAACATGTATGTCAGGTTGATTGGTGACTCTAAATTGCCCATAGGAGTGAGTGTGAGTGTGTGAGGTTGTTTGTCTCTATGTGGCCCTGTGATGGACTGGTGACCTGTCCAGGGTGGACCCCTGCCTTTCACCCAGAGAGAGCTGGGATCAAGGATACTCACTAGTTCAAGCATTTTGGTCTGAGGACAAAACAGGAAATATGTGGCTGTATGTGTCACAACATGGTATCAGCAGTTTTAATAAACAAAATGAAACATGATAGCTTTGAAAAATAAGTAAATGAGCTACCTCTCTTTTGTTGTATCATCACTTTTAAGAATTTTAATGGCCACGTTCTGTGATGTGATGAAATTCAAACATTTGCCAACTTCGTCAAAGCACCCGTCATTGGTGAAGTCCTGGATGAGGTAGCGACTTGTGTCGCTGCACAGAATGTAGCTGTTTTTCTCCTCAGAGCCCTGTGACTTATTCTTTCCATCTGGGACTGCTGACAGAGAAGAAATACATTAGCAAAGAAATGAGAACATGTGAAAGTCACCACATGGTGTCAAATAATACACTGTTCACAAATATACAGTTGAAACATTCATCATCCTGAGGTAAGTAGAATATAGTATAGTAGTTAACACTTTACAACCATATGAACAAGGCAATCGTGTCAACCACTGAATAGTTTCATGGTCATGTATTCTCAAAGAATGAGCGAAATACACGGAAAGAGAAAATTAGTTAATTAGTTAATTAATATATATATATATATATATATATATATATATATATATATATAACCATAACCATAACCAAGTGGCCGGCATAGTGTACAGGAACATCTGTGCCGAGTATGGGCTGGAGGTCCCAAGGTCAAAATGGGACACACCTCCAAAGGTGGTGGAGAATGACCGAGCTAAGATCCTGTGGGACTTCCAGATACAGACCGACAAACAGGTAATGGCTAACCAACCGGACATAGTAGTGGTGGACTAACAACAGAAGAAGGCCATAGTGTAGATGTAGCGATCCCAAGTGACAGCAACATCAGAAAGAAGGAACATGAGAAGCTGGAGAAATACCAAGGGCTTAAAGAAGAGCTAGAAAAGATGTGGAAGGTGAAGGCAACAGTGGTCCCCGTGGTAATCAGCACCCTCGGGGCTGTGACCCCCAAACTGGGAGAGTGGCTCCAACAGATCCCAGGAACAACATCAGAGATCTCAGTCCAGAAGAGCGCAGTGCTAGGAACAGCTAAGATACTGCGAAGAACCCTCAAACTCCCAGGCCTCTGGTAGAGGACCCGAGATTGAGGAAGACACACCACCCATAGGGGTGAGACGGGAATTTTTTTAAATTTATTTATTTATTTTATATAGATATATATATATATATACATATGGCACCTCATTTCAATTTTAGTGGTAATGCTGTTAGTACAACATATATTATAGTCAGATTTGATTTTATATTTCATTTTATTTTTAAATTTTAACAAAAATTTTCTTTACAAATTACTATGTTACCATCTCAAACACAGAAACATACAAAACTTTACACTGGCTTACGTTAATTCTTGGATACTTAAAATAACTCTCACCATAACCCTAAACCAGGTGCCAGGTACAGTGTGAGACAGCATCAGAAGGAGGGACAGAAAGGGAAGCTGGTAGAAATAGACATGCTGGACGTCAAGTATACGCTGGCCCTGTGTTCATATAAACGCTAATACAGTAACACCTTTATTAAGTACAGTGACAACCTTTTGCCACTTTGACTGTTTTGCAGAATATTGTGAAACAACAGTATTTTACATGTATCATGATTTACTCTAGGATTACCTTCCATATATAATAGCTCATGAGTATTTTTACACCTTTCCTCTAGCACCACCTTCTGGGCCAAAAATGCACCACCTCCTAACAATTTCACAGTCACCAGAAAAAACAAAAACAAAACAAAAAACAGCCTTCCCTGTGGCACAGGCCTTAGGTTAAACTGTAGTGGAAAGGATAATACAAATTTTTAATGTATCTTCTGTTTTTTTGTTTTCACATCAGCATTGAATAGGCTGCTGTGGGATGCACATTAAATAAAATCTGGATGTTTTATTAGCACTATAAAAAAAAGCCATTTCACCTAGTTATATATAAAAAAAAACAACTTTACAAAGTTGTTCACATAAAATAGACATGAAGCCACAATGACAAAAATACCACGGACATATTAAAAAGGTCATAAATCCAAAACCCAAGCCAATAGAAATAAATAATTCAATCATTATATAATATTTAAACCAAATGATCATCACAGATATTAATGCACGTTGTTACTGTGCCGCTTGTTAGGTTGTTAATAAGCACAGATTGACAGCGCATGTGGAGACATGATCAAATGATATTACAGTGCAGGGCTTTCTGAGCGGTGTGAGGTGTTTGCTGTGTGGAAGCTGCTGGTGTTGATGCCTGCAGGCAGCCCGCGGTTGCCCAGGAAACACAGATGGTGGATGAAGGGCGCGCATACAAAAGACCATAAACCTGTGGCAGCAGCTGGAGACCGAGACCTCCGATTCATTCAGCTCTGTGTAGCGCCCGTTCAGTCAAAGACGTCGCTGTTCTCTTCAGTACCGTCCATCCCTTTTTCTTTGTCCCGGGGCTTCCGTCAACACTTTGTCCTGTTTTTTCCTGGACTGGACTTCGTCAGTGCGCCGCTGCTGTTGGCACTCCCCACATCTGCTTGTCTCTGCTCGGCAGCCATGTAGACGACGCTACACCGCGGCTCCTCTTAGTGCGCAGCGGTTATGTTCAGTAGTTAATTAGCCTTTTACTGCAGGCACACACACACACACACACACACACACATACAAGGCGTGCATCCGCAGATTAGGCACCCTGTGTTCAGCATGGACACAGAAAAGGACGATGAAGATCTTTTGGCACCGTTTGATGCTGCGGGACAAGTTACAGCTGCAGCTCACTGGTAGGAAAAAACACCTTTTACCCATTATTCCTCTTATTATTTTGTCCCTTTATATTCAACGTGTTCTTGCACTAATCAGACTAGTTATGGGCTCCGTTGGGTGTATTATTGTTAGTTTAGATAAACATTGACTCTTCTAATTTTCTGCAGTGAGGGCTTGGTCTGCACATATCTCAATCTGTCACTCTAACAGGGTTTATTCATACTGAAATATACATGTATTTTAGTGGACACATGTCACTAAGGTCTATTTAATCTTGGACAGTATGTTGCTGTAGGTGGAGCTACAGTAGGCCTTGTCATTTCCAGATAGGCATAAGCTGCAGCTATTTGGTATTTTTTCACTGCTCGGCCAACAGAAACATCAAACATTACTCTTATTTTAACTTGGCTATGGTCTAAAGTGCCAACTGTATGTATTTCATTAGTTTCTGGGTAAATATAAGGTAATGGGGGCCAAAATGCTGTTCAAAATATGGGCTGGTACATCATCTGATGTAACATAAATTATATGTTAATAATCAGATGAGGACCTTTCTGCACTTTGATTCAGTATGTTTTTGATCTTTAGGAACCCTTATGGTCAGTGTTGCATGGACTTTGCACTGGATTCAGCTACAGAGCAGCTGATATGTCACCAGTCAGGACACTTCGGAGGATCCACACGGGGCTCAGCAACAGGCCAGGTTATGTGTACAAGCTGTTTTGTCTTTATTATTATCACGAGGGAGATTCACTCTCACTGTCATACAACACCAGAGAGATAATATAATAGCAATATTGAGGTAACTGATCAGTGAGGCCTATCTTAAGTGATGTGTGTATGTTTTTAGCAGTGGATGTATTTCAGTTTCATTTGTCTCTATATAAAACTCAACAAGGAGAAATAACGAAATGGAAGTACAGACAATCCCTGTGGTATTTTGAGAGCAGTTGGGTTGAGTCCCACTTCTGCTGCTTTGTGCTGTGTGTTCTTCTCTAGTTACACCGATGAAAAAGAAGAGCTGGGCTTGCACTGGACCTCACTGTACTGCTGGTGGCAATGCACCATGGCCCTCTGCTGTGCTGCCTTCATAGACTGGTACACAAGCTGTCAGTAGATTTACACCACTGTGACTTTTATTTCCCTCATATTCACTTTGCACTCTACTCTGTGGCTTGTTATATAGATGAATATAAACTGCAGAGCTGTTTTTACAGGCTATCTTGCTTTAGCCCATGTTCAGTCATCGTGTATCCCTCTGTGTGTGTGTGTGTGTGTGTGTGTGTGCTATGCCTCTGTGCTGACTGAGTAAAGAAAAATATGGAACAGATAGAACATGAGAGATTAATTATGTGTTAAATTACTGCCATATTTTCCACTTTATGCTACTCTTCTTTCCAGGATTATGGTTAAGAGGGGAGATAAACCAACCTGAAAGTGGAGGCCATGACCAAATCAGATTAGCATAATCTGTTTTTCAGATTCATTTATTCAATGTTATGCAGGATCATCCTGAAAAAAAAAAATGAAAAAAAAAAAACATCTGTTTGCCCAGGACAAAAAATATGTCTTTGAAAGTATGTCATGTAAAAGAGGACAACAGGAATGCTTTCATGGAAAACCATCATTCACTTCTGCTTCTGTCATGCCATTTCCCCCTGCAGTGATTGATGCGCTGTGCCGCTACTGCTGTCCTGTACCTTCAGAAGGAGTGGATCCATGTTCACCTTTTACCTCCCCGACAGATGACTTCTGTTGCCTTTGTGTATCAGTGAAAGGAGTTCCTGAAGGGTTACAAGTGCTTTGTCGTTAGTGTCAGCAAATTTAGCAGGAAGGTATTTCAAGGGTGGTGTTTTAAGTCAAAAATAATTTGCTGCAATGCTCTTTGAAATGTGTGTGCTTTAGCTGGCTGTGAGTAATACTAATATAGCTCCATCCACCCCCACTCTCATTTTGATCAAAAACACTGACACTGCAGCCACTGAACACCGTTCACACTCGCTTTCTTCAGCTGCTGCCTGCATCGACCTCGTCACTCTGTTGCCTTGGTTACGCTTTGGTCACTTCTCCCCTTTAAATTCAACAGAAGTGGTGTTTTAACGGTGCTGTCCTGTGTATTAACGTCGCACCAAAGATAGCATCTATCTATGCCAGACCCAGGCCTGCAGAGCTCTGATATTTTAAGCCTGTGATGCTAAAAAATATTCTGTGTTAATGTGTGAGAATGGATTTCTCACATTTGGCAGTGTGTAATTCACACAGTATGTTTTTGTTTGTCTTGAAACCTCTCAATTTGGATGTGATACCAACAATTTTAGTATTCTACATACAGTACTGACTCTCTGTAGTTTTACTGTTGTGTGTGGGTGTATGTGTGTCTGCGTGAGTGCATTTGTTTGCGTGCATGTACTCTTATTTGTACATGTGCTTGTTTGTGTATATGTGCATGTACATCATATTAGTCTGATAAAACATATTTGTAACAGGCTTGAAGCTAGAAGCTGCTTCATTCTTATTTTTCATAGCTGCAAACTTTAAATGTGCCTGAGGCTGTTCTTTCAGCCACTGGATGTACCAGACAAGGGATAAAAAATATTTACAAACAATTCTTAGCATTTTCTGCTACCTCATGAAATTAAGACTAAGGTTAGAGAATCAAATTATTGTTGCCTGAAATGACTGGTGGGTAGTTTTCTGTATGATGCCTGCTGGCATCAGTTCTAATGTCTTGATGTTTACAGTATCATCATCTGATACATGAGCAAATGAAGAAAAATGCTAATAATTATGTGCAAATAGCTTTTTACCCAAGTCTGGATTGTACTAACAGTATCTCACTAATATCTAACAGTACTAATGTCTGCTAACAGTTGGATGATTACTAACCTGTACTCTGAATGCTGATGGCTGGCCTTGTTTTTTTTTTCTAACCCACTGACTAACCCTCTGCTTTATGCCCGCAGTCTGATACACACACTCCTCTCTCATGATCCTGCAATCCTTCTTCTTTGAAATGATCACCTTAGATTAATTATTAAAGGTGAAAATTAGTGGAAAAAGTTACAGTGAGCATGTCGAGAAGGGTTTCAGGATTTGGGAAGGGAAATGTTATTAACCACATGAGAAAAGAGGAGCCGAAACAGCTGCTGATTTTATACTGGGTTGGCCACATACCTATCAAGAATCCTTCAAAAACTAATTATCATTAAATTTCAAACCATATCACTGCCTGTGTCACACTTGCAAGCTAAATTTGCATCTCTGGAGACCAGCTTTCTGTCTCTGCCTGTTCATGGTGTGGTCAACCTTTGCAGGTGAGTGCCTGACAAACCTTGGCTCCACTACTAACTCCTTATATGGTGGTGATACTAACAGTGGTGAGGCTGTAATGGTTCACCCCTTGCTCTTACTAACATCTTGGCTCTATCTGACTGAAATATATTTTCAGCCATTTCTTTGTTAATCTTCGATTAGACCTAAGCATGCCCAGTGATATTCATGAAATGACACTAGACAGAAGCTTTTTTACAGCCATGTGCAGTCAAGCTAGGAACATCAGAAGTCCCAATAAACAAGTTGGACAGTTTTGTTAACTTGACAATCTACTAACATCTCCTAAAGTGAAACAAACAGTTACTAACCTGAAGTGCTTTTAATAGCTCTCTGCAAACTAACCAACTAACCTACTAATAACCTAACAAAAACTAAAATCACTTTGTGCTGAGTGGCAGAATTAGTGAAGCAACCTGATTTTTATGAGTTGGATCACTTAAACATACTAACAGACTGATGTTTTTAAGAAGTAATGATGTGATCAAATGTGAGTGTGTGTGTGTGTGTGTGCGTGTGTGCGTGCGTGCGTGCGTGCGTGCGTGCGCATATGTGTGTGAGAGAAAGGGAGGGAGCCCAGAAGTGCATGTGAGTGTGTATTTGTACAGCATGTGACGTGATAAGTGGAGACCTGATTTTGCTTCTCGAAACAATATTTTAACAAACATTGCTGATTACATTAATCAGATTCATTTTAGTTAAGGTAGCTACAGTTACTCTTTCATCATAAATGAGCACCAGGATACCGATAAACAGTACAATATTTGAAAGTGTAATGCATGTAAATGTAAAAAAAAAATGTGTATATTATTGATATTTTATCAGTTTTACTATATAGCTTTGTAAGAAATGATTTTCACATATGAATAAAACATGTTTTTTATTCTATTATGTCCTTTCTCAACTATGTACAGTACGTGAAGTAATGCAGCCAATGATCTAATAAGGAGATCCACTGTAGCCAAGAATTCCAGTAATCCACAATAAGTACAGAAAGTACAGCGGAGTTTCATCCAGCAACACGTTTTCTGTACCTAGCCAGGAAATTACAAGGTATTTTATTTCTATGGAGTGCCATTATCCTAAATAACATCTTTACTCTCTTGATTGCTGTAATCATGCTGAAGCACGATTGCTGTCACAGCACGTTGAACACATGCAGAGTCCTGCAGAATCTGTTTACAACACCTGTGACCAAATATACTGTGACATCCCAACATGTACACACTCAGAGAGAGAGAGCTGTCTGTTAGTGAATAACTCAATATAAAGGATTCAATAGCAAAATTCATAAAGAGTTCAATACAACATGGCATGTCATGTAAGCAATTTTATTTGTATGTATGCTGCTGTATGTATTTGTATGTTTTTCTCAGATACAAAGTTCTTTCTTCCACTGAAAACAAATATAATTAAATAATGTTATTAGAACAAAATTCATTTTAGAGTCACCAAATATTGCAGTTCATCAATAATAAAGATGCTTCCCGGATTCCAAGACTTATTCATGCATAAGAGATACAATTAGATGCTCACACGTCACCTCTGAAAGTATAATCTCTGTAAAATAACTGCCCTGCTGTATGTAGCTACACGCTGGTGAGAGAATTTCACAGTCTTCCTAGATGAAGCGTTACAGCAGGGGGCAGCAGCTCATCATGTTAGAGGAGTTTTTTGTTGCAATGTAACCTCCTCTATTCAATGCTCTGCTTAGTTTTACAGCTACTGGACAAATGTTTGTATGGTGCAACGATGACACTATTTACTATGCATTTGGATGATTCACTGCGGTGCGTTTTCAACACCTCAGACCATGTGAGTTTTTTAAATAATTTATGTAGATCTTTGACCATAAAGGTAGCAGCATCATTTAGTTGAGATGCAAGCATCAGAGGTCTGAGGTCTCTGCAGCATTGTCCAGTGCCATTAAATCCATTAAAGTGCCTTATAGTATGGAGAGACCTGGCCGCTGTAATCAATTTATTAGTTTTTAAAAATATATTTATAATAGTTGCAAACCAGCCCCACCCTCCACACACACACACACACACACACACACACACACACACTAGGCATTCTAGCCTTCTCTATTGATGCTTTACTCAGACAAGGGACTCTTCTCTGGCCCCATTTGAGCACGATGTGATCCAGATGACGGTGGTTTCCAAAGGTAGGAGCAAGGGGACCCGGGGTCTTCATGGGTCAACTGTAATTTACCCCAGAGCTCAGAGTGCAGAGTCATAACACACACGAGACCCCTCACAGAACAGCGAGCCTCCATTTAAAGTCTTAAATATCACACAAACTCCACTTCAAAGGGAGGTATTTTGGAAAGAAAAACATTAATAGGCCTAATGATGTTCTCTAGTGAATGGTTAGTTTTGCCAGACTTTGAAAGGCCATTAATGCTCAAGTTTACGGGGACATGCATGCCAGAGGGGCATTTGTGGCCATGAGAGAGAGAGAGAGTGTCATACAGAAGAAATGGTGTGGCCTGGCAAGAAATATTTCCACAATTACCTCATTGTTTCAGAATTTCTGGAGATTTTACTAATCATCTATTTCCGTTTTAGACTTTCCTTGAGTAAAATAAGGAATTCCTGAGTACAGTGCATATGCGCTTATGTGTGTTTATGTGTGTAATCCAGGACCAACTCTGTAACCAGAGCCTCCATCACAGGGAGGATGTGTGCTGGAATAACAGCTCAATGCCTCCAATGGAATTTGTCTGTAAGCTGTAAAAGATGGCGCGGGTGAAGAAGAAAATGTGAGCTCGGGAAGTATTTCTCTCTGTGGCGCTTTAATCAGCAGTGCTCGGCCCTGCAGAGTTTAAAATAGTAAATCCACTCAAAGACAGTTCAAGGGCTGAATAAAGTTTGCGCTCCCTATGGGGATGTGTGTTTTTATGTGTGTCTCTGCTTGTATTTAGGATGAAGACATGAAACTGGTTCTGATATTTTTCTATTTTTAGGACAAGTCTTATTTAGGGCGGCTTCACAATATATGTGGTGTTATAAAAATACTTTACAATCTAAAACTGTGTAAACACTGCTGCGAAATGGCAACTGCAAGTGCCACATTATCTAATGACATAACCCCCAAAAAGTGTAATTCTCACAAAACATGTATAGCACTAACAGCTGTACATTATCTCTAATGGACTCATAATAAACGTGTGACTTTGTGGCATGGTAATGTGTGTTCCTACTCATTAATAAAACCTTTGTGCTTTCTTGATTTGAGATGTATTTTTAGATTTGAAATTTGGAACAAAACAGAGAAGCTTCATTTACGTTACGTTAAATTAGCTCATTCAATCTTCCACATAACAAGCACAGAGTTCAGAGCTAGTTTGGTGCAATATTATTTTGGGCTCCAGTACAAGTATTAGTGAGCAGGAATGGAAGTGGAGAAGACCAGAATTTGGGTCAGGGGTTGTGGGTCTTTAAAAGTATATTAGGATCTGTAAAACAAGGGCAGGGGGAGTTTATGAGAATGGTTTGCAGAAGGAGAGAAAAATCTACCTAATCTATATATGAATAGGGCAACCTCTGTTTGAACTAGGCTGCGGGTTCTTCAGAAAAACACAACATCCAGGGACATTATGTAGGTCACGTGCAGTATTTTGGAAAATATGATACACAGATTCTTTTTCTATGTTGATGTAAAACTGCCTGCATACTTGCAGATACTGTGTAGTGTTATACTGCGACCACTTTCTTCACTGCTGATTCTTACTTCTTGTCCTTCTTTTTGTGCTTCAGAAGTTTCAAATCTTCTTCGACACATGATCTTCCTCCATTAAACTATTTGAGACCTGATCTACTTGGTCACACCATTTTCTCCTCGCTCCCATGTCCTTCCTCCAAACACTAAGTCCTGTTAATAGTGTGAAAATGGTGATATTAAGTCAGAGGCCTGGTGCTTCCTAAATGTCTTTCTTTTCTCTGCCTGCGGCCAACAGACTAGATAAGCGGACAGTCAGAGAGGGCCAATCTGTCCTGCTGGCTGGTGAATGATGGACAGTAATTAAAAGTTAGCTAATAACCTCTTCACACCTGACATTTCAACAGGGAGGTCCTGGACACCATTATCTACATATAGATTAAACAGCGTAATTGGCAGGGAGATAGGGTTAGGAGGATCGTGAAAGGAAACGGAAAAAAAAAAAAAAAAAGACCAGGCCATCGCCAAACCATTAAGCAGAATATCTGAGTGACACTCTGATTTTGCTCCTCTTGCTAATGCGACAGGAATTGAGCTGAACTAAAATGCTAAATGAATGAGGCCTATCTCGGTGTGGTTATTACTGGGGCAAACATCGGCCATGGAAAATAGCTTTAATTTCATAATAATTGCTAGATGGACGTGACTCGTTAGAGACACAATATGAGAGTGAAAAGAGGGGGGAGAGAGAAAGGAGGAAGGCAGGAGGTAGGAGGGGGAAGATGGCAGAGACTGTACAAGGGATGAATGCTGTTGGTTGGGCCTCACCACTTGTGCTCCCACACACTGCAATTTACACAAACTCATTAATAAATGATACTGTGGACTGATGAGATGGAAATGAAGGGAATTAGCTGCACTGTCATTAGGACTGTGCAAGTCTGAAATACTTCATTTATAAACTGAAACGTTCCAGAATAAGTGTCTACACAGGTTTACACAGTTTAACACAGGTTTGTACTCACTAATACATCACATAACACAGATTTTGTTCATGGCTTCCTTAATGAACGTGATATGTAGTTTAAGAGTTACTCATTCCTCCACGTCCACAGGGTACTGTTATTATCCTGTGTGTCTATCAAGGCTTTTAGTCAATTATTTCATTTTTTGCCATATTTAAGGAGTTTGACATTTTAGGAATACACGAATTTGCCTTCTTTCTAAGAATTATACAAGAAGATCAATACAACTTGTAGTAGTTAGCTTAGTCTAAATACCAGAAGCATGGGAAACAGCTAGCGTGGGTCTGTCCTAACTTCACTACTGCTAATAAACAACTTCAGCCACTGGAAGCTGATAGTACTCAACCAGATGTGACTCCAGGAAGCCACTGCTCCTGGCCAAGAAAGGTTTAACCCAAAAAACACTAATACTCCATAAAACCACTGTGTCTTTTTTTACACATTTTTGCACAGATTTAACCAAAGAGATGTAACATGTTTTTTGGTAGTACATAGTTAGAGTTTTTTATAGCTTGTGTAACACGGTCTGGGGTTGAACTCTATTCTAAAACAAAACTCAATTTGCCAAAAAAAACATTTCACACTACGATGAGTTTGACAGATGGAAAGCTATATACAGTGCCATTTCTCAAAAGCAGAGGAAGGGAGTTTGTCCACAACTTAGTCCCAAAGCCTCAGTGTATTGTTGCAGCTCCTCCTCATCTGTGTTAAGTGCAAATAAAGTGGTGTAAAATTATAGCAGAAAAAACAAGCTGAAAAACATCTATATACCAGGAAAACAGCCTTATTTTCTTCTGCCCAAACAGAAAAAAGTTGACAGTGGAAACTTAACAATAATGACAAAGGCATTCAGATACTTGCAAACCCTAAAGCTATCAAACAGATAATGGTTACCTTAAAACCCGCCAGGTCACTGCCAGGTGTTTTTCTGTCTCGTATTGTTATTCAGTGAATAATGTAAAGCCTCTCTCCAGATATAGGGGGTAATTTAGTCTAATTTTGGCTGGCTTTTGATTTTCTGGCCTATTATTTTTAATGTCTGAAAAATGGGCAATTAGCCTATTGCTTGACGCAATTGCTTTTACCCAATTATTGTTCAGTTTTTCTGCAAAAGCAGTCATTGGAATAATACTCCTACGTAAAAACTACATAAAAAGTGTCCTTTCAGGCACAGTTACTGACCACTTGCCTGCTTAAACAATCCACTGATAGGCTCTAAAACAACTGATGAAATACAATCAGCAGTGATTGTTAACAGACATTAACATCTTTCATAAATTTATCATGTTATCCATCTACACAAAGGTTTAACATAACTATAAGAAGTTGATGCATTAGCATGGATAACGACATAACTATAAGAATATATTAACTATAAGGGGTTAAGAACACATAGGTCACATAATCAGTAAAGTGTTATGCATATTTCTACACTTTTAAATCATATCAATTCAAATGGCTTTGAATGGTCTCATATTTGTAGTTATGTCTGTTATTAATTTGATTTTTTCATTCTGAGTAGACAAGATACTGGAGGAGACATAGCAATAGGCTCAATTAATGACATTCTCTTGAAATTTAACAAAGGACTGTTTGAAACATTTAAAACATTTTCCTGAGATTTCTTAGATCATCTGTCTACCAGTTCAGGGAGGTAGAGTGCGATTTTTCACCACTAGATGTCCCTCTTGCTTTAGCCTGAAGGCTGCTGTGTTGTGATTGGAGTGTGTGTCTGAGCCATCTGTCCATGGCTTGTCTCTTCAGACCTCAGGTTCATCCATCATGTCCATAGGTGCTAGTCTTTCTAAAACCAAACAAGAAAACATTTCTTTCTTCCTCAGCTTCATCTCTCCTCTAAGCTCCTTCCTCTCACATTTTCCACTCTCTTTCTGTCTCCTTCTTTCCGTTTGTCTCTTTCTGTCCTTCCACCTTCGATTTACTGTTCATACAAGTGGATTGGTGTTGTTAACAGGTGTAAGGTAATGGGATCCCTACTGGCAGCTAGGCACAGAGAGGGTCGCACCCCTCCTCTTCTCCACATTCACACCCACAGCAGCGATAGTCTTCTGATGGATTGCACCCACCATTCATCTAAATTATGTCACTGGCAATGAGCTATCAGTTCAATCTGGCCTAAATGAAGCACAGGGTTTGTTTCTGTTGACACTTCCTCAGCACTCAGTTCTCCCGCTGATTACTGTCAGGGCCTGTACGAGTGACGCAGCTTGGCCAGACGCAGGGCTGGGTCCACACTCTGCTGCTCTGCTGTGTGTGTGGCCCTATTTTCACTGCCACTTTACAGCTGTTGAAAAGCTGTTATCAGTAAGAGGATGAGGACTAGAAATTCCTGTTACATGAACTCTGACATGCTGTAAATTTACTACTTACTAGGTGACGCTTGACTCAATGCGCAAATTGCCTTTGTTTTATAGTAAAAAGAAGTTTCACTATAATGGTCAGCATGGAAGTGTAGTTCTGAATCAGACTTTCATGCTGTTAATTTGCGACACAGAGAGCAGTTTTGTGTGGCATAAAAGTTCAACCAGGGTGATATGACAGTGTAAATAGCAATGTGTTCCTTTACTCCTGCCATTTTATTTCAGTCCAGCCATTTTGGATTCTCTTCCCTCCCAGCCTCAACTCTGAGCGTCTCCTCCTCCTCCTTGGGTTTAATTCCTTTTTCTCCTGGCGTCCCTCAGAAATACTCCCAGCTGCATAACAGATGTTGAATATCTCTTTCTTTTTTTCATTCTTTTTTTCTATCCTCATTTCTCTTTATCTATATATAACTCCCTGGTGGATCTAATGATGACTGAATTCATAATTCTGTCCACACGGTCAACATGAGATACCAGCTAAACAGTGACTGTCATATAGGCTGTCACATAATTTACATTTACTATAGATCTGTCTTTCTCTTCACTGGCCTTTCTGTCTCTTTTTAATTTCACTTGAGCCTCCTCTCAAATTTGTGTGGAGGAATTCCTCCCTCCGCTGCTCAGTGCTTTTGGCAAGCCAAGTGATGGGGGACCGCAGACAAAGTGAGAGGACCCAAGAGCATAAAAAGTGAAAAGTTGGTCTCTGGTCTTTCCTCTCGATGAGTAAAATTATTCCAGGGTTAGAGTTTGATTTATTGAGCCAAATCTGGAAGCTGATTATCTGACCATTATACACATGTGAGTTCATTCATCATATGAAGCTTGATAATTTGAAAGTAAAGCCCTTTTTGTAATGGATAAAAATCATGGGTTAGACTTCGTAACTAGATGGGGGTGGAGAAGAGCAAACAAGCAGAAACTGAGAAAAGAGAAAATTAAGAAAAGTCACAGACATTATGCTTGTTTTGTGATTTGCTGGTTAATTGAGCCTATCTAACACATTGTTAGCTTGTTATTTCAGATAAACAATCCAATAAATGTTCCCCAGATTACATTATTACAGTTGTAAAATGCACCCAGGGAACCAGTTCATCTATATAAAAACCTCATGTTCATGTCTCACCCAGACTCATTGTTTTTTATTGAGTTCTTCGCCCACAGGTGCCAAATATAGAACTAAAGCCGTGATGATAGAAATAATATGCAATACTTAGTTTTGAATCTACACCTCCAAACGTTTTAAAATGCACATTTTACCCATGCCTGACAGCCCGTTCACAAGACTTACAAAAGAAAGCTCTTTCACAATATTTGCGTCATTTCTTTGATGCCTAGGCATTTTTTTTTTTTTTTTGAGGAACTAAAAACGTTACATCTGACGGGCTGGTATGTCATCTCCTAAGAGGGAGGTACTTGACTGAAGTCACTGTGTAGACAGTACAAAGCTTCCACATTGGTCCATATTCATGAAGGTGTAGCTATTACTGACATATTTTCTTATGGGAACAAATCACCAGCAGGGTGTGAAGAAACTGCAGTGTAGACTACAGTCTCTGGAGCTTTGTCACAGTCAGCTGATGGGAGTCCAGTCTGTTGGTTGTGCTGGTCATCTGGGAAGGTTCTCAGAGACGAGACAGCGTTCGGCCCTCTCCCTTATCAGGCTCAGTGGGTGGACGGTAAGAAGGATGGCTGAGTGAGACAGGGTTGGGCTGACAGGAGGCTAGATGTGAGGTGAAGATCAAGGAGGTTTAAAAGCGAAGGAAAGTGCAAAAGTCAAAGGGAACTAAAGAGACACGATGAAAGAGCATCTGTTGTGTCCTGTGTAATCAGCAGTTTGGGTTTGGCCTCCAGCGTTAGAGGTTTGAGTCTGATGCTGATGATCTATTTCTGGAAAGGGTGAGAAAGTGAAATCATGACCTGTGATCCACAGACAGATCTCTTCTTTTGTACTAACTTAAACATGTAATTCTCACTTTTCCTACTAACCACGATTAGTCACAACATCACAACAGAAATATTACATCAGAAAACCTCCAGAGGAGAGACACAAATATTGTATGGGAAACTTCAGTAAAAGCTGTTAGAATATGCCTGAATTACAAAGCTATATCTTGTCAATATACAAATATTCATTTTGGAGAAACAGTTTGCTTTTTTACATTGACAATATTTCAACAGACAAAATGAAAAAAGAAGAAACTTCCCTTTTATGCTACAGTATCAATTAGTCAGCATTGGCTATCCTCATTTTTCTCAATTTCACTGTGCATGATTAAATTATTAATGCAAGCAAATTAACAATTTGAAGTGTTTGCTGACCACTCACAAATGTATGACCTTCACAGAGTTGCTATTGATCATTTACACTGATTGTTTTTTCTTGTGTTTGTTGAGACCATTGTTCTTCTTTGCCAATAGTCCTCCTCCTGCAGGATGACATTGAATATGTGCTGGGTTGAACACACGTGGGAATGAGGTTTAGCAACAAGTCAATAACAGAAACACAGCAGAGCAACGAAGGTTACAGAGGTGTTGTATGCATGTAGACTGCGAATGTGTGTCTACCTGTGTTTTTAAGTGCACTTGCATGGTGAAGGCTTCTGTAGTCTGTAACGAGGCCTAGGTATTCCTCCTCTACCTCATTAGTGCTGATTTACGCCACATCTAGGTGAAGGCAGGATGGACCTCCCACCTCCCCCTGCCGTTTACACACACATAACACACACACACTGCCCTGCACTCTCCCTCTCTCTCCCTCCTCTCTCCCTCTCTTTCCCTATCTCTCTCCTCCTCATTCTCCTACCGTGCAGAGACAATGGGGCCCTGGAGAATACCGGCTTGTGCTGAATTATTCAAATCAGCAGTGGCAGCGAGCCGGAGAGCAAAGGAGAGAGGCAAGAAGGTAGAGGGGAGAGAAGGAGAGAGAGCTAGAAAGTGAGAGAATGCACTGTGATGGAAAGAAGATGTGGAGGGAGAGAGAAACAGAGATAGAGAGAGACGAAGAAACAGATAGAGAGAAAGGCATTGTAGAAGTGGTGAATCTTGTTGTCTCTGCATGCAAATAGCTTCTTGCTCTTCTCTCTGTCTCTCTCCCTCTCTCTGTCTATGAGTCACCCCCTGCCCTTCACTGCTTCATTAATACACATCTGTACCCTGGCCCTTCCCTCCACCTCTTTCCTCCACTCACTCCAAGTGAGGAGGAAGAGAGAAACAGAGGAGTGGGGGGAGGAGGAGGTGATGTAGAGGGTGGGAGGTGGGTAGGCGCTCGACAGCAGCAGCACGCTGTTGGCAGGAGGAGAATGCGCCGGTAATTAGCCAGCACCAGTATAGACGAAAAAAGCCTAGGAAGAAGATAGGAGAAGACGAGGAAGGGAAAAAAGAGCAAAGCTCTGAAAACAAGCCTCCTGCCAGGCTGAACTCCCCAGAGGCGAGACCTGGACATGATGGTGTGCAGTCTGGGAACAAAGGAAGGAGAGGAGAGCTGGGGAAAAGATGGGAGGCTGAAGAGTGGGCCCATGACAGCACCTGCGGAGATGGAGAATCTGGTTTTGCATGTGTGTGTGTGTTTGTGGGCATGTAGGCATTATTTTTGTGTGATTGTGTATGCCTCTCAGTGACAGATGCCTTCAGATGCACAGACACAAGATTCATCCTACCTCATACTGTAGGGTTACACCTATGTTTATTTGCCTTGCATTCAAAATAATCGTATTCACATTACAAAGATATTTTCCTGTTGAGATCACCTGTCAGAATCCTTCTAATGGTGACGTGCTGTTTAAATCCACTGCCACACTCTGCTTCTCTGAACCTGCACAGCATCAGATATTTAGACAAAAAGCCGACGAAGGCCAAGGTTTACATCTGTTATGAGGTAAGCCATGAAACAACAGTTGATTTATAATTAATAATAATAATCATTATAATCATAACGTTCTCCCCAGCAACATGGATGTTGAGCAGGTGTCTAAGCAACATAATAATATATGTAATCATTTCTGGAGATGGTGATAATGTTTGATTTGTGCTGTCACTGCATTTACTTTACAGCAGCTTTAAACTTGACCCAGCTAATCACTCTGCACCATTATTTATCACAACATGTGAAAGACCATTTTAGCCCTGATAATGCTAAAATGACAGATGGCATCTGGCATCATAAAGGTGTGATTTCCCACGATGATGTGATATAAAAGAGGCACTTCATTGCCTGGTGCCGTCGAAGGTTAATGAACTTAAGTCTAATGAAGAGACTGTGACCTGTCCTTACTAATTAACTAAGAGCCAGTAAATTTTGCTGCTGTGTTTTTATAGAGAGCTTCAAAAAGTGTAAGTGGAGACAAGGGTGTGTGTTTGTATGTGTGTGTGTGTGGGAGAGAGAGGGGGAGAGAACTTGACCCTTGAGTCCTTTGCTAGCCTCATTAGTGAGAGGACTTGGTTCATTAAATGGTGTGAGCGAGTGATGTGGGCTGAGCGCAGATCACACACTGAGAGCCTGTCCCCAGGTTTTACTTCAGTTCATTTAGTGTTTTTGTTTTTTTTTTTTTGTAGAAGATGAAATGAAACTAATGAAGAATGTTTTCATTCTCACACCTGCCCTATGTGGACCATGAGCTCACTAATGCTGGATCAATGTCTCCGTCTCAGACACACATGGGATAAAGCTCTATGTAAATGTAGAGTTGGGCGTCATGGGTAGCTGCTGGTCTGAAAATACAGGACTCTCCCACAGGAGCCAAGTGTTCAGTTTGTTGTGTGAAATGTTATATTTTCATCCATTACCATTCTACAGCCTTTTTGTAACCATGATAACAAATATTATTTTAAACCGAACCACAATCTTTGTAAACCTATGCCAGAGTTTTTATCCTGTACTAAATTAAACTATGATGGTTCCATAACAACAATGCATATGCTTGTTATTGTTTCCATAAACATGCTGATCGAAGGGTCCCATGGGTGACATACTAATGTATGGACGTAAGACATATTACTCATTAGATTGATAAACTTGTTCTACTAATGGAAGCCTAACGCTAATGTCAGTGCTGGTTCACAATAGATTAGAAACACTATTTAGGCATGTTACATTTGCAGTGGCAGCTTCAGGACACACTCTGGTTTGTTCCATGTTATTGTTAGTTGTCTGTCTTTCAAGAGCTGAGCCATGGTGATGGTAAATGACCAGGCTGTCAGCCCTCACAGAAATGGGTAGTACGTTTAGTTCGACAGTCTGTATGTCTAGTCTTGAACTGCTTTAGACATCAACAATCCAAAGATTTTGAGACAAAAAAATTAGAAAGTGGAAGAAAGAAAGAAAGTGGAAGTCTGACATGTGTAATATATCAGGAATCACAGTTTAAGGCACTGAGCACATGCAGCTATGCTCTTTCTTTCCTATCATTGATGTGCGGTGACCTCTTATGACTTGACTGGGAATCGATTCATTCCTCTGTGCCTGAAAACGTCAAGGCCCTCCAGCCGTGTGGAGCCCCAGGAGAGACTGACTGTGGTTTGACACGCTCCTTGCTTTCCTCCAGCGCAGCAGCAGGAACCAGCCGGCCGGCCAGCCTGCCCAGCCTCTCCACACACCGTTTGGAGTGTCAGTCCAGTGTGCTCTACTGGGAGCAGGGTTTGGCAGTGCTGGTTACAGGGCTCAGATGGGCTGCTGATGGGGCCTTCTGGCCAGCAGTCCCATGAGGGCAGGTAGAGAGAGTATGGGAGACAGGTGTGTTTATGTTTCACTTGTTGCCCACCCCTTTCTTCCCACAGAGGCCAAGAACAGATGCCCATAACATTGATTTTGGAGAAGGCAGAGATGGAAAAACAGACAAAGGAAAAAAGGAAACATGGGTTGGTGGGAATGAATGAAAAATGTAATGTGATGGCATTAAAATTGATCTCATAAAATCTTCTCAATAAAAATCAATAGAGGATTCCTGTAGATGCAGTCTGACAAAGCTTCCCCTCACTATACAGGCCTGTACATAAGATTTCGTCTACTAACATATTCACAGCCTTAGGCCAGAATCATATTTCCAGGAAATGCATTTTCTCAACACTCACTGGGAATTTTTGAGTAGTCCCATCATAGTCATCAGAACCTATTGGGAAATTATGTGAACATTATACTCTGCTCTTAGAACAAATGTTATGCAGGGTGTCTAGGTAGACGACTGAAGTGAAGTCATGTTGTTTGGCTCAGCAGGTTGCAAGGGTTTGAGTAATCAGGGTTTGGGGATTCTAATTAGGACAATTACGTCCTAATTACAATGTAAACACCTTCTGCTGCCAAAAACCCTAGACCCCTAGAGTGAGGCCTCAGTACTGTAGCCTCCCATTCTGCTCTGCTGTCTAAAGAACAGCATGAGTCCTGAACTCTAGAGTCCTAATGCAAAATAAACTGCTATGAAAACAAGCAGAAAACTACCTGTGAAAGAATACCTTTAACCTTTAGCCATAACATCTTTAGTTTAATGTTTTAATACTGTATTTTAACTGATGGACAGTTTTTAATTTTTCACAAAATGACTAGCTGAAATGAAATTACCAATATGGGTTCTGTACATTTTGCTTCAGTTAGTGGACATACTGAAAGTATTAAGATCTTGTCAGCTTGTTCATATTTGGCTCTAGCTTTTGAAATATGGATGTTCTTAGTCATCACTGGAGCACGCTACCAATTTAGCAATGGACTCTTATAACCCCGCATCAAACTTGGTGCAGCAGAACCAGCGATATTATCTTTTTTATCATTTTTTTTCTTCTTCCTTCAGTACAGAATTGTTCTACTGTAAAAAAAAAAGTCCATATTTGTGCCAGCAGGTTATTACAACCAAGAGTCATTTACTATGGTTAGGTGACCTCAAGCAACTCTTGTAATTATGGCATGAAAAAATGAAGGAAGTTAGGTGATGTATTATACAGAGTGACACAGTCCCCATTAGGAGGCGGAGGATGGGGTAGATGGATGGATCAGAAAACACAAGGCCTGTTTTTTTTTTTTATCTATGACCCTTCCTCAACCTCAACTGTGTTAATTATTGTAATCATGATGAAGAAGTTGATTGGTGACTCTAAATTGCCCATAGGAGTGAGTGTGAGTGTGTGAGGTTGTTTGTCTCTATGTGGCCCTGTGATGGACTGGTGACCTGTCCAGGGTGGACCCCTGCCTTTCACCCAAAGAGAGCTGGAATAGGCTCCAGCTGATCCCTGTGACCCTGGTTAGGAATAATTGGGTATAAATGATGGATGGATGGATGAATGAAGAAGGTCAGTTCAACTCAAAACACAAACAAGAAACATACAAAAAACTAATTGTGATGGTTCCATAATAATAATTATAAAATAATTTCCTCAAGTACAAAGTTCTGTTATACAAGCTGATAGAAAGGCGTGTATGATTGTCAATATGATGATAAAGGTTAGCATGCTGCTAGGAGGATCATATGGGTCATATTATACAGTAGGGACAAGCAACATATGTTGTCATTTAGGTCATTACAGACATTAATGAATTAGGTAAAGACGTAAAGGAATCATCAGATCTGGTTGATTTCTCTATTTATGCATTTACCTTACTGTATGTAAATCATAGTGCTTGGTTGTATAGGTCACTGTCCATGGTAAGACACTGTGCCACATGTCACTTCTCGCCAAAAAACTACTGTGCACCTGAAATTTTCCAAAGGAGAACCTTTTAGACTCCACAACACAACTGGGAAAGTGTTTTGTTGAGTGGTTTTGGGAAGAGCACACAGTACTATATATGGTGAAAAGAGGACACTGCCTGCCAACGTATAGACATCGTCTCAACAGTAAAGTAAGGCAGGGAGAGGGGCTTGCCTGCCATCATGGAGGGGAAAATAATCCCCAAGTTTATGAAAGTATATTACAAGATAACGTCCACATGGCTGCCCACCAGCTGAGGCTCAGTACGTTAGATGTAAGAGACAAATGACCTAAAAGGTTTATGTAGCTCTGTTGCACAATGACTTAAAACAAAAAATAGTAACACAATTAGAGCCTGGGCATTAAGGAGATTCCAGAGGGTTCACTTACTTTTTCTTACCACTTCATGTACAGATATTTATACTTAAATTATGCATTAAAGTGGGAAATGTGGTTATTGTAAATTGCCCGCATGCAGCATTTGTGCACTATAATGTGCATAGACACATATGCAAGATCAGCATTGTTTTTGTCTCCCTTTGTGTATGTACTTACTAATAGCGTGTCTAATAGCATGCAATCTTTCATTATATAGAAACCTAATAGCTTTGGATATGCATGTGAACATATATGTGTGCACAAAATATTGTCATGTATTTTTGGATCCGTTTGAGTGTTTTGAAATTTAAACTCATTGTTTGTACCATGATGCACTAACTACTAATGCCAACTTTGCAACAGTCATGCAACAAACATTTAACTAATGACACTACCCACAACTTATAGGGCAGACAGGAAGAGGCAACATACAGGGCAGCGCTGGTTTCTTTCTCATCAGCTTTGAGATGAGAAACATACAATAATGGAGCTCCTCGGAGAGTGAGCAGGGAGGTGACCGCGGGTCAGAGTGCTGTCACTTTCCAGGATCAGGATTTTTTACAGCAGAGGAAGAAATGTGGTTTGCTGATGTTAAAGAGCTGTAGCTATGCTAGTTATGGTTAGATAAGATATGTATAAAAGATATGCTTAGATTTTTTTTTTTTAGCCTCAGTTTTTCTAACTTCGGTAAGCTGTTGGTCACCGTCCATCCATCATTCATCACTGTCTTGTTCTTTCTGGCACTAAGTCCCTGAATGTAGCTGGCATTGTGCCTCCGTATGACAAGGCTATGAAATGTAGTCCTTGATGACCAAATTCTTTCAGACAAACTAATTTTATGGAACATTCAACATGTTTAAAGAAACATAATCCAACATTTGATCTAGACAAACTGCTATCTTCATATTTTCTACTGCTGACTGATTCACATTTGCTGTTCTAAACCCCTGCTGTTGGTTTTCCCCTGGAAAAAGTTAAGACACACAGAAAAAGATGTGTTCTACATTTTCTTGTGTGATAGGGGCCTGTCGTGCCAGTTTTTTGTACAGCAGGGATCCTGGCTGCCCTTCCACACCCAGCCCACCTCCCATACCACATAAGCACCCTAATTGTCATGCCACTTCCCATTACATATGTCATTCCTCATGCCACGCTCTCATGCCCATGTGCCTGGCCAGCTGCTCAGAAGGGGGGTGCACAGCGAGGACAGAGCAAGGTGTCACTGTTTCCATCTATGTAATGTCATTCGAACTTTGCTGTTAAATTCACAGGAATCACTTTTGGGCAAAGCTTTTCTTGACAAACAGAAATAACAGTCTCCAAAAATGTGTACATGACAACAAAACTCTGATCACTTTAACATGCAGTATAATTCTCCACAAATTATTCTCTATAGTCTGTATACCAAATGGCCTTTAAATAACTATTACAACTGGTTTTTATTTAAGTTAATGTTCTTTTAGTTGAGTTATGGTTTTGTTTTGTTGTGTTTTTAGAGTTTTCACTTCGGATACAACTTCACAAATATCACATTTTCCCCAGGTTTCTCACAGAGGAAAAATATAATCATTGTCGGTTCTCAGCCGCTGGGCAAAAAGCAGTGTTAAGTACATGAGGAATACATTTGAACAGCTTGATATTAGACAGCTTTTGTTCTGTCTCATTACCTTGGCAAATGTAATCTAGGGCTCCAAAAGACTCCCATTCTTTTGAGCGCATATGCTCCCTGTGATAGTATTGCCCCAGCATGCTGCTTCCTTCCTGAGAATATAGCTGAACCTAACAACTCCTCCGCCCCCACCTGCCACCACTTGGACAAAACAGAAACTATATTCAGCAAATGAGGCAGAGAACAGAGGCCATGGTTGAATGAATCTAAGGTGAAGACGGAGGCTGTGTCCAGGGGAGCAGGGAGGAACGAGAAGCCTTTCAAAATTATCCTTTTTCATAGCCATGCTCATCTCACTTCCTGCTGCTGCACAGGTCTTATGGAACGACCTGTGATGTTGTTGCAGAAGTTGAGAGGCTGGGCTGAAGCCCACAGAGGAATAAGAGGTCATGTGCTATGATCTGGAGGTGATAGAAGAAATACACACAGACCCAGAAATTCTTACATATATGCGGAACTGGATACATTAATAATATATCTTTTTAAGTCATTTCAGTATTTTTCATGACGAAACTACAGGGGGCAATTAACAGGACCAACCACAGAGGTTGTTAGCTCATCCATGCATGTGTGTATATATATGTGCTGTGGTTTAATGCACATGGTTAAATAACTGCTTTCTGCTGACTTAGAAGATTTGTGAAGTTAACAGCTGTACTAGTTGCAGTTAATAAAATTCCCAGTTCTTTTGTGAAAGAAAATGATGATCAGACTGTCATAATGAGGATTTCTATGGCTAGAGTGCTAAATAAAACTGGCCATCCCATCATGCACTTTTATTTAAGAGCTAAAAATAATCACTTCCATTTCCACTTTAGCATTTGTGGTGGTTGATAAAAAACATCTAATCTAAATCCAGTTATTTAAAGCAGCTACAATCAATATTCTTACATTAACAATGGGTCACATGAGTGCTCTCAGTTGAACAGAGGTTTGGGTATGAACACCCCACAGAGAGTTACATTATCCCCTTGTCTCGTGGAAAGTTTTAGCAACTTTCATCTCACTTATATTTTTCTGATCTGCAACTGTGCTGTTTTCAATATAAAACTGCTTCCTTGGACCTGTTGAAAAATGATTAAGTTATTTCAAGCATAAGGATTAATATTGCTTTTCTTAACATTCTTGGTTAAAACTTTCCAGCTCGTAGCACATACAATAAAGTCCATTGTGGATTGGTTGGAATAAAGAGAAGAAGAACTGGGTAGGTAGCATGAATTAACGTTTGGGGGGGAAAAAAAAAAACTAAGTCAATTTACTGTTTTCAGGCAGTAAATTGAAGACAGCAGTAAGTGCTTGTCACCAAAGATGTCACCAATAAATGGGCATTATACTGTGTAGTCCTGCGGATAACATTTTGATTTCATTTTTAAGAATTTCCACTTGTTTTTGAAGTGAGGTCATATGGCAAAAAAAGTAGCTCTGGAAAGGAGTCTGGAAGCTTTAAAGTAAATTTTCTCTCTCAAACAAAATAATAGTGAGTTTTTTGTTGTTGTTTTTAGGCTTAAACAGGAATTAGAATCATCACGTCTTTATGGCTACAGTACATACATACACACAGTACATACAGTACATACATACACACAGTACATTCAGTACATACAGTACATACATACATACAGTACATACCTTTATGTAACGGTGGTTATTCTGCAAATTGACAGTTTGGGTCTTCCTTCAGACTTTTAGTGTACAGCATGTTGATTTAATTCCTTCTCAGAAAGTTTCAGTTTGAACTAATATACAGTAAAATATGAACATGACTGCCAATTTCCCTCTAGCTGGATATACAGTACACTTTAATTCATCTGAATAATCACTTATGAAACGTGATTCATAAAACAAATTGTCATTATAAAAGACAAAGACATTTTGTGAACAGCAGATAGATTGTGCAGTGAGAGATAGTTGAAAAGGAGGAGATGCCGCTTGCTTGTGTGCGGAGCCTTTGCTCCTTCCTCTTTTATGGTCTGACCTTTCTCTTAATTGGCTGCCATGTCTTTACACTGAAATTCTGTTGGTTTCCCAGCCAAGCAATTTCTCCCCCTCTTCCAGCTAAAGCGTCTCCCTCTGACCCATAAATTGAAAGTGCTTTAACCTTTCCTGAGTGTGCACTTTATAGTGCTCTCTTTATTCTTTTATTATGCAGATAAGACGGATTTTCAAAATTCAAAAAGTGTCTGGTATCACTCGCACCTGATTTTTTTAAATTAAATTCTTTTGATTGTCAAATGTAATGTAAAACTACATTTTTTGTAAGGAACACGTAATAAATGAGAAAATGACAATTCATTTGCTACATGTGATGACTTTTAAAAAGAAAATTATATGACTAAATAAAAAAGCATGTGCTGCACTGCAGTTAATGCATTATTGTGGAAACTGCCAAAAGATAAAAAAAATCTCCTTAAACCTCAGTAAACCCTAATTCACCAAAATCAACAAGCCTGTGATATTCCTCACAAAAAACTAATGCTTAAAAAAACCACAATCAGAAATGATGGTTTAGTTTGCCAAATTCATTCAGTTATCTATAAAAGCCATTACAGTACGTGTGCATTAATCAACCATCTATTAGGCTAAACAAGGTTCATAATATATCTGTGAAAGTGTATGTGTGTGCTCAGGGTGTAATATACTTGATGTATTGATATGTTTATTTCAATTTATTTCAAGACCTCATCCTGTGACTCTGACCCCCAAATCAATACCTTCATTTATGGTCCACCACCTACAATCAATTCTGCTGCCGTCTCCTCTCCACGATGGACTGCCTCTGACTGGACACATGTAAGCAGAGCTCCACAGCTCTCTCTCTTTTTTTTTTTTTTTAACTTCTGGCTGCCTTCTGTGTTGCTGTGCAGTGGGAGGTAACTGGTCACTCAAATCCTAGATTGGCTGCTGGTCAACATCCTACAGCTTTCCCCCAGCTCTTTGCTCTCCTGCCCTCTTTTCTCTGCGTCCTCCTCCAGGCTTACACCTCCCCGCTCACGACTGGCAGCTATATGGCTCTGATTCATGATAAACAAAGTACACCGCCAACACCAGAATGAGAGAAGCACATACGGAACAAATGTAAATGGCTCTTACTTCTGTCATGAGCTTCTTCTCTTTCCAAGCTGTGCTCTCTGTCTCACAGTGGCATACTTATCAGCAGAAATGTATGAACTCATTCCATTGATATATAGGTGCTGTGTACATGCAGATATGCCGTGGCATCCCTCTGACCACACTGCAAAATTGTATTTCCACCAACATAAGCAAAGCTGTTAAGAACATCTCCTGGGCCTGGCGAGGGAGATTTAACCATTTAGCCAGGTCATCTCCTTTTAGAAAAGCATAAGGTTGAGGAGAGCCAGGAGGGTTTTATTCTTCTTAAAAAGCATGCATGAGCTGGCAGTATTGCTCAAACAGCCCTTTGCCTCCTCTGGATTTATTAGCCAATTTCCACTACCATTGTCTTTCACTTCAATCTCAGAAGTGAGGGTGCACCAGGCAGAATATAGGGTTGCAATCATGTGAGTGTGTGGCGACAAAACCTCCAGCACTCGCACCTGGAACTCAATAGATATTCATGAACATTCTCGTATTTAGAGAAGGAAATAACTTAATACCGACAGTGTCGATGGAATAATAGCCATTTCCTGCCTGACTTGCAGCCCCTCAGAAAATGAGATTGCGCTGGCCGTCATTTTTCTTGTCTGCTGGGTGTTTCCACGCAGAGGTCTATGGCTGCAGTTATGCTCTCTGCATCGCCAATGAGGTACAGATAGAGAGAGGTGGCAGAAAGAGGGAGGGTGAGTCAGGAAGAGCAAGACAGCGAGCGACAGAAGGAGAGAGGGGAAAAGGGCGACTGAGTGAGATAGGCCGACATCAACAGGAGACAGAGGATTTGTTGTCAGATTTACCATAAATAAATGGAAGTTAAATACAAAATAAAAGCTAAGACAGCAACAGAATCGTAATGAGTGTCATTTTCTAAAACGCAAACATGATGTGTTTTATCCCACCCAGGTTTCCTGAGGTAAAAGTCGTCCCAAGCTTTAGTGCAAACAGTATAAACTTGACCCAGCCCAGAGATGCTGCTCACTTGCTGAGCCAAGGCAAATATTTCATTCGTACCATGATTAAGATTGATTACTTCTGCAAGGGATGGGGATACAAGCATGTCCTCTAAGTATGAGAGACTGAAAAAAAAAAAAAAACGAGAGTGAGTAAAAGAAGATAGAAGAGGGAACTGAGTGACGTGAATGGATGCCTGACCTGAGAGACAAAGGAATCTTTCAAACTATTCCTTACCATTACTCGGCCTGTCACGTTAGCCCTGCCACCGGTCTTATAAATTAACCATCTCACAGAGGAGCTCAATTCTCTAACCCTGTCTCTCCTCCACAATTAGGTTTCTCCTCTGTGTAAGCCCTCCTTATCTCTTTGCTTTTACTCGGGCCTTCATCAGCACGGACATACAGTGTATCACGCTTTCCCTTTTCATTCCATTCTTATTCAACCCCTCGTTCTCATGAGTGCACAGCATTCATCATGAGTTTGGGAAGGTCTGTTTAACATTCAAGTAAGAGCTGTTGATACTGCTCCTAAAACCACATTCATTAGGAGCTCTAAGAAATAAAGACATACACCAAAGACAATGCACAGAAATAAAAATGTGCTTTTTTGTAATGAATCCACACTTTTTTCCACAGTACAACTTGACCTGCCATGTCAACTTTCTCAGCTGTCAAGACCTTAAAAGAATTAAGAACTTTTAGTGCTAGCAGGTATAACAAGATTGCACTGCTGAGTGCACAAGAGGCCCAATTCCCTTTGTGTTTCTCTACAGAGAGTTAGCAGACCAAATCCAGGGATGGGTGGCTGAGCTTTGGCCATTTTCAGTGTGTCTCTCATCTGGGCACATATACAGAAGTCTGAGGAGGAAAGTCTTGCTATTTTTGGCTGAGTTGAAGGACTCTTCTCTGTGGGTAGCTCTGTGAAAAGCAGGGATGGAGAGAAAAAAAAGGAGAGAAAAAAAAGTGTGTGTGTGTTGGGGGGGGTGATTTTGTGTGGAATAATAGTATGAATTTGCACTGCAGGAAGAGATTTTTCTATAGAGAGTTCAGAGTTGCAATAATGGGGGTAGGGACAGTGAAAAAGTGTGTGGCAGAGAAGCAGTGGTAGTATATGGGGAGTTGGAAGGGAGGTGGAGGAGTGTTTAAATTAATTTGATCTTGGATGCCTGGGAGAGGGGGCAGGCGTGAGTTAGCCACACACACGCCCGGACAGAAACCTGAGCAGATTGCACCGCTGCTTTGTATTCCAAATTAATTGGCCTCTGAAGATCGCCCTCCGCCCCTCACAACACTACTGATGCACATTTTCCTCCCCTCAATTAAAAATGTGTACCCCACACACAGCCCTCCCTCCTCAGTGACTTCTTGCTCCCCTTGTTACCAAGAACAAACTGAGCTTTCACATCAGCGCTCAGCAGGGAGAACAAAAATTAAAGGTGGGAGGAATTTTACAATCCATCAGTCTGAGTGCTCAGTGATTGTCATTAATTGCACTTAAAAGATGAGGCTGCAGCAGCACAGTGGCACGGTAGCATTGTTGTCTCACAGCAAGAAGGTTCCTGGTTTGAAACCCAGCAGGGACCTTTCTGTGTGGAGTTTGCATGTTCTCCCTGTGCTTGTGTGGGTTTTCTCCAGGTACTCTGGTTTCCTCCCACAGTCCAAAAACATGTATGTCAGGTTGATTGGTGACTCTAAATTGCCCATAGGAGTGAGTGTGAGTGTGTGAGGTTGTTTGTCTCTATGTGGCCCTGTGATGGACTGGTGACCTGTCCAGGGTGGACCCCTGCCTTTCACCCAAAGAGAGCTGGGATAGGCTCCAGCAGATCCCTGTGATCCTGGTTAGGAATAAGTGGGTATAGATGATGGATACAGTTTACATTCTCCTTTGTGGAATTGTTTCAATGAAAAGATCAAAA
Source organism: Mastacembelus armatus (assembly GCF_900324485.2). NCBI lineage: Eukaryota > Metazoa > Chordata > Actinopteri > Synbranchiformes > Mastacembelidae > Mastacembelus > Mastacembelus armatus. The sequence continues at coordinate 8,791,629 of NC_046641.1, read as the reverse complement.
CCAACAATGAACTGATTGCACTAACAGCATATGCTATGTGGTGAATGCCTGATATGATGATATATAATATGATGTGGATTATATGCCTTAAAATACAATTGTTATCGCTCAGAACACATAAAGTCAAATCCAGAGTCAACATCCTGCCACCTTGACTTCTCACTAAGGCACCAAATATCTATTAATCTGCAGCTGAAAGTAGTTTCCAGCAAATTGTCTTGTGACTTGAAAACCCTAACTTTTGATAAAATGTACTTTTCCGAGCTGATTTAGGAATCTGTTTACTAATACTACTAACTACTGTCTACTACTATAGATTTATTTATTTAATTTTACTTGCTAGCTTTCCTACCTTTTCAAAATATAAAGAAGGATTCATGTAATTGATATTTTGAGCTGGGCCCTGCAGCAGGAATCAGGTCATGCTATTACAAATCTCCTGGGCACCATGAAAGGCAACTCTATTCTCTCTCCCTAAACCTGCAGTATCCTAAAGGTGATCTAGTTTCTATTATATCACTACATATGTTGCTACACTAGTCCCACTAGTCCTACTACCAGTAGTTAACCAATTGTATAAGAAAATTACCACTCGCCTGTCTAGACTAAACTAGAATGAACCAAATATTCACTGGATCTTGGTAATCATCCAAACAAGCCAAGCTGCTTCACCTCTGTCATCACTGCAGTTTAAAACATTGCTTTTCGTCTAGTTCGAACTGGTTTGAGCGTCAAGTCACTTTCAGGTTTAGCCTCAGTCCTTTTAATGCAGGGGCTCAACTGATCTGCTGGCAGAACCATTCAGCCAGACTCCACTGGGCAGACCTTGGGTTTCCAACCACACTCCTCTGCTGCCAACTCTGTATATCAGAACTTTTTCCTCTTATAGGCCTTTTCTGCTGTTGTCAGCTCCACAAAATACACAACCCTCTGTGCCTCTCACATCAACACAAAACCTGGTCTTAGCTTAGCTGAGGGTTTGAATGCTGTTTTCATAAATCTATTTTCATTTGATAGTCCCTTCCTGCTTTTGGCCAACTATCATTTATTGTGTGTATAATCACTCCAAAGATTACAAAGACTCAGATTTCAGAGCCTCTTTTGATTTTCTCCTCACTTACAGTACAATATTTTGCAGTTCTCTACACAACTGATGATGAAAAGCCTAACAGGGTAACACATTTGGGATCTTTTCGTTTCCTAAATTCTTTAGTATGCTTACTGCTGCGGATTGGCCTCAGAGGAATTCAAGTCGACACAAGAGCACATTCAACATTTTCTTTCCTAGAGTTAATTAATGAAAAGCTTCTATCAGCTACAAGCAAATAAAAGCTTGTATAATTGAACTGCTGAGAATAATTTTAACATCAATATCAATTACCAAGTTTTATGTGTGGCAGTGTGCCTTACATGTGAAATGTGGCCTGCACCTGTTCTTTATGAACTGTGAACTATGAACTGCTCCCGGACCTGCAGGGGAGGCAGTTTAAAGACATTCTTGTCCTGCTCCCTAAAACTGAGATCGTTAATACACTCACAGTAGCAATTCCAGCCATAACTAAACTAAATGTTGATGATAAACAAACAAAAGTATCTTAATGCTGCTTACAGGTCGCTGTCTGAGCCCTTATATTATAACCTTCTCTGTAAAGGTAGAAGAGAAGTGATTTGCCTTGAAGTAAAAATAGTAGAAAATTGCTCACAACTGCCATATTTATTTATGAGAGTTTAGAAGTTTTGAGAGAAAGTAAAAATGTAGGATGAGTCTATTTATTGAACAAAGGACAGCAAAACACCACAACAAACATCAGGCGAAGCTACTCAAGATCCAAGATATTTCAGTCAGGAGAGATGTGAAAATGTCCTCAGAGGAGAATTGCCCCTGCGGACGACAAATGCCAAAACAACTCTGACAAAGAAAGAAAGGAGGAAAAATATGAGTGAACAGAAGGAACAACAATTATTTATGTAAATAACGTGCCATTGCTGCTTATAATTAGTGAGAAAATTAAGCAGAAAAGAAGAGGAGTGGGGTGGGGAGGTGTGGGGGGGGGGCATCACGCATGTCACCCAACTAATTTTTCTCATGCAAATTAACAATCAAAATTATAAATGGAAATGGTGTTGTGATCGAGAGAGAATGCGAGAGAAGAGAGCTATGAGAAATGCCCTGTTGTTGTTGTTGTTCTTTTTTTTTTTTCCTTTTCTTAACTCTGTTTGGAATTCATTATCTGGTGAAGCAAGCAGAGGCAGATGTAGTTTGACACCAAGGGTAAAGTTGATAACAGCAGCATGAGGAAAGAAGTCAACACTATTGTCTTGGACAGAATGGCCTTAAAAATATAATTGTTTCCTGCGAAAAGGGCAGAAGGTAAATGCTTTTGTGAGTTTAACACACAAAAAAAATTTCCGTTCATCACTCCTTATGTTGATTATCACACCTCAGTATCTCTTTGAGTTCATTAAACCTACGCAGTTGACCTGACACACAGCTCATTTAGATTTGCTGGAGAATCAGTGCAGTTTTCTAGTTTATTTTCTCTATTTTGGTCCCCTCGCTGTAAAAGCTGACCCCTGCCATACACTATATGTCCCTTTCTGTAACACCACAGTGCCAGTGTGGACGTATCAGATGTGCTGAGGTGCTGACACAGTTATCAGACACAAAATCCCTGCTGCTCTCCCAGTGAGAGGTGCTGGTTGCAGATACTATAAAGGCAGTGTCAATGAGGGTGTGATAACTGTGGAAGTCTGTCTACATGTGTCTCCTGTCTGCTCATCTCCCCTGTTCCTCCACATTCACCACCGGCACCTCACACACACACACACACACACACACACTGCGACCTGCTTTCTGCCTCTCCTCCGTCATTGGGAAGTGTTTTTAAAAGAAGGAACCGGGATCAAACAAAGTCGGAAAATGCCTGTCTGGCGTTCATCTGACAACCCTGCATCCTGAACCCTTTTAAAAGAGGGTGCAGAAGAAAAAAGGGAGAGAAAATAGGACATGTTTCACACAATTTATGCAGCGTTAATTTTCCAGCCCCCGCGTCGACTGTTTACAGAGTGCTGTGCATCTCAAACCTCTCTGTCTTGTCCCCCCCCTTCCCATTTCTCAAACCACAATCCCTCCTTTACTTTTTCCTCCCACCCCCCTTGCTTTTTGTGGCTTATGTTATTCTGATTTTTATTCTTCCAGTCTTTTTTGTGTCACTAGTGAGGATGCTCTCCCTTGGGGTGGCTAAATTTACATCTCTCCATATGACAAACACAAACAAAGAAGCAAATAAATCAAATGTGAGGTACAGAGAAAGAAAAAGAGACAGAGGAGGAGACAGAAACAAGCTGTGGATGTTTCTTGGTTTCAAAACACATGTGTGAATAAAAGAGTAGTATTATTGATAACCTGTTAATAATATTAGATGTGCAACACTGATTGGATACTGTGATATAGTTGCTTTTCACCCAGTGAAAGCTGGCTTGGCCGCTTTTAGATGATAAGAAAAATAAAATTAAAAAAAGTTTAAAATAGGTGTGCGTGTGTGTGTGTGTGTCTGTGTGTGTGTGTTTGAGTCCATCACCGCCCCCACTCCTCCCTGCGGAAAAATTAGTGTGGCAGAATCAAAGCTCAAAACAATCAAGTTGTGCTCAGTTCCTGTTTGTTGCTGGGAGTATGTGCAGTAAATATAAACATGTATGTGCATACAGGGCTTCAGCAGGATGGATGATTCCACAATGGATGGTACATATATAACCAGAGTCCAGCATCTATTTCCTCCTCCAACCTCTCCTGCTTTTATATCTGAATATTAAGAGGAGATTTGGTGGGGGCTTTCTGTAGAAGAGGGGTGGGGTGGGGTTTTGATCAGTTCCTCTTCAAGTGTGTGTGTGTGTGTGTCTGTGTGTGTGCGCGTGCATGTGCGTCACTGCGTGTGACAAGCAGAGAAGCCCTGCTGTGTCTCAGCGCGTCCTCTCTGATACATTATTAATTAGGCAGCGTTTAGAGTAACGAGCAGAGCATTTGAGCCCCTCCCCCTCCCCCCGCCTTGGGTGACATGCTCCCTGGGAGTCCGCCTTGTGACTGCAGATCAGAGGAAGCGACAATCCAAAGCTGCATCACCACCTTCCAGGAATACCAGAGAGCCGGGCTCCCAGGGAGTTGGAAGACAAGATGCATCACAATATACCTCAAGCTGCATTTTCCCTGCTCACAGACACTTGTCCACTGACATAATACGATTTTTTTTTCTGTCTTAATGAGGTGCAAAGTACCTAAGTAGATTAACAAATGCTTATACACATTTTGAGGTATTACCTCTTCAATAAAGTACTGTTTAATTTATGCTTTTTTTATTCATCTTACATTTTCTAAGGGTGGTCAAGTGTTTTCTATGTATCCCTGAATATTGAACAGTTGGCCGCTCTATTAAATCTGCTTAAACCATCATGAGTACTGTACATGACTGGTCACACTTTGTTTTTCATATTTATTAATTCTCTGTGTCACGGTCTCTATTGTGTTTTTGTAATTTTATCCATAATCATTGGGTTTTTTGTTTGTTTTTAAATCACTAAATTCATCAGCTGCTTGAAGATGCTCTGCTTTGATAAACTCATATCATCAATACACTTTGAGTGTAGTAGTTTAGTCAAACTCAGTTAATAAGGTGAGCACTGCCGTGAGAAGGTTAGTTAGTGTGATTACAGTAGAATTACCAGAAAGAAAACCATGTGTAATGAGTGCTAATAAAGCTGCCCTACTGATGATGATTTGTACACTATTTTGTAATAGTACCTATTTACAGTTCTATTTGCAATACTGGTATTTATGCAAACTATTTATTTTCTACTTATTTTTTTCTAGATTCAGTTACTTCAGTGTTTTTATTTAACAGTATATAATTATGTAGCCTACTTACTGTTATATTTATTGTCTAGTAGCTGTGGGAGACACTATATCCCAACAATGTCATTGCACAGTTTGACTACAGCTGCTGATAATATCCAGTGTTACTTTGTCAGTGATAACTTAAATGGCTTTGCAAGTGTGACAGTGTTTGTGAGAGGCTGCAAAAACAGAGGGTGAGCTGTGGCACTTGAGAATCAACAACATGTTAATGAGTCACAAATCCACATCTCCTTCAGCTCTCCTCTGTTCTTGTCTCCTCTACTCTCTGTCCCTTCCTCTTCTGACTCAGATAAATGAAGATTAGGGCATGCTGACGTTTTTCCTTATTATTACACACCTTTCTGATAAATAATGCAAATGCAAACCTTCGCCTACCAGTTCAATCCTCTGCATCTTTTCTCTATGCTGTTAGTTCTACTATTGTTTTGCATCATTTCATATTTTGGGTCATAACCCTGTCCTCCCTCCCCTCAGTGCATGTTCACATTATATTCAGTTCTTTCTGCTATTACTGTCTGACTAATTCAATAATTTTCTCCCCCCTTTGTCATCCGTTCAGCTCCCCCCTTCTCTTCTCTGTCTGCCCTTCAAATCTTCTGGGTCTGGCTGAGTCTCTGTTGTCTGCCTCATTACTGACTGTTCAGCCATTTGATTTTCTGAAACGGCTGCTGTGCAGCCACAACGAAACCCTCTCATCCCTATTATTCTCCACCACACACACACACACACACACACACACACACACACACACACACACACACACACACACAAGTGCAGGAATGTATAAAGGCACAATCAGCCTTTCCATTTTTCATGTATGATGCATGCAGCATCAATGAATATGTGGAATTTCTGTGTTTCTCTTTGCCACTTACAAAGTGCCCTAACGCTGGACAGTGTTGTAGTGCAGCAAAGTGTAATGGTGACAGCTAAGATTTAGTTTTTATTTTTCCAGGGCTACTCAGCAGAATGTAAAAAGTGCCACCATAAAGAAGTGTATCTTAGAGCGACTGCCTGAGATTCCACACCACAGTTGGTGATGACACCGCCATTCCTCTTGGTGACGGATGCATGCTCACAGCTCTTTGCCCCACTCTGGTTATGAATGTTGCTGGCATAACATGGAAATACTAGGGAAGGTTTTTTTTTTTAAATAGTTTTTGACTAAAGCTGAATTCTAGTACAAACCAAGTCAAACACACAAAAGTATTATCTTAACACAAAAAAGAAATGTAAACAAAAACTAAAAAAAAAGTGTTTTTAGTGTCGTCTGTTATTTTTTGTCCCTCTCATGGTGACAGGTTGGAAAGATTTAGACTGGAAATCATTTGACCACAGGCGTCAGAGTCCACCCTTCACATTGCACAGGACCATTGTGAGGGACATCATGTTCCAGCATTTCACACTAGGTGACACTAGGTAACTGTATGAATTTGCTGGTACTGTATGTGCTTAAAGAATTGCTGTAGCGCCATTCTCTTGTTTTCTGAGTGAGTGGCTGTCATTTTTCTGCACCTTGCTTTGTTTTCCTTTTCTCTGACTGACTCAGCATACAAATGACGCTCAAGTGATTGAGCAGTGAACCAAAGTTTGGAGGCCTCCTGTCTTTCCCAGTGACAGATGTGACTGGAGGAATCTTCTGTTAATGTCAAATATCCACCTGAAATTCTATTATGAGTTTTAACTGAATTGTTTAGAAAAATGTTCAAAAGGAGCCAGTGAAAGTGGTTATGCCCTTCTAAAAGGCTAAAACCATTTTTATTTTTATTACCTATTTATAATTCATGTGCACATGCACACACTCCACACACACCTGCCTTCAGACTATTCATTATCTACCCCCCTAGAGCAGTCCAGAGGGGCAAACTGTGTGGCCACTGCAAGCCAAACATGCTTGGAGGCTGCAGGCCAGAGCCAAATGGGCCAAGCACCTGCCCTAGGTGTCAACAGGCCCCCTTGGCCCTGAGTGCCAGGCTCCTGAAAGAGAGAGGAGATGGAGACCCAGATAGCGAGCCATCTCATTACCTACTCCCCGAGGCTGCAACTTAGCAGGGGATGGAGAGTGTGAGGGCCATGTCACCTTCGTGGATGGCCCCTATGAACTGGTTAATTGAAATCTGATATATCTGAGTCTCTGCTTGGCGTATCACCAGTCAAACAGCAGGCTGGGCCTCACCCTGCCAAGTTAGGCTGGAAAAAAACTGGAAAGAGCTCCATCTTTCACTTTTTTTTACATCTTCCCCAGCTCACTCTCTTCTCCGGTCATGCAATCCACAGAGTTATTGATTTGTTTGTGAGCTGTGAACATGGTCCATCATTGGCAGTGCTCTAGGATGGTAAGAGATGATCATAGAGCACAGTTTGAGGCTAACTTGGTGTACTATATGCTGACCTTGGCTGAAGTACACAATGCAGGCTTGCTAAAATACAGGCCTCTCACAGAGGTGATGCCAGGTGGGGATACAGGCAGTGAAGATGCATCTACACAAAGAGCTGTTTAACTGTCCAGAGGCCCTCTGGGAACTCCACCTTTCACTTTATCCTTTTAATATTTCATATGCTGGCCCCAGCCACGCTCTGGCCAAATGCCTCTGCCTGGGTTGCTGGAATATGGATGAGAGTGCGCATTTACCCATTTACCTGGATGTCAGTCGGAAGCAGCTCTAAACAATGCACCTCTCCCCCCGCAACCTCACCTCTGCTCACCTCTCTGGGCCCAGAGCTAGCTTGTTAGAGCGAGGAGGAGGGATTGAAAGTAACAGAAAATAGACAGAAAAATCCTACAAACAGGAGCCCTGGAATAACAAATACACAATACCTATGTGGAGAGGATAGTGGCAGAGAGTAGGAAGATTATGGTTGTCAATAAAGATACCTGAGGATACTCTAGTTATTAGTTACTTTACAGATTAAGATTTTACATCAAAATGTTGATAATATGAATGTATAAAATACAATGCAACAGAATAACCAGTTATTCTGAAGGGTTTTGACTTGTGGTGTATGATAAATAAAACAGTATCACATTTAAGAAGTCACTGAGTTGTTTCCACTTAATAAACACTTCCCCTTGTTTTAAACTGTTCAAAGCTCAAAGCTCAAAGGGGGTTTCATTCATTCCAGTGTTTCACAAAACAGCAAAGATTAGAGGAAAGTCCAAAAAAAAAAAAAAGCAAATTTGTTGGTATTAACATAATCAGTCAGCCATTTCTCTGCTGAATATGCAATTTTACTTTTGAGACTTTAAATCATCTAACAGTTCTTGTCTCCATTTGTCACCCTGAGGTGGACTGACGATCCGTCCAGGGTGCACCCCACCTATCACCCAGAGTCAGCTGGGATTGGCTCGAGCCACCCCAGAATAGATAATGGGATAGATGGATGGATGATCTACAATAACTGCTGAAAATGACGGCTGTCTTCTCTTGTTTGCAAATGCTCTACCCATGGCCTCTCCTGTGCCTGTGTTACAATAAAAGTCACCCTATGTTTTGCTAGTTGAAGGCTGTTAATGGATTACATATATACATCGCGTCTTTGAAAATCTTCAGTGTAGGTTGGCACTTTCAATCCAGCAGGGGCACAATATAGAGGTAAATACTAAATGTAAGCAAAAAATATTCTTGTTGATATTCTCGTGGATTTTAAATTCAGAACTTTAAACTGAGCATTTTACAGCGTTGTATTAATACTTTTACTTTGGTACAGAATCGTACTTCTCCATTATTATGTTGTAGTTTCTGTACTGCATTTGCTTGGTTGGCTGCGCAGTATTCTTGTGCATCTCCATCCACTAATTGTGTGTAGAAAATTTAAGGTTGGGCGGCCACTACACAAGACTTTATTTAATGCAATTAGGCTGTGGTTTAATTGTTCTTTAATATGTATGGATAAAGCCAGTGTGGTACATAGAGTAATTATGGCTAATGACTGCAGTGGGAGAGAGAGGAGCACAAAGTGTGGTGTGCGTTGAAAGAAACCAGTGAATTCATTTTTGTCTAATAGACCTTTGTTGAATTGGTTCCGTCCGCATGTGATAAGGGTGTTAAAAATTAATGATTTATAACTATTGAGCCAGCAATCACATTTTAATTAGGTAGTAATTTATGATAATTTGTCTTCTTTCACAGCAGAACAGTTAATAATTGTTAATTAGCCGTTGATGGTTTGTCCTTTGAACATATACCCTAATGGCCAATTCTCAGCCTATGAGCAAAGACCCCTGTGAGAACAATCCGAGTATGTGTTTAAACACATTTGAGAAGACAGACACGGAAAGAATATAGAAATATTAGACAAAAACAGAAAACAGCAACATGTCATGTCCATCTGTACCGTCTCTGAATTGGCACCAGTTTTTCTCACATTACCAGGCTGGCTATGTGGGCCTGCCAAGTCCATCCATCTATCTCTGCCTTAGTGTGCCAACCCAGCAGAGAGCGAAAGAAGACAGGAACACACTCCAGGAGAAGTTATGCCAAGTGCAGAAAAGTGGAGAAAGTGGAGAAAACATAAAGGCTGTGGGAGAAAGAATGCACAGAAAAGAAGGGAATCATACCTTTCCTGGTCTTTTCTAAACAACTGTTATTTATTTAACAATTTCAAGTGGCTGAAATTGTCAGTGGCTCTCTGGCTTTAGCTATTGAACCTGGGCTGCTTTCACTCTAAGTGCTAGCAGATTGCTGCTGGGGCTTTCCACTCCGTGCCCCACTCTCGCTAACCAGTGCTGTTTTTTATTTGCAATCTCCATTTCCTCACTTCCCCTTTTTCCCTGTGAACCTCAGACTCTTTGGATTTACTGCAATACAGGCTCCACTTTACCTTGTATGTCTTGATTGATGTACAATTTGAGAAATGAGTCAAATAAAGATGTGTAGGAATTAGGGTAAAATATCAGTAACAGTATATCAGCTTCTTTTTGAAACACACGGCAGTGAGGTGAGCTAGAGAGGTCAAAGGGTACAGGAATACAGCAGGGACCGCCGCTTTGGTTTTGGTGGACAATCAATGGAGGAGGGAGCTGTCAAAAGACTGCATGTATGCTGGATGAAAAGCAGCGAGGGGAAGTCTAGCTAACCCCTTTTAAACCCTGTTACTGATTTGAACTGTTCATTCATTCCACCCGTATTTTTGAGTCTTCAAAGGGGCCAAGTCAAAGAGTCAGAAAGAAGGGTGTTCAAAAGGCTGTGACAATCAGAAAAATCTGTGGAAATGAAATACATTTGGGTTCTTTTGTAAGATAGGTCCTCTGTTGGCTGGGTTGTTTGATAAGTAAAATACATCTTTAAGATATTTAAGAGGTATTAAAATTAATAACAGAATTTTAGATATATTATACATATTTTTAACTTCCCCTCCAGGACATGTCCTTTTGATTAAAATATCTCTCTCCAGTTGTTGCTCATAAAATGACTCAGATTGTTGTAATGGGAGGGAGCAGTTTAGGGAGGAATATAGTAAAGTTATATTACAAAGATGACTATATACAAGTCTGAGCAGATCATTAAAAATGAAGACTTCCTAAGTGTCTCTGTAGCATTTGTCTCAATCAGCTGTCAACTTATTCTTCCACCTTTGGCGCTCCATCTGATGAACACAGGTTTTTTTTTTTTTCTTATAGCATGCTAACTTAACTTCAGAAGACTCCTCCATTATTTCAACAGTGCTCGCTCAGCTGTCAACTCCATCCCATCTTCACACACTCACACCTTGTCCTCCCTATATGTCTGTCTCTCAACATTGCACGCGACTGTTGTTTTTCTCTGCAGGTCTCTTGCGTATGTGTAACCCATTCACCGTGTTAATAGTGCTCTTTTGTGGGTCTGCGTTTTTTTTGGAGCTCTGAAGTAAACACTGAAGTCAGTGTGTTGAGCAGCGAGGTCGCTGCAATGCGAGGAAAGCACAACAGAACCCATTGAGACAATTATTTTAATGTATTCACCTTCTGACGTTAGAGAGTATTTTTGCTGATGCACATTTTCATATGTTTGTTCATGTGCTGCCATCTTCATCTGACGGTTATACACTTAGCATATGTTTGTAAAAAGTAGCCCATAATTATATTTAAAAGCTTAATGACGTTGACTCTAGAACTACAGCAGCATGCAAAAACAAAAAGCATCCTTTCACATACTTTGTATATAAATAATATTTACGGCACACTAACTTACTGTAAGAGCAAACAGAAATCTTGACTCTAGGTTTGAGCAGTAGGTGTTTCAACTCTGTGACCTGCTGCGTTCCAGACCAGCTGTGTGCCCTGTGGTCAAAACGCGCATTTATTGGTGTGTGTATGTGCAGAATCACATGTTGGGTAATAACAAATGTGTTGCTTTATTGAATAGTCTCCCATACAGAGAAGTATATGCATCTTTTGGCCCTTTTTGTTTAAAGACATACCATAACCCTGAGCACACAAGGCAAGGCAGCTGCTAATTAAATCAATATGAGATAATGAAGTGCAATTAGAGGCACTGGCTGAGCTGATTCTTAGCTGTAAGCACTGTTTCCCTCCCTCTGGGCTGGCGGCTCTTTAGAACCTGTTAGTTTTTCCACTTCCAGGAGCCACAATCCCCACAGCAACCGTTTGGAGGAGTGATCACTGAGCTCCTGAGGCTGCCAAACTCAAACAGAGTTCTGCTCTCCATTTATCCCCCCGCCACCCACACCCCCGTCAGCTCCCTCCGTTCTCCAGTTTCTCACATTTTCACCTCTGCCTCTTATTGCTTCCTCTTCTCCCACCTAACCTGGCAACTAATACTGGTGCTCATTTTTAGAAGCGGTGAATTTGTAATTCATCTCTCGGAAGCTGGTGAGAGAACGTTTGAAACTTGTATTAATTAGAGACACCTGGTTCAAAGTGAAATCTTGGATTTCTTATTTACAAGGGCATAAATTTTACAAATACAGTAGCAGTGAGATACGTTATTTGTATGATGTCTCCTAGTAAACACAGCTTATCTTTATTACTAACGCTTCACATTATCACTTTCATTATCTTTTGGGTTTGCCACCTGATTCTTACAAGTCACCAGATGGCACTATTTAGCTTTCACATACTGTTTAAAGAACTCAACAAGAACATGTTTATGTCTGTTTCCTCTTATGTAGAACTTCACTAGCAGCTTCCTCCATGAAGCCAGTGGTCATGCTTGACCTCTACATCTACAGGATCATATTCAATTCTCCAGTGTTACACTCTGAGAAGCTACCAGGCAGCAAACTGTGAAACACCCTTGAGAATTCAGCTTTCACCAGCTGAACATCTGTCACGCTATGAACATGAGGAAATGTCACACCCTGATCTGAGATTTGCTGCCACTCTCTCAGATATTGACTGCATAAAATGAGCTGAAAAGTCAACAAACATATTCAGATGGAAGGGGGGAAACAGCTGAAAACAGGAATTGTTCAGCATCAGGTCTGTCTTCATGCTTTCCCTTTGGCATCAGGAGCACTTAGCGGTGGCATCTTCAGTGCCACGTGTGGTGACGTCTAATGGGCTTTTAAGGAAACTATTTGTGTACCATCAGTGGAAGCCTGTGATCGCTATGTGACAACAGTATTTTAAGCTAGTTCCACAGCAGCGTAGGATGAGTACCCTGAGCTGTGGCTTTCCCCTGGGGAGCACATGCTACTGAGATCTAACAGCTCAACTTCTTTCTCACTTTCCAACTCAGGTGTCTGTTTCCAGTGAGACAACTGAAAAGTCTTGATTCCTCTTTTTCACCAGAAAATGCATGTTTGTGAAGAAATAGAACAAGACTAAACAGGGCGTTTTCGACATCCGCTCTGCAGAAGTGAGGGAAAGTTTTGATTTGTTGCAGGAGGATGTTTGGTTTTCCCCAGAGACATAAGAGTTACACTTATTTTATTATTTTCAATTGACTCTCCTACAGTGAAATTGCTCCTTGTTTGCAGATACAATAGTGCATCCCTTTACTTTTACTATGGAGTGCCATTATTACAGAGCAGCCACCACACAGACATGACATGATCTCACCTTCAGACTCACAAAGATGCATTAGAGTTCACATAATATGTGAATAGAGCTCAGTATGTATAAAAACACTGTTCCTTTGACCATAAATAGACTTTTCAAATATGTGACCCATTTAGCATACTGTAGTACTTTATACTGTACTGCAACTTGCTGTGCACTTGTACATGTAGCATTGGTGGCATAGCATTTACTGAGATCTGAATTTGATTTACGTCAATTATCAAGTAAAAACTCCCATGTGAGACGATTTGCTGCTTAAATCACTGTAGTCTATAAACAAATTTCTAAATACAATAAAACTGAGCTTTTTTCTATCTCTCTTTCAGACATTTTTTAACCCAAACAATTAATTAAAAAATTATAATGAAAATAGTAATTGCAGCTCTTGGGTTAATTTTTCTTCATTTCTGCAAAAGCATAGACTTTGCTTTTATACTTCATATCTTTTTCTTGTTCACAGATGTCTGTTGAAAAAGAGTTCAAGAGGATACTCAGATTGTTTGTTTTACTTTGGAAACTACTGCAAACTTGCAGTCAAAAGAACTTGACTTAAATAGAAAATTTGTCAGGAAAAATGCTTAAATATGCCTAAAAACAAATACAACTGCAGAAACATTTTATTTTACAGGAAGTTTAAAGTCAAAGTCAAAATGATCAGAAATGTGTGCCAGAAATGCTGTAGAACAGAGCATATGTGAAATGCAATATTAAACAAATTTTCTACTACAACAAGTTTCCTTCTACATTTTAACACCCTCACTGAGGAACATGTAAGCACAGTCAATGATCATTATGATACATACAAAAAGAATAATTAACATTGTGTAGATGACTAGCTATAAATATTTATGCCAGCTATATATAGAGTATGTGGGATAAAACACTTAGCAGTAGTGGGGGTATAATGGTGGAGTATAATTGTTACTCTCTTGTTGGTTATTGGTAAGTAAAATATTACATTGCAGCTCTCTGGTCTTTTGCATAATATATTCCTGGAGGAATGCAGTGGAGTGAGGAGAGGGCATGCAATGAGTGCCAATCAATTATCATCTCCAATATTACCTCATGAAAGGAAGGAGAGAGGGATGAATCTGTCATGTTATGGGACTTTGACTTACTCATCTGTAGTAAAATAATGTATGTCAGACTAACTCGTAAGGCTTTATATTTAGAATTGGAAACATTGCATTGTGTGAAACAACATCACTTGTTTTGTTTCAATAATGCATTTAGCTGAGACTACACTAATCAACATTATGTTTCTTGCTTAATTTGTTTAAGAAGTCTTTTAGCAATGTTAACTTACACAGAAATTAGCAGAGTTGTCTTGGCAGCTTTTTTTTTTTTTTTTAAGAAAAGGCAAGACTAAATGATTTTTTAAGATGTTGTAATCTTGAGACAGAGAGGGAGCTGAAGGAGAGAGACGAGAGATGGGAGGGAGATTAGGAATGTAGAGTGGGATGTTATCTCAGCTGTGAATGAGACAATATAATTATGATATGGAAATGATGCTGAAAGAGGAAAGTTGAGCAGACTGGAGCTTGTGTTGTTAAAATGGCACTTTGCCTACCATCTCCAATATCAATTACTAATGTCTCAATAACAATTACAAAATAATGTATCTATTTGAGATTCTCTTCTGTTCTTCAGTAATAATATTATTTACTTGGAAATCAATTTGCTGTGCTACTTGAAATGGTTAAATGAGTTTGATGGCATTCATGTGTTGTTTACTTCAGTGACAGCCAATAATGCTGAGTGTGATTGGCGATACATTAGTGAGATAGAAACAACTAAACAGTGCCAGTCCCACTAAAGAGTTTCTTTAGACTTCTCTCACCAGGGAGAACTTTTGGCAAGTGTGCGTGCAGAATACACAAATAGTCTCTTCTCAATCTTTCATTGGAGAACAAATTCAAACTCTTTTCACCCTGAATTCTAACACACACACACACACATGCACGCACACAGACACACACACACACACACACACACAAAGACACACACACCCTCACACACACAAAGACACACACACACACACACAGAGTGAATCTGCCATTTAATAATTATGAGGCGTAAAATCCTTGCCGACGGCGAGCATACTGAAGGATGTAATTATGACCTCTTTCAGAGAGCCCACGCTCAGTGGCAATGCCTACATTTCCACCCAGAGAGAGAAAAACACTCCCAAGGAATGACGGGAAAACGTGCCCTTCATTGCAATTAAGGACAATAATTCTCTGCAAGAAAATTGTTTCAATTGCTTTTCAGCCCAGGAGCAAAATGGCATTGATGGGGGTGATGGTTTGAAATGGGGGTGACAATGGAATGAGGAGTGACATTTTAGGTGGTGGTACTGTTGGTTAAGTGTGTGTTAGGAATTTAACTATAGGAGAGGTTGCAGCAAAATCAGATGCTGTGAAGTGGAATCATAAAAAAGTACATGCAAGCACAAAAAATGTGTTTTAACATGATACATGTATCCTTCAGGCAGGGACCAGGCTCAATAAAAGCAGTGAATTTGTCATACAGCATGTTTCATTTTTAACAGATAGTTTTAGTCTCAAACGCACCGAACAAATTTAAATATGAATAAGAAATCCATCATGCAGCTGTGTACAATACCACAAGACGTTGGTGGAAAATTCCTTAAGTTTTCTTGAGCAACATAACAAGTCTTGTTTGGTAACTGCATCAGCGTGGGACTGTGGGTCTATTCCACTGAGAACAGCAAGTACTGCACATGCATCCACTGATAAATAGATGATGGGGTTGTGCCTTGGCTTAGTGTATAAAGAGAAAATCCTTCACCAAGAGAAATCATGTACAAGCTCCTGCATTGGTGAGCATCTAAGCCTCCTTGAGAAACACACTGAATTGGCATCAGTGGCAATGTGCAGTGAATCACTATGACCTCTGGCCCTGCTGCACCAGCAAAAGGAGAATTTCCTTTAAAGATCAATAGAGTACTGCATATTTATTGTCATACGAAGGCCCGTAAATTCAATCTGGAAATGATTACGAAGAGGAGATTGTATATATAATAAATAAAAACATAAATAGCAATTTATTGGATTTATGTGACATCGATGTTCTTGAATAATATGTGATTTACTATAATCAAGTAATGTTTTAAAGGGACTGGAGGGATGTAAGAGCTACTTCCATCCTGCAGGGTGCTGCTGCTTTTTGGCTGAGCTGGTGTTTCTGACAGGTTATCATCTCTACTAAGCAAACAAGCACTACTGTACATTAAACATCTGAATTTTTAAAAGAAAGAAAGAAAGAAAACGAAAAAGAAAGAAAGAGAAAGAAAGAAAGAAAGAGAAAGAAAGAAAGGAATGTTGTTAAAACAATTTCCTTAAATTTTAGATAAAATATATAAAATTATTTTTTTATAGAATTTCTTGCATGAGTGTCAGATTCACTTAGAGCCCAGACTTTTTTCTGTAAAACATGATGGCGAGGACAGCTGGACCATGAGAAGGACCGGCTGCACACAAGGGATCCGGATGCTGTGTTTGTGTATGAAATCCTGTGGTGGGATTGCATCTGTGGTAGCTGGCGTAACAAAGGTCTGAATGAGGAGAAATGGGCACCAGAGGGAAATGGAAAGCAGCTTTGGAGGAGGGAGGCATGCAAACACGTGCAATGGCTGTTTATACTGGGCTGGGATGCTGCATGGCAATGCATTCCAACACCCATGGTGGGCTCACCAGATCCGGATCCATGTTTTCACGCTTGACTTTTCATTACCTAAATGTGTGCATGTGTGTGTGTGTGTCTCAGGATTATGTGCTCTATTACTATACGTGACGGCAGAAAACCCAGTAGCTTCTTAGCAGGATGTAGGAATCAGGCGTCGGCGCTTGCACAGCAGCTCTCCCCTTTGTTTTGGGTCATTTTTATACATCTCTGCATGTTAGTCATCTGGCTCTTGTTGTTGATGGCTATGCTGTATGGGTCACATGCTTTCCACATCCCTTTTCTGTCTCTAAAGAGTTAACTCAGCTCTTGTCCTCTCCACAGCCGGCAGAGGGTCCGCCGCCTTTACTGCAATCAAAATTCACAAGAAAATGGAATCCTTTATATGCAAAACAAACAATGCAGAGGAAATAAAACATTCAGGCGAGCTGTCAGGTCCTTTCAAGAATCAATACGAGGCCTTTCATCTGCGTCCCAACCTCTTCCTAGTAATTATCCTGCATATTTTATGCCCCCCTCTGTGCTGCTTACACACAAACATATAATGTACCACACACATGCACATAAACATTGCTACAGTCACCGATGCTTTCACATGCACACATGCACCAAATTATACAGATATATATATAATGAAACACTAAAATACTGGCTTGCATTAATTCTTGTAATGATACTATTTACTAGGAATTGTATTTAGGTAATTATAATATAATTTTAATCCAACAATTGGAGCTTTGTCAAGTTCACTTTATTATGTGTAAAACTAATTCATTCACATATAGTACACAGAATATGTACAGTGAGAAAGCTGAGGGAGAGAGTGAGCTGTGGCCAGTTAGACACCTTGATCAGGATTAAAGTGTTGTCAGTGACAGAGTGGCATGCCCTTGAACAGAATCACCTTTAAAGTGTCCTGTCATCACATTCCTGCCTCCCATTACCAGGGCCAGGGGGCCTCTGGGAGGACAGAGAGTGATTGGGCAAAGCCTTCCTTCTTCTAACCAGGCTTGAGTATCCTATGATGCCAGACAAAAGATAAAAAGGAGAGAGAATAGATGAGGTTTTATTGGTCCCATGGCGGAGATGGTTATGAAACTGTGAGCTGAGTGGAATACCTGAGTGGCTGCTGTGTGTGGAGACAAAAGTGACCAACCGGCAGCAGATGTTTGGGAGTTTAAGTCGCCACACACTATGTGCTCCCACTCTCAAATCTTAAAGTACCATTAAAGCTTTTTTCATCTGTCTCTCAACAAAATCTTACAAACAACAATTAGTATCATAGGAAGTGATTACTGAAGAGTTGATTGGTTCTTACAGAGGAATTGAGCTGGCTCCACTGAACTACCTGATCTCACCAGTCAGACTTTCTTACCAAACAGATGGAAGTCTTTCCTGAGACAACAGAGACCCACATTAAAGAGTTTAAGGGAAAATTCTCTCTCTCACTTACACTTTGTCAAGTACCATTTGGTGTCTCATACAGATGCTAAAGGGTATTTTTGATGTCTTTTTCAATTTCACCAACTCTTAAACTACTCACATTATTTCATTATAATGACTGCTATTGACTACAAATGTAAACCTACCTGCAGCGATGTAGTGCTGTATGTAGAGCCAAAAAGTGGATAGGGTGGGTGGATAAGTCATAAAACATAAGAGTTTGCCCCAGGAAAGACATGTTGATTCCAGTGTGAAATTTTGTTTCTTTTATTGATAAGTGTTTAATCCAAGCCACAAGCTTTTTCTAAGCCTAACCATTTTTAAAGCAGGTATGTTTAATAATTACTATTGTAACAAGGACAGATTGAGATCACTCACTGTTCACCTTCTCCTATAAAACAAACCAGCAAAAGAATTAAAAAGACGCCTACTGATGCCTCCTATCACTGATCCTTCTATCACATCATGAGACCCCACTGGTTGTAGTCAAGACTCATCAAGACTCACATCTTACAATACCAACTTTGCTTTTCTGCTAAAGAAAATAAAAATGCCTAAACAGCCAAGGAAGGCCTGTCTTTGTTCCCATTCATATTTCTAATGACACAATCACAATTCACTGTTGATGTAACACAGTTGACACTTCAAATCATTTTGGTGTGACACAGAGGGAAAAACAAAAAACAAAAAATTAAATCAACAACTGACAAACTGTGAGCAAAAATGATAAACTCTGCATTTCTTTCTCTGCTGTTGAGCTTCATTTTCAGTACTGAAGCAGAAAATCTGGCCAATGAGAATCCTCCGAGACAGAAAGACCATGTGGTAGTGTGTAAGGGCCTGGGAGGGTGTGATGGAAAGGCTCTAATGAGGCATAGCAGAGAATGAAATATTAAAGTTTCTAATTAAATAGAGAGACCTCTCCCACTCTCGTCAAGGTTGTTTGGACCATTATCCCTGCCATGTGATCAGTAGTGACCTGATCCGTTTAGGAGTTTCCTTGTGCTATAACTGACAGAACACACACGCATGCGCTCAGTACACACACACTGTACAGGCACATATACTTTACCCACATATGTACACACAAACACACACACACACACACAGCTATCACAAATCTCCATCATCCTGCTTAAGAGATACAGTAGCTCCCATTTCAGCTCCTTTCAGGCTGTCTACACTTTACATAACTGACAGACAGATGCAGAGTTGAAACCTCTCTAACAGTTGTTTATTAACACAAAAGATCAGGGAAAAAAGTTCACGGAGCATGAGGCTGCTTCTCTCTATAACATTAAGACCAATTCGACTTTCTGTTGTTTCTTGAAGGTGAACCCTGCCTCTGGAACAGAAATACAATGAGGAAATAGAACCAGTGTGCACTGTACAAAAGAAAGGAAAAAAGACAAGATGCTTTCAGGTGCTGTGGACTGGAGATTGTGGTGTGTCAGAAAAGAAGCAACCCTCCATTTAAAACTCCCCTCTGCTGTGAAGCATGAATGTGTGAGCAGCTTGCTTTCTCAGACCTGGAGAAAATGTAAGAAGACCTTGCACATTACAAGCACTGAGGCCTGGGACAACGAGACCTGGGGCCTGCATACTGCTGTATATTAAGCAGACAGCCATTGTATGTGGAATAACTACCACCCTTGTTTGAATTTTAATCATACTGTTTTATTAAGCTCACTGGGATTTTCCTTGACATTGTTTTAATGATTTGCCCAACATGCTAGGTCTGTTGTAACCACATTATGTATACTGTAGGTCAAAGTCATAGAATAACATACAAAATATATTTGATTTATCCCTTTATTGGCTTGTTTTAGCCTTGACTGAATATCATGAATGCTTACATAGAAAATATGAGTTATGTTATTATGAAGTTATCATTTTGTTCTATTTATCTACACATACTAAGCTATATATCCAATATATGTATATATATATATATATATATATATATATATATATACATACATACATACATATAGTATTTTATTGTTTTCATTAAAAAGACAAGAGAACTAACCTGACAATATTAAATTATAGGTTGTGGAACTAACCTGCACATTGTAAATATATTAGGATTTACACTGTTGTCGTAAATGTGCTTATTACAGATCTGTGTATTCTGTATTGCTCTGTTCAGTTGCTTTTCATCATGCATCACACCACAACAGGGAAGAGTATAGATCTTGCAGCCAACTGGCAACCAATAGGTGGCACTCTGTCCCCTGCATGAATAGGTGCTTGGGGACTCAGAAGAAGCTTGAGAACCTAACAACATGAACACAACATGTTGCCCAAGTGTCACAAAAAGGATGAGCCACTCTGCCATATGAATTCAGACCCTCGTTTGTTTCAACAAAAAGAATATCTGAATATTTCTTGGAGAAAACAATAATTCACTCCAACTTGAGTAACACCGGAAAAGTCAACAAACACACTGACCTACTAATTCTCACATAATCACACAGTGACAGTGAAAGAACGTATTCTGAAGTGTCTTCATGTGACTGCCATTCTGACTGCCATTCGGTCCACCCATCACTCCATCCATCCTTTTATCATTCTTTTCATTCATAAATTGTCTACCCACAGAGGCCTCTTATTCACCAAGTGGCATAAAGTGAACAAATCAGATCTTAACACAAACACACACACACACACACACACACACACACACACACACACACACACACACAGACAATTACGCTACATCACTTTCTATAGCAGCATCATGCATGCTATGCTGAGTACCTGACGCCCCTGAGCACAGCTCTGGTGGCAGCATGCATGGACATATACAGTATGTGTTAAGCTCCTGGTGCTCTCTGACTCTGTGCTGCTAACTTCACTTCCACCATCCTCTGTTCTGTTCTCCCTCTGGAGATTTCAGCCTGATTGGATTCTGAAAGACTGATCGAACATAGAGGTCAAAGAGAGCCTCGAGGACAGTCGTCATCTGAGTACGTGTGTGCACGCAAGCGTGTGTGTGTGTGTGTGTGTGTGCGTGCGTGCACGCTTTAGCTTTTACAAGTCCCTGGTCAACTCATGTGCACCTTGACAAGAAAAAACACACTTGTTCTGTATTTCCATAGGGATTTTTATCCTGTGATTGAATATCTTTCCTCTTTTATTTGTAGGGTATATTGAAACTTATTGCCGTACATTACAGCTAGCTGCAGTGCATGGAGCTCAGATCATATACATGCATGTACATTATTAACCTTTCATTTACAGTGTATCATTGAGGCACTTTACCAGCATGTGATTACCTTATTATGGGACATCAGGACACATTTTTTTGCTGACTTAAATTGGGCTGTGTGCCTCCAGCTTTGCAGCTCTAGGACCACGCAGTACAATACTAATAGAGGCTGCTGTGCCTCGGTTAAACCCACGCTCAGCCATATAAGCACCGTGAAGTCAATTAATTTCTGGCTGCTTAATGACTTGGAACCTCGGTGGTGCAGACACCCCTCCCATGGCCCACATCTCCAGATTGACTGAGTGGATTTCTTGGACATGGTGCAGAATCCACAGATATGCTGTGCGGAAAGCTCATATTCAATTTTCATTTTACAGCAATGTTTAAATGCCATCAAGATCTTGTACCTGTACCTGAAAACAAAAATGCAGGCAGAATTAATATACCCATGCCAAATAGGTCCTTTTTGCCATAGTGATAACCAACCATACTGCATAAGACAGAACTATCTTTAGGATGTGTTTGCCTTAACCTATAAACTGTAATGTGCATGACATGCAGGACTAATGTGAAGGTCACAGTGTTCTCTCTGTACATGTGATGCGTGTGCACAGGCTGAACTTTTTTTTTATCTGGATATCATCATTCTAACTGCACGACGCAAGGAGGCGAATAATTACGTCACTCAGAAAGCCATCAGTCCTCCACGCTTGGGCCACTTCCTTGTCCTCTCTCTGCTCCTTCACTCCCCCTCTCTGTACTTCTGCCCCTTCGTCTCATAAATGTCTCCTTGACGGGGTGGAAAACTGCCCCTCTGCAAACTGTCTGCTTGTTTATTTCCTGCTTGTGATTTCTGTAGGAAACAAAAAAAAAAACAAAAAAAAAACACTGATCTCTATCCCTGCTGTTCATGGCTACCCGAAGGTTCTCGTCCTCTTGGTCTCTGCTGGGTGGAGGAGGATGGAAAGAGGGGAAAGAAGAGAGAGAGAGATTGAAAAAGATAGGAGTAAAGAGGGGGAGAGAGGGAAAGAGAGATAAGAGAGATGCAGGGAGGCAGGTTGTAAGTGAATGAAAGTGTGTGGGTGAGGGAAGGTGGGGTGGGCAAGCCGTGAAATTGCTCCAACAGTGGCGACATTGCTGTGCGTACTTCTTCCACCAAGGCCTCAACCAGTTTCCTGCAATAGGAACCCCCCTCGACCGCTCCCCACAAACCATCAGCTCCCAAGCCCCAGACCCCCCTTCCTGTCTGTCTTTTTTTTTCAGGTCTGTTGCACGCGGGGCGGAAAAGATCGTATTTATCACCTGTCAGCATTTGGCAGCCCTGAGTTACGCGACGCAGGACAGCATAAAATTATCATACACAGGCATGAAATTACAAAACCGCCCGGGGACCCCACAACAAAATTATTTCATTTTTTCCCAAAAATGGATAGAGGGTGTTTCGTTGTAAGGTGAGGAGGTGACAGGTGAGAAGTGGGGGTGACAGACAGAGGGGTGCAGCAGAGAGATGTGGGAAGTGATGTGAGAGAGAGAGGAAACTCTAAGAGGACATTTTGGGTAACTGTCCTTCACACTCACACTTCACGATGTGTGATAACATATAGGCTGGCCCAGGCTTCGGGGTGGTGACACCACCATGTTTGGTCAAAACAAACTACTTGGGGGAGAGGGGTCAGTTATCACTAGCTGTTTTACCACTTTTTACATTTTATGTACTGCATCAATATAGGGAAGCACCCATAAATTAAGAACAGAAAAATCACTATTATAATAGACCTCTGAATGTTTTGTGTGAATGGTATAATGTCTCCATTTACAAATACATGGAGAAAGAAAAAGAGAAATTCCATTTTATCAAATATTTAGGATGAAGGAGGAAGGACACTGGCAGACATCAGACAAAACATCAGTGCCAGGTGGTGGATCGTCATCCGTCAGTTTTACCAGAGAAATTTAAAGTTTGAATCATTTGTGTTCAGCTTATGAGTTTGTATTCTTGTAAAACAATATCAGAAACAGAAACTGTTTCTGTTTAATCTGCTTACATTTGCCTTTTTCACCTGCCTTTTGGAAGTCTGGTTATTTGGCACCTTGGTTCATCCATTCTCTGTGTATGTGTCTGTGTGTGTGTGTTTAGCATAGTATGGCATTGACAGAGGGAGAGGTGGCTTTACATAGGTCCTCCATAATGCTGTGGGTATACTAAATGCTTCATTAACGCCACACACAGGAAATGGAGGGTCAATATTTATAGACCCTGCACAGAGCACTATGTAGATACGGGATCTATTGGCTTGCATTCTAGGGAGGAGAATCAAATTAAGTCAACGAGGGACTGGAGTTTTTCTCTTGGTCTCTCTTCCTCTATGAGACGGTCAATTTCCCAACGATCGCTGGTGGTGGCTGGCTGCCACTGGCTTGACCCCAAATCTGTGCAAAGGAGCAGAGAGCTGCGCTGTTTTAGAAGTCAGTGAAAGTGGCACTGAAGATAACCCTTTTTAAGTCTGAAGCTTTCCCATTGAGACAAATTTGATAAACAAGTCAGTCACCTCAAACACTTCATATAACACTTTTATCAGTGTGTTTTAAATTCTTCCCACATCTGGCCGACACTCTAATTTTATGTGAAAACTATGTGTTTAAAAGATCAAGAAAAAGAAAATAACTACTGGACTTTACTCCTGGAGGGTAAAAATGTGCAAGATGTGTAGCTTTGGTAGAAGAAGCAGAGAAGGTGAGACTCTATGTTACATTAACACAAAGAGAAGGATGAGGAAAAAGAGGAGGGGAGAGATAGCTGGAGAGTGTGTGTTTGAGGGAGAAAAGAGCGGAGGCATTGCCATAATTCCTGTGTGTCGGCATGGCTGTTAGGAGCTCAGGTGGTTGAGCGTTTGCCCTGGCCAGGCCTCATCAACGTGAAGGGCGATCTCATCCTTTCTGCATCTCTCCTCTCCTCTGCTTGATTAATTGGGTTCCAAATACGCCTTTGGAATACGTAATGTGCCCCTCACAACAGCACCCCCCGCCCACCTGAGGCCCCCCCCCCCCCACCACCACCACTACTACCAACACCCTTCCTCCCCTCCACCTGCCTCCCAACCTCATCCCCCCCCGCCCCCATCTCACCTCCATCTCCCACCCCTCTCCTCATCTTAGACCCTCTCTCATTCTCATTCCACTCTACCTCGCTCTGTCTCTGTGTGCGCTGGCAATCTCCAAAACACATTAGCATACACTTGGTATTCCAGGCAAGTGGGGGGGGGGGAGAAAAATGAAGAAATATGAAAAACAATTTAACAATAATAATGACGCTGATGATAAAATTAATTATGCCCAGAGATGGCGGATGAGAAAAAAGAGAAGGCGGCCTCGGCAGCACTCGCTCACTTAATTTGATTCCCAGACCCTGGCGGATATCAGGTGCCATTTGACAAGCAGACACAATGAGTGTGTACTGCAAAATCTCGACATGACTATGTGAGTGTGTGTGTGTGTGTGTACATGTAAGATTCATGTGTAAGCACCAGCATGCTATGCTCAACAAAGGTGCCATTACAAGCCTCTAACACAACACATGGGGTAGTTCTTTTTCTTTTCCACAGTATGTGTTCATAGTGGCACTGTGTATGATGGCACACCCTGCAGACAGCACAGAAAATGTACATGTGGGCATGCGTATACGCCAGCCCACCCACATCTCTGTTTGCACATCCCTGTTTGAGAAGGCTGAGAAAAGGAAAACACATTCTGCTTTTACACTGCAAACCACATCTGTAGCCTGCACTGGCACACAACTCTGCAAACATGTTGCAGTGAGTGATGTCACCTCCATCTACAAAATGTAGATTTTCCACAACATGTTTTTATTTCTTCTTCTGAAACATGCAGCCTCTCCCCTGGGACTGTGATTGACACATACAGGCTTTAGGGATAGGAGTCAAGCATGACTGGCTCTCTTGGGGGGTTAACATTTTAGAGTATTTTTCTCCATAAGTACTGCTGTACTGATGTCTTCTGTCTTGTGCTGCTATAGTAACTCATCTCATTAGGATGAACGGTGAGATCATCCTGGGTGGGGTCTGTTTCAATCTGCCTGCATCTCATGTTGCATTATCACGCCTGTCACCATGCATGTGCCACGCTGTGTCCCTTTGTGTTATTTACACTGCAGCTTAGCACTTCCACTTTTTGCCTTCATAATTCAAAAACTGTAGGAGCAGAGCAATAAAAACATCCTTATCTTACTTATCCAGAAAATCTTTAAGGTTTAGACTCTCACTTGCTGTCTTCCTCTGTGGGCATCTTTACATCCATGTGTGTGTGTGTGGAGAAGAAAAATGAGTGTGAGAGAAGGAGAAGGAGGGAGGGCTTGATAGAAGTGAAAGGGGGCAGAGACCGGTGGCTGCATTGATTTAATTTGCGGAGGTTTGCACGACGGCGAGGCATCCCTTTTAACGATCACTAAATTGTTTTCTGACAGAACCCCACCAAGCAATTTCTCCCCCCCGACATTTGATTTACATATGATCTTTAAACACCACCGAGGCCACGAGAGCTATTTGGTTATCATTCAAATCACTCTCCTCCGTGTCACACTCCAGGATAGGTCACTCTCCTCATGCACGCTCCTGAGACGAGACGGCGGACAGGGAAAAAGAGGAATGTATAACTAATGAAATAAATTGATTAAGGGGTGAAATCAATTGGTTTGCAGCCTGCAATGAAGATCTAGTGCTTAATTTAGCATGGACCCTGCAAGCCTGGGCATTAGCAGCAGAAAGGGAACTGAAAATCTAATTGGTGCTAAATGAAGTAGTGTACAGTAATGGGTGCATGGACACCAAGAGAGAGGTTCCTTTTTTCGAGCTCCAGTCAGCACGCTCTTTGAATGCACTCAAAGCACACCTCAACTTTGATTCTCTGTAATGCATTTAATAAGCCTACTTTATTGGAATGAAGGTAAAAGACAGAGAGAGAACATTTGCATGTCTTTGAAGAGTAAAAAAAAGAGCAGCCCTTTAACCTGAGAAATAAAAGGCTCAGACATTTGAGCATGCTGATGGAGAGTAATGATTGCGGTGGAATATTTTTTTTTTTATTTTTTATTTTTTGGTGAACATATGAAATGTCTTGACAGAGGTGTATAAATTAAATTTGAATGTATTTCTGTGCAAGAAGGTCTGCATGATCCAGGCCCTTGATTTCATTTCTTTTCCCCACAGAGCTGCATGATACACACTAATGCAACATGCATCTGTCTACCCACTGTGTTATTCACCAGAGGTGTGCGATGATTTCTAATATTGTGTTGCTTTACAAAAGATCCATTTATAATGTCGTTTTGACCGCCACTTGTACAACGAAGCTGCAGAAAGGTTAAGTTAAGTTTAAGTCAATTACAGTCCCACTGAGGACAACGGGGTCTTCCTGCACACTGGCACAATTAGGGCTGATCTTTAAGATGAGCGACACTGCCTGGCAAACCTCTCAACGTCAAAATGGAGTAGCTGTAAAACACAGCGACAAAATGACATTATCTGTCTGCTTGTTCTACACCCCAGCTAATGTAAAGTGAAGTTCTGACATTAAGAGGAGTCATTTTGAATGTGTCGCTCCATGTTCCAGACAGGCCTGTTTCATGTTGACTCTTCCCATTTATTCTAAATGTTAGCACTAAAAGGAAACACTTGAAATATAAAATTTGAATGTGATATGTTATTTTTTTTTGCATTCAGGAAGGCAAAAAAACCCCCCAAAAAAAACAATGGGGGTGGAACTGTGCAGGTACCTTCTGTAATTTACTTTAAGAGAGTTGTAAAAGCATTCAGAAACTGGCTCTAACGATGAACTGTCAGCAAGGTGTTTTTGAGAAAAAAACAAGGAAATATAGTTCATTATATTTTGATGATTGCTCTCCCCAAAACATCCCCAGATGTATTGAAGTGTAATAAACCTTCCAGTGAAGTGTGCACACTAACTTAAATCTGTCAAATTTGTGACCAATTGATAGGGGGGCAGCGTCAATAAAATTCATAGATGGTGAAGAAATGGGCATTGATTTCTCCCCCTCCTTTCTCTTTCTTTTATGAATGTGTTCCACCTTTCCTTACCTTCCCTGGACTGCTTTTTACAAGACAGGTTTTAGTGAGTCGCCATAAAAGCAATGAGGAGCTACTTAAGTGCACAACGGGGACAGACCCCTGTAAAGATCATCAACAACCCTCCTTAGCCTTCTCTTCCTTTGGAGGAGAGAGTATGGGAGGAGGATATAGAAATGTCAAAGAAAGATAGTAAATAAAAATGAAAGTAATTGTAAAAAAGCCACTTTCTAAATCCTGCTTTTTGGGACCTCCGTCATGTTAAGCAGCTGGAGTGATGGGGAGAGTTTCTGCATGGGTTTATTCACATATAGAGGTAATAAACCACCTGGATGTTATTTACTGCAGACTGCATGAAGCCTGATTAAAAGTTTGTTTCAATCCTTTTTGATTACAAATGCATTTGCAACTTGCCTTTATATCTGGGCAGTCTATTCTAGTTGCTGGTTCCAGAAATGGCTTTTCCATCCAGATGTCTGTAAGGAAAGCAAATAATCATGGATCTGCTCTCAATCTATCAGTCACCTCATAAATATTTTACTTATTTACTTCTAATTAAATTGGTGGTTTGAAGGGATTTCACTGCTTTAGATATCGCATGCAAGTCATTCATGGGTGTGGGAATGAATACTAACCAGTGACGCATCCATACCTGACTTTAGGTGTGCAGGTTTGGGCTCCAAAAAGTACTTTAGCAGTGGGATACTAGTAATTTCATTGCCTCTCTGTAACTACAATGGAATACATTACAATGGATACATGGAAAGTATCAAACATGCATTCATAGTTATGCACAGTAATGGTGATTTAGATGAATTACGAACTGGAGTTTGCTGCCTGTCATCTAAAGGATTTGTACAGCTGATTGTAAGTGTCTTTCCATATACATATATATTATTAGGAATAAAATAATGAATGATGTAGGGAAATTAGTTGAGCTATTGAGATGGAGAGAAACAGAGAGAAGAGTGGGGTTGCTATTGTGAGTAGCTCAGAGTCGGAGAGTTATCAAAGTGGCTCTATGCATGTGAATGAGTCTATTGATCGCAGAGCGGATCGATGCTGTATTTATAACACAGGGGAAGGCTGAATCAATGCATACTTAATGTGTAAAGAGGCGGGGATGCTGGGGCTGGAGTGCAGGATGAGGGCAGGAGGTAGGAGGAGACAAGGGGGTGTGAGGATGGAGAGGTGGAGGCTTGTTAAATAACCGCCGTTTACTTTTTTCTGTTTACTCAGCACTAGCTGGTATGTGTGTTTGGAATGTTTTAGTGCAGGAGGTTATACATCCCTCACATCAGAGCCTGTTATTGTGATGAGCTGTCCATCAAAGCTCCATGTGGTGATCCATGTGTATGTCCTCGATGCAACAGTCCATCTTAAGACTAAATCTTTCCAGCAGTGAATGATGCAAACTGAAAAATCTTTCCAAAATGAACTTCTGTGCATCTTACACCAAGGCATTTGTCTAGCTCACACTCAGCAGATGCAGTACTAGTTCATGTTGAAGGAGGCTCTCAAGAAAGGCCTCCAGACTCCCCTATCCACATGTTGGTACCATACAAAGCAATTAGCATTTTAATTGTTTTCTGTTTTCTTTCATTTGTTCTTTGTTTTCTTTTCCCTCGCATGGGTGTATGCCCATAAGGGTGCATAATTAAAATAACCTCTGGTTTGAGAGACATCTCCTTTAAACAAATCCATAATGTTTTTTTAATCAATTTGAATTATTTGCAAATGGACTTCCATCTTTGAAGAAGAGACTATGGGGGAATAAAAACTACATGTACAATACATGATTTTGGAAAAACACACACTTAAAAAAACACAACTGAACATCATTTAACATGTGAAACACAGACTACAGTAAACTTTACAGTACGTGTCTCTGATAAGTAAGGAAGTGACAAACTGGATTTGCTTCCCTGAGGATGCATCACATGTTCAGGGGCAAAGTGGACCTCGAGCAGCATGTTGTGTTGAGGTTCTTCCGTTCAAAGTGCTCCCAGTGAAGACATAACATTTTACTGCTTTCCCCTGGCTGGGAAATTTTTTGGGGGTAAGAAGACTCCTGTGGGTCTGACTAGGTTTTTGACTTTTATAGCCTGCTGATGACTGAAGGAGTGCACTCTCTTATTGTTGGTTTCAAACACACATGCAGGTGGACACACACACACACACACACCCATAAAAACAAACATAGACACACAAGCTTATATTTATAGTAGGAAAGGATCTGAAATATTTCCTATACCTTTGCCTGAAAGGTCATCTTTATTATCAATAAAGGCTGTTTCCTACAGTGCCTGTGACCTGAAGCGTCGAAGTTATGAAACCAGCCATGGATCCTGGATAATTAAAGGTTAAGTCAATACTACAATAAGGCCTTGAACCTAACTGAGAGATAGGCCTGTGCAGAAGGGTTAATGCAAACATAAACATCTAGATTAGACATAATATTTGATGTAACTGCTCATCATAAAACAATATGACCTGACCTTGACCAACACTACAGTGTACATGTAACACATATAAAGCTGTTGAGGATTGCATTGGACGGTGTTCCAGCTTGACCTGGAAGCAGAGAAGTCGTCACAGCTCTCCTTAAAGGGATCTGGCTGAGGTGGGCCTTCTGGGCATCCAGCAGGTGCTCAGCAGGGCAACTGTTTCAGAGATTTATGTATCTGAAAACCTCCTGGGAAGGTTCATGGAAAGCTCACACAGGTCAGGGAGCTGATTCCATTTCAGCTCTGTGTTAATTTTTATTTCCATGTGGACCTGATCAGATTCGGCAACAGAAAGGGTGGTCGAAACTTCTGAGTCTTTGTGCATTCAGGTTTAATGTTAAATTAAAATGAAATGAAATGAAATTGAAACTATTTTTTAAGTTTTGTGTTTTGGTTTATGTTAAATTTGTGTTAATTGGCCACAGCTACTATACAGTGTTACAATGCAGACAAAAGTACGGAAAGATCTTACATACATTACTGTAGCAAAGTACTGTAACATAGTAATAAAAAGCTTAAGAAGAGAAGGAAATGTAACATTAGCATGAATATGAAATGAATGCAACCACAGGGGGGCACAATCCAATGTCCCAAGTCCTTGTAAATGCAGAGGGTTGAGTCAGGAAGGGCATCCGACGTAGAATCTAAGCCAAATCAAACATGAGAATCACAACTACTACCACCACTACTGTTGGTTGAAGAAGGAGAGGAGGAAGGTGGGTTCTTAGGCAAACAGAGAAGAGGAAGGGCAGGAGTGTAGGAGGAGTAGGGACTTTGAATGTAGGGACTTTGTCAGGGAAAACTAAAGAGTTGGCTGATATGATGGAGAGAAGAAAGGTGGATATCTTGTGTATTCAGGAGATCAGGTGGAAAGGTAGCAAGGCCTATAGATTAGGAGCAGGGTTCAAACTGTTTTATCATGGTGTGGATGGAAAGAGGAATGTTCTGGAAGTGAAGAGAGTGTCAGATAGGGTGATGAGTCTGAAGCTGGTTGAAGGTGTGATGTTGAATGTTGTCAGTGGTTATGCCCCACAGGTAGGATGTGAGTTAGAAGAGAAGGAGAAATTCTGGAGGGAGATGGATGAGGTGATTCAGGGTATCCCTAGTGGTGAGAGAGTGGTGATTGGGGCAGACTTCAACGGACATGTTGGTGAGGGAAACAGAGGTGACAAGGAAGTGATGGGTAAGTTTGGTATGCAGGACAGGAATGCAGAAGGACAGGTGGTGGTAGACTGCGCAAAAAGGATGGAAATGGCTGTAGTGAACACATTTTTCCAGAAAAGGGAGGAGCATAGGGTGACATATAAGAGTGGAGGCAGGAGCACACAAGTTGATTACATCTTGTGCAGACATTTCAACCTGAAAGAGTTGTGACTGCAAAGTGACAGCAAAGTAGTGGTTGGGGAGAGTGTAGCCAGACAGCATAGGATGGTGGTGTGTAGGATGACTCTGGTGGTGAGGAAGATGAAGAGGACAAGGGCAGAGCAGAGGACCAAGTGGTGGAAGTTGAAAAAGGAAGAGTGTTGTGTGGCTTTCAGGGAGGAGCTGAAACAGGCTCTGGGTGGTCAGGAGGTTCTTCCAGATGACTGGACAGCTACAGCTAAAGTGATCAGGGAGACAGGTAGGAGGGTACTTGGTGTGTCATCTGGAAAGAGGAAAGCAGATAAGGAGACTTAGTGGTGGAATGAGGAAGTTCAGAAATGTGGTAAGAGGAAAAGGTTAGCTAAAAAGAAGTGGGACACAGAGGACAGAAGAGAACAGACAGGAGTACAGGGAGATGCAGCGTAAAGTGAAGGTAGAGGTGCCAAAGGCCAAACAAAGGGCGTATGAAGAGTTGTATGATAGGTTGGACACTAAGGAGGGAGAGGTGGATTTATACAGGTTGGCGAGACAGAGAGACAGAGATGGGAAGGATGTGCAGCAGGTTAGGGTGATCAAGGACAGGGATGGAAATGTGTTGACAGGTGCCACAAGTGTGATGGAAAGATGGACGGAATATTTTGAAGAGTTGATGAATGAGGAAAATGATAGAGAGCACAGAATAGAAGAGGTGACTGTTGTGGAGCAGGAAGTATCAAGGATCAGTAAGGATGAAGTGAGGAAGGTGTTGAAGAGGATGAAGAGTGGAAAGGCAGTTGGTCCTGACAACATACCTGTGGAGATATGTGGAGGTTAACAAGATCTTGGAGACTAAGAGGATGCCTAAGGAATGAAGGAGAAGTGTACTGGTGCCCATCTTTAAGAACAAGGGAAACGTGCAGACTTGTGGAAACTACAGAGGAAGGAAGGAGCTGCATTGTGTCTTTGTAGACTTGGAAAAAGCGTATGACAGGGTGCCGAGAGAGGAGCTGTGGTTTTGTATGAGGAAGTCTGGAGTGGCAGAGAAGTATGTTCGAGTGGTGCAGGACATGTATGAGAGCTGTAAGACAGTGGTGAGGTGTGCTGTAGGGGTGACAGAGGAGTTCAAGGTGGAGGTGGGACTGTAGCAAGGATTTGCTTTAAGCCCCTTCTTGTTTGCTGCGGTGATGGACAGACTGACAAATGAGGTTAGACATGAATCTCCGTGGACCATGATGTTTGCAAATGAACGGAAAATCTAGAGAGGTGGAGGTTTGCACTGGAAAGGAGAGGAATGAAGGTTAGCCGCAGTAAAACAGAGAACATGTGTGTAAATGAGAGGGACTCAAGTAGAACGGTGAGGTAACAGGGAGTAGAGGTGAAGAAGGTGGAGGATTTTAAGTACCTAGGGTCAACAGTCCAGAGCAATGGAGAGTGTGGAAAAGAAGTGAAGAGACGTGTGCAAGCAGGTTGGAACAGGTGGAGGAAAGTGTCAGGTGTGATGTGTGACAAAAGAGTGTCAGCAAGAATGAAAGGAAAGGTGGACAAGACAGTGGTGAGACCAGCAATGTTGTCTGGTTTAGAGACAGTGGCACTGAGAAAAAGACAAGAGGCAGAGCTGGAGGTAGCAGAGCTGAAGATGTTGAGGTTCTCTCTGGGAGTGACGAGGATGGATAGGATCAGGAATGAGGACATCAGAGGGACAGCTCATGTTAGATGTTTTGGAGAAAAAGCCAGGGAAGCCAGATTGAGATGGTTTGGACCTGTTCAGAGGAGGGACAGTGAATACATTGGTAAAAGGATGCTGAGGTTAGAGCTGCCAGGAAGGAGGCCTAGAGGAAGACCAAAGAGGAGGTTCTTGGATGTGGTGAAGGAGGACATGAGGATAGTTGGTGTGGGTGTGGAGGATACAGAGGATCGGGTTGAATGGAGGCAGATGATTCGGTGTGGTGACCCCTGAAGGGAGCAGCTGAAAGGAAGAGAGAAATGTTTCCAAAATGAGCAGTGCTGCTTATGTGCTCGTCTTACAGGCCTTTGGACTTGACTTTGAGACCCAGTTCTGGACGTATGCTTTTTATAGCTCTCCCTCCATTTGAAACTCACATCTAAAAAGCAAACATTTCTCTCTCTTTGTTCATGCACACCATCCAGGTCTCTGGTCTCCTGCACATGTTGGCATCGGTCCAACACCAGCATCTGCTTTCTGTGTCCTGAGCCCCATCCAGCACAAGGAATCACTCCTCTGGAAAACAGATCCTTGCAAACTTTGCACTGGTGTTCAGACTGTATGCAGCCTGAGATGTTGTAAGCTGTTCATAATAATAGCACCTTTCACAACATGGAGGGGTTTCACACACTCAGCTGAAAGTGACTCATCAGGTTCAATAGGTAATTAGTGCAGTACAGTGGGAAAAAGCAGCAGAAAACATGACATAAAAAGTCATAACAACTCAATAATATTCCCTGTTATCATGATATAGTGCAAGCAGTTGATGCTTTCAGTCTGTGTACTGACAGAAGGCAGCTGTGCTGTCCATTGTAAATTACTATACTGTAACATGCCATGTCCAACATTAAGTGCACTCAATATTTATTTACATCAGCATGCCAGGTATTGATACTATACGTAGTAGTAGGTAGCCACAGTATGTCATTTGGCCTGATGTCATGTAACTTCACATAAACAGCCTCTGAATATCAAGCAGGGGTAACTAAAATCAGCATGTATAGCAGAGCAGAAGTCTACCACCCATACACACCATGTGTGCACAACAGGAAACATTATCTCTATAACTCAATTTAGAGTGGGATGTTGAAGTGAATACACAATGTGAAAAATGAGCATGAGAGTTACAGTTGAAATATGGGTGTTCACAGGTACATATATTTGTCTGCAACCGGAATCATTTAATTTCACTTCTCAGGGACTGGAAAATCCTTTCACTAGTAAATTTATTCTGTGATTAATCCTGGAACAGTGGAAAAATGTTATTAATGATTTTTTAAAATGTTCTTAACATACAGTTTAGCTCAAAGAGAAACTTCTGAGAGTAGCCCACCAGCTGCACTACAGAATATTCAGATAGACTAACGTTAATGAACATTGAACCTACTGCTGTTTATATAACCAGTGAGATTAGCTTTACATGTTAGTGGTGTAGTCTAGACAGTTTCCAGAACATGTGGAAAATATGCATGCACAAATATTTCTTTTCAGTTCATCCGCATTAAAAAAAAGTTGAACCCGTTTAATGGATAATAATAATATAAAAACTGCAAAAGCATCAGCTTCTGCAATCTGTATTTCATGAGGAAATAATTATCTGTACAAAGCATATTAAAACAGCAGGGGGAAAGAGGAAGATTTGAAGAGCTATCTGCACCTGACAACACACTCCTGATGTATGGTTTAGCAAATTTCATTAAAGGTAAGAATGGCCCATGTGAACGCATAGAAATATCAATGGTATTTTTTTTTTAATTTGTCAGGTAATTTGTTACAGCGTGATTTAAGAAACTGCTCATGTAATTGGGAAGAGTCAATCTATGAGGGAAGTAGGGGTGAGGACAGATGAGGAAAGAGATGAAGGTGGATATTGTGTGTGTGTGTGTGTGTGTGTGTGTGTGTGTGTATAGGGGGGGTTAGAGGAGAGGAGAAGGTGGGGCAGATAAATTGGAGACAAAGAGCACGTTTAGCCCAGGCAGAGGCACCCAGTAACAAACTAAGACAGAAGAGCGAGAAAAGATAAATAGAAAAGCAATAGACAAAGTGAAAGTGAATAAGAGCAGCGCACAGATAAATGAAAACTCATTTCAATTCTTAACTGCAGACAGTATGCCTGTAAGGAACTCTGTTTGATACTTGTGCATTTTACTGTTACACAAACATTACTCAGTACGTGCGTGTGTGTGTGTACATCTGAGGGTGTGGGTGCACCACACATGTCCCCGGGCTGCATGGATGTGGTCACTCACAAGCCTTTGATAGTTAACAGTCTCTCGGACATGAAACATTCACAGAAAAGCTGAGATCACGATGGTCTGCCCAAGGCTCAGGCTGGGTGTGGGCTACACTGCTGCTGCTTCAGCTCCGCCTGGAGAAGTGACTGAACTCCTCTGATGAGTCACACTCAACCTTTTACAAGGAATTTGGGTCACTAGGCCAAGCGTGGTGGAAATTACAACACTATCAAATCTATATAAGCTGGCCTAACTGCTGATAGCATAAATTACAGCTTTTGCATGACAGTTATATGAGTCTAAAATAATAAAACAACTTTATGAAGTAAAGATTCTGTGTGTCCAGCACTTGTATCCATTGTTCTGTGTGGAGAGGTGACATGTGGTTAGAGAGTCGAAATACAGGAAATAAAAATGATTTCCATGACTTTCCATCACTCTTTCTAAGTCTTATTTTGGTTGTTTTTTTCCTGAATTCCTGAGGTAAAATGACAGGTGTTTTGCATCTAATTCTTTCCAAATGCTGTCGTCTGGATGCCACTGATTGTAATCAGAAGGACTGATGATGCTGGAGGCCTTTTTCTTTCAGTAACTTCAGGGGATCTTTCAACCAGCAGGATGCTTAAATGCGGAAACGCTTTAAACAACAATCAGACACAGTACAAACACAAACTAACACAGTATACAGCATGCTCATTTTAAATTTATGATTAGAAAACAGCTGTTGAATAGTCTGAATAAAACAGTGCCACACTTGCTCACAGTATACAAAACATGTTTGTTTATTTCACAATATCTATTTATTCGAACCACTTGCCAAAATATATATTTTATTGTGTGGATGCCTTTTCACTGGGAATACCTGTTTGCATCTTCAATTACTGTAGCTGAATTTCTCTTTTCATATGTTTATTGGGGGCTCAGGTGCATTTCTGTATAGAGCATAAAAGGAGAGAACATGTAAAAATGCCTTAATCTATGGTATATAAAATGCACATGTTAATTGGAAGATGGAAACATAATTTAGAGAGCCCTTTCAACATTTGAGGCTTGATACACAATATCGTGCATTTAATATTTTGTTAGTGACATAGCCAGTCTATGACAAAAAAGTTTTTAGCTATGAATTCTTTATTCTAAAGTAAGAATGGTTTGTATAGGAACTGAATGTGTGTTTGAATTATGTGGTTGTGAAATTTCTGACTTATAAACAACAATTAAAGAAACAAATCTGACTATTAGGCAGCTATGATACTGGCAGGACCCCAGTGAATTCATACACTGAATCTGATGTTTTTGACCAGACTGAATGCAATAAAGTCATTTCACCTCTAGGTACACACTTGCAGGGCATCCTGGGACAGCTTTGCTTTACACCTGTTTTGGTCAAGGCCCTTATTCATGCAGAGAAGGACCCCGGGACAAATAAAATAATATGACAGAAAGAAATTTATCAAATAAAACAGGATTTACTGTGAGTTTCTGGCCCGTTTTTTTTTTTTTTTTTTACAATAAATCCCATCCAACTGAATTATATGTTCTACACCTAAAGACTTTTAAATGGTATTCCCTTGATAAATTCCAGCTAAGGTTGTGTTACTTAGCAGAAAAATGTTAAGACACACGCATACTCGTGGGGGTGTACACTGACACACTAACATGCTCACTTGCATGCAAACAGACATATCTCAGAGGGCTTAATAGGTTGTGTCTGTCATTTAAGTGTATGATGCAGCGGCGGCAGTGTGATATGTTGCCATGGCAACATAGTGGCATATCTCTTGCTGTGGTGCTCTGAGCATTTCATCACATTCGCTACAATAATAAGCATAATAATGTGGGTGGTGAGGAAGTATTTTAAAAAGGATCAGATCGCCCTTAAATTGATGTCAGTTTGATCAAAATGACAGCATCTATCCAAATTTGAATAAACATCACCGCTGGTGAAAAATAAAGGCTTGATGCGTGGAGAAAAAGACGTTCCAATCATCAGGAGAAGTCTGTGTGTGGAAGCTGTTATTTAGCAGTTGCTCTAGTTTTGTCCTTCTGCTTCTTCCTTCCACAGCTTACTGGCCTTGGCCACCCTGTAATGTGTGGTGCCTACACTGCCACAATTCCTCTGGGCTCTCGGCTGAGTATGTATCGATTGCTTGCTGGTGTGTATTACGGTGAGGGAAGGTGTCAGAGAGTGGGAGAGGGAGTGTTGGTGGTGGAGGGAGGTGAAAGACAGAGAGGGAGCTAGGTGGAGGAAATATCCTGACAGCTCACTCATATGTGCGACAGTAACTTCCTTAGAACTTCTCTGGAAAGGATTTAGAGCTGTGTTGATCTGTGCTGGGTGTTTCGCTGTATCTGCTCCTGTATCCTTATCTTTCACAACTGTTAATCCTTTTACAGCCAGAAAGAGTTTTCAGGGAGAAATCATGTAAGGAAATGTATAGACGCTTCATTCACTAAACTAAAGTAAATCAGAATGGCTCATTTCTCCCTTTCCCCATTTTCGCTGTCTGTCTCTCTGAGATTACCATTTACAGTATAACTCAGTGATCAGGCCCTTACAGCCTTTCTGTCTTCCACTGACCTAGGATTACAACTTGCTATATATAGTGTAATCAGCATATGAGACTTCCCTCATTCTCATGGAGAGAAATGAGGCATATACATAGTGTAGCCTAGCTTGGCTCTACACAACTTTGCATGCACGCACACAAAGAAGAATGTAAATGTGGGTAAAGATGGTGGGAGTAAGGTAAGGAGGTTGCTTCTTCTTATTAATTTGCTGTTATTTTTAATTAAGTGTTTTAATAATTGTTTTGTTTGTTTTTGAGCACTCACCTTTCTTATTTTCCACCACTGCAATGGCTCAAATTTCCCACAGAGATCATTAACGTTTCATCTAATCTGATCTAATCTAATCTATTATGCACAGCTGGGCTAATGTGCATCTGCAGACAAAAGCTTCTTTTCCTCTGTCCTTTCCTTTCACCTGGTGCCTTCAGACTGTCCCACGGCAATCCTGGTTCCTCTCACAAGCTACAAAAGCATCACAGTAATCAAGTGAAGAGAATATCTGGCCATGAGTATCCCTATGCAGCAGACAGGGGAGTCTGATTCATAGTGGGTCACTCTGCTCTTCATCACTTTAATAAATGGGCCAGGGGACCAGGGAATATTTTTGCCTGTTACCAGAGTACTGATCAGAATGGGGACATTTAAGCTCTCTGTCTCTGCCACTCCTGTTACCTTGCTCACTTCCTTTTGTCTCTTCTTCCCTCTTGCTCTCTCTCTCTCTCTCTCTCTCACTGTCCGTCTCTCTGTCTCTCTCTCTCCGTTACATCTTTCCTGGCTGTGTCTGTCTGGGTGTCTGCCTTAAACAGGATGGATTCCCTTGGTGCTTTAAAGGATGGCTACATCAGAGGGCCAGCTGGCCTCACTCCTTCATCACCAACACTGACCTTCTGCTTGTCACCGCTTAAGCG
This sequence comes from Mastacembelus armatus, assembly GCF_900324485.2. NCBI lineage: Eukaryota > Metazoa > Chordata > Actinopteri > Synbranchiformes > Mastacembelidae > Mastacembelus > Mastacembelus armatus. Next base: position 8,752,974 of record NC_046641.1, on the reverse strand, counting down.
GCCGTCACATCCACTCCACTGGCTCATCGGCCACTGCCACAGGGAAAAAAGCTAAAGAGCCACCTTAATCCAATACAGCATCTCAGAGCCACGTAAACAGCTGTGTTTTATGTACTGGGGTGTGCGCAGTCTGTAGGCGCTACTGTGTCAGGATGTAGAGTTCTGTGTGAAGGGCCCCTTATCATTGTTTGGCTCTGGACCGTCACTCTGAAGTAAGATTAAAATGTACCACTGAACTTGTTGCAAAGGTTAAGTTTGTGCATTCATATCTATTGCTGTTGTAACACCTGGGTTTTCAAATATGATCATGTGAAACTATCCATTCCACAATCAATAGTTTTATTTTAAAACCTATTTCAAAGTCATGCCCATACAGCGAGACTAGAGCATTTTCCTGAAACTTAAACCTTGTGTAACAAAAAGGATACTGGCTCTTTAATGACTCCTTCACTTACAGTGCCAGGGCGACCCTGGATCCTGAACACTTACTGACCTAAAGATGCAGTGACACAAAAAGCTCAAAGATAATTAAATATTGATTTTTGTTTTCTAATCCTATATAAAAATTGTCCTGAGACTCCCAGTGGTAGTTTTCACCCTCAGTAAAAGAAGGGAAAAAAGTCTGGATTGGCGGTTAACCTCTATTTCATGTAGGGGGTGTCGGCATGTGGGTGATGGGATGGGGGTGGCTGCGATGCCGATATGTTCTTGGCTCCAGCCTTGAACCTGGCCCGCACCATTACTCTCCTGCTGCTGATGACACTGATCCCCTCTCTAATCTTTCTCCTGGAGCAGACCGTGGCAGCCTGCCTCTATGCCGTATGCTCGATTGATATTCTCCTCACCTAGCTCCCCCTATGTTGAATTTACACCCCCTTCTTGATCCCTGATCCACTCCTTTTTTTTTACTACCCAGCGCTGATACCTCGCTCCATCTCTTTCTACACACAGAAGCAACTTTGAGGTGACAAGAAGCTCTCTTTAAAAAAAATCTCTTTTAAATACTCCCTTTTTGTTTTTTTACCCACACACTCAGGTCAAAAGAACTTAATAAACTCACTCAAAAATGCCTGCAGTGTTGCAGTGGGTAGAATTAAATAGTTAGCCACTAGTCATCAATAATGTAAATGAAACTGTAATAACAATTCAAAGTATGACATGAAGACATGAAAGCAGTTTGCTTCCTGGTGGCAATGATCAAAGCTGTAATACAGAAAAGCTATGCCATATGAAGCTACATGGTTATTGTGTGTGTGTGTGTGTGTGTGTGTGTGTGTGTGTGTGTGTTATAATTTACAAATCACAATATAGTAGCAATATAAAAAGATGCCCACAGCCTATGTTGTGAAATTTGTCTATTGGGAGACAAGAAAGTGAGACCAAAAAACATAAATACAAATCTCCTGCACACACACACACACACACACACACATACACATACACACCCCCACACATGCACACATGCACACACAGAGATGGAGCATGCCCTGCAGGGGGCAGCAGTGACCAGGCCAGTCTCCTGTTCCACTGTGCCTATGCATTAACTTTTTATCCCCTCCATCATGCATGCAGACAAACAAACACTCCTCTGGGGTTCTGGGCCAATAAAAAGTGATCTTATTAGCCCTCTCATGCTCAGTGCGCCATCAGCCTCCCCCTCTTCTTCCCTCACTCTGTGGAACATACAAAACAACCTGCTGTCACCTCCACCGCCAACACCGCCACACACAAACACACAAACACATACAAACACACACGCTTAACTCCTGTAGGACCACCTACAGCACCCCATATATTCAACGCCATGCATCCTGATCCTCTACTTCATTAAATAACACTACAGCACTGCCACCATGGCCTTGACTTGCTAAGTGCTCCCCTATCGCCCCTCTTAACCCTGTTCTCCTCCTGCATGTAACCCAATGGATAACCCAGTTACGAATAAAGGGGGAGAGCAGGGCAGATCCAATCCAGAGATTGATGTCGCAGCTATTTAGTACCAGGTGGGTCCACTTGAAAGGGCTATGACAGAATGTGTGTGACTTCTTCCATGATAATTATGATAATGCCATGAATGCAGTCTGGGTTTGGGCCACATAAACACTTTTAAAACATTTTGGCATGTTGAGACATGCCATGTATATTTGCTGTGACAATTTTTTTAACTCAGTGAGATGTTTATTCAAGACAGTATGCACAAGCACCCTCATGTTTTATTTACAAAGCCACAGAAGTCGCAATTAACTTATTTGAAAGCACGTTCTGACCAGCACCAAGGTGAGTGGGGGTAAGAGGGTTTTCTTTCAAATTTCAAATGCTGTTCTCATCATGGGGCACTAGCTGTGGAGTGCCATTTATCATGGTTCATTTAAAGTTTAAATAACACTCTATACCCAGCATCTAATGAGATATATTGACAAATGGTCCTGAATTTTGAGAACTGTCAATGAATGAATTTAATTAGTGTGTAAAACTATTCGCATTGAATCACCGTATACACATACAAGGTTTGTCTTGATCATTTTCATAATAGAATTAAGTGCAAAAGCAATTCCAGATCTAGTGTTAATATACTGTACCTATGATAAAAGCATTTCTTTAATGTATGGTATAATTTGTGTTTTAAACACTAACACACTCCAAAACACATAAGTAAAGCTGTATGTTGTACACATTTATGATGCATCACTTCAGCTGCTCAGCTGCAGGCTGCATGTTGGTTCTATAGCCGTGGCAGGACTACCATGGAGGGATAATTCTGTTTGTTACCTGCTGCTGTTATCCACACCTAAGCTATCATTATTCTTCTGTTATGCAATGTGTGCTGATGTGATCACTGCATCGAGCCCCCAGGAAATATTGTATGGCAGTAAAGTAAGAGATTATTCTGGCCACTGTGTAAAATGCTTTTCAGAACTAAAAAAAGATGATGGAGAAGGTGGGAGTAGATATTTATCTCTGCAAGAGCTCAGTTGTTGTTCCCAACAATCAGAAACACATGACAAGCAGATGAGTCATGCTCAGAACAACTTTTTAAAAAATACATGATACCTGGACATTTTTTATGGTAATTATAATCACACTTTTGGTTTTTAGACCCTCATCTGACAATTTCATTGTAATTATTTTAGCCTGCAAATACCCTCTATTCCCCAAATGATGTTTGTAACAAATCATGGATGTCAAACCATCACATTTGTTAAAAATTTGTTTTTCTTTTTTTTTTTTTTTTTAGAAAAAAATATGTGGTAGATTCTGCACCTCAGTACAATCTCTCATTTAACATTTCTTTCATCAATCTTTCAGAAAAACATGAAACATATTACTGTTTATTTTCCATAGAAAACCCTGCTATTGGCAGCTGACATATATGTAATTGAAAACACAGCTAGAGTACTATGTGAGCAGACAAAAATCTACAGCTCCCAGCTTGGTACCTATGTCAATGTACCTTGGTTTAGTAGACATCCATAAAATTCACAAATATGCTCTCCTGAAGTTATTTTTACTCACTTCTTAGCTATATCTGCTGTCTAAAAACCACACTCCTCTCTGTTATTACAGACATTTCTGAGCTACCCACCTCCAACTCGTCCATGTTTTCCTCTGTTGAGGCATGTTGTTTAACCTGCGATGGTCTAAAGCTTGTGGCAAATACTGTTAAAGTCTGTCAAAAAACATCCATCCATCCATCATCTATACCCGCCTATTTAGGGTCACGGGGATCTGCTGGAGCCTATCCCAGCTCTCTTTGGGTGAAAGGCAGGGGTCCACCCTGGACAGGTCCCCAGTCCATCACAGGGCCACATAGAGACACACAACCTCACACACTCACACTCACTCCTATGGGCAATTTAGAGTCACCAATCAACCTGACATACATGTTTTTGGACTGTGGGAGGAAACCAGAGTACCTGGAGAAAACCCACACAAGCACAGGGAGAACATGCAAACTCCACACAGAAAGGTCCCTGATGGGTTTCAAACCAGGAACCTTCTTGCTGTGAGACAACAGTGCTAACCACCAAATCACTGTGCTGCCTCCTGTCAAAAAACAGATAATTAATAAACAGATGTGTCTGGAAGGCAATATGGGGCACGACTATTACAATACTTGACCGCTGCACAGTATGTATGACCACAAGACAAGTGGTGTTATTTCATAAAACCGTGGTGACTAATTTGTATTTGGCAAGACGCAATCATTTAGCAATTACAGTAGCCTACAGTAATGTAGTATACACATTATAATAACACTTATATAAATATAAACCTATTAATAGAAATAGCAATAGACCGGAAAGTAAAAATTTGGCACCTAGGTATAATTGAACAAACAAAACAAAATAAAACAATTAAAGGGCAAAATGTTTTCAGGAATTTATTATTGTTAATATTGTGTTCTGAAAAGTTTCCAAGTAATGATCTGTGTATTTGTGCTCTCAAATGTAAAAGTATGTAGGAATGTTTAAAAAAAACCCTGATGCAGTTCAGGGTTAGAATAAACATTACATTATATTCATAGACCATAAACTTGCTAAACTATGTCTAACAGTATGAGTGATTTTTACCATTTCTCTTGTTTGAAGGCTTTTTTGTACTGCATCTATCTGCTCCTCTGTCTCAGCGTGACCGCAAAGACCTTGAGCGTGTGCGCCTATTAGAGCAAAAGTCTGGCTGGATCCAAAATGAATTTGTACATGACGGCTCTGTCAAACATCCATACACCTCCTTCTACCCCTACCAGCAGCTCACCCAAGCCCCCCAGATGCGCAGACAGGTGGACAGCACGCGCAGGGCCAGAATGATTCTAGAGGGGGTGGGTGGGTGATATTGATTCAATGTCTACTGTACTTGGAAAGACTGGGGGCCAGCGGCGCTTTTCTTACAAGGCTAACTCTGGACCAATCTCATCACATATTCTCTCAAGGGACTTGTGTTTTGTTTTTTTTTTTGTTTTTTTTTTTAAACCCCCCCCACCCCACCCTTTTCTTTTCCTCCCACTCCCTGCGTTGCATTCACTCTCTTTCATTTTTATTCTGTTAAAGGCAAAAAAAAAAAAAAGAAACAAGGTCGACAAAGGTTGTCCTCCCAGCAGTCAACAGAGGGAGGAGGGGGGGTACAGATAGCTCTCCAGAAGACAGGCCTGAGAGCCGAGATATCCCACAATGCAGCTGATAAGAAAGTGGGCCATATAACCTTTGGTGGGCACGTGACGGGAATGCAGACGGCGGACAGCGTTGTGAAGAGGATGGGGATGGGGAGGGAAGCTTCTGCTTCTGCTTCTGCTGCTGCTGCGGCTGCCGCACTTGAAAGGAAAAGTCAGGGAAGGAGGGAGGATGAAAAACGAAGGCGGTGATAAGCAAAAGAAGATGTTCAGTGCCAGTGAGTGAGGGAGGGAGGATGAAAGAGAGGAACGAGAGATAAAGAGACGAACTGAGCGGATGGAAGTGTAGGAAAGTGGGGTATGTTATGTCTCGCTGAAAAGCCAAATAACAAATGGCCTGGCTTTATTCCAAAACCAAATGTGGAATAAGCCAAATACACAGAAAGCTGGAACAAGGTACAATTAAAACAGTACCTGAAACATTTTTTACATTGTTTTGAGCTTGTTTTCATCACTCCTACTTAACTAAACAGTTAAACTAAACTATCCAGTGAAAGTGACAAGTTATAGTATCTGCTGTCACTCTCTGGATAAGTAGTATTTAAAATTTTTACAGTCACTCAAAGCATCTTTTCTTAAATTCTCGTCACATCGTTGACTTTATTAAAAACAAACACTGAATTTGAATCTCAATTGTTAATTATTAGACTGGCTGAATTAAATCAACACACACTTTTGGGGACCATATCCATGGGTCATGCTACATTCAGCAGTTCCCTTCACTGCCACATGCTAACACATACCAGCATGATTTGCTCTAACGTGGGAATAATTGACCCTGAACGATTATTACAATGAGTGCTCTCATTTTTCTTCTCCTCTGTGTTCCTTGGCCATGTGTGCCGGTGGCTCCAGAGACCGAGGACTTGCTGTGGCGCGGCAGAATCTCGGGGAAGAAGTCTCAGAAATGAAGTTCTCCTCTCCATCTCAGGAGACTCTGTTGCCATTTGTTTTCATTATTTTGACAACCCTTTTTAGGGAGCGCTCCTCTTCAGCCTCTTCGCCTCTCTCTCTAACAATCCTTCTGTGCCCCTATTCCCCCCCATTTATTTGGAGCTCATCCCGAGTGAGGTGCAGCGAGGTGTTTCAGTCACAGCTCTCTGCCTCAGAAGATGTGGCAAAGGGTGGTAGGTGGGTGATGAGTTGGGGTTTTGGTGGGGAGGGGACTTCTTCACCTAGATAAATAGACACCTCTTATCTCTTTCTTCTTCTTTTTAGCAGTGCGTCACGAGAGGTTCTGGATTGGTCCATGTCAATATATAGGCTACACATATATACATACAAACACACACACACACACATTTATATACATTGTATATACATATATCATTTCTACCATTTCACTGTCATGCTATATTCATTTACTTTTCAGGAAATCCTCTCCATCCTGCTGGAGGTCATATCATTATACCGACAAATTGAGAATATGTTAATCAACATGTTCCATTAAAATTCAATGCAGATCATATTATTCAATATAACCATTACCTTAATTGAACTGTAATCAATGCTAAAATGATGTGCTCTTTGTGCTCCTGCATACATCGAAAAAAGCAGCTGAAATGGTGGAAAATATAAGACACTGAATCTGTAACTGAAACGAGGCAAGAGCCTGTTGCACATTCCCAGACGTGTTCATGTTCGAGCCAACGTTTTAATGTCAGTCCCTAAAGTGGGGTAACAAAGTATCTCAAACACACTGATTTGTATATTCCTGAAACAAAGACCTCCAACATCAACACTTCATCAAGGGTAAACAAATCGTCCTCTCTCATCTGATTTCATCTTCACTGCATTATGCATCTTGTTTCAAAGCTGGTCTTGATTTGTCTTTGGTTTCAGCCCTGCTTCACTACCACACTAACAGAGCCATGCATGAACTCAGAGGTAAAAAAGTTGAAATCTTGTGGGAGAACAGGCTGTTCACGCATCTGGCTGATTGCTACACAATCCAGCAAAAATACTTTGTCTAACATGCATATGAGTTTTACACATAGGACCATGCAGTGAGTGCCAGAGTGTTCAGACAAAGGAAAGCAACTGCATGTTAAATTCATTTCACTTCTTTTTAACAACTGCCATTTCAAATGAGTGAGTCTGTCATGTTTAAGCCCATACCCAGGTCTTAAAGATTGAAAAAGCTGCATGCAGGCCTTTTTCTTATGAAATATCTTAATCTACTCTCACTTTAACACTTCAAAATCAGCAGTCTGCGTTTCTGTGTTGCTGTTTGATGTATTTCCTTGAATAGCTGGCTAAACGGAGATGGAAATATGCCGTGTTAAATCATTTTCTATGTTGCTAAAAAATAATTGAAAAGCAGAGAAGTTTTTCTTAAGCTTTAACAACAACATGATGCTTTGGTGTCAGCCCATCATAAAAGGTTTTTTTCTATGCCCACTATATAACAATCCTACAGGGAATTATCTACCAGAGAAGAGACAGACAACCTTCGACATAGACATAGTGGGCTTGGGAATCAACATTATATTGTGCTGCACTGTTTCAACATTATGCTGCATTGACTATTCCAGCACAGCAACACACTCAACTCGAGTATGTCACCTGTGCAATGAAAAGCACTGATGAAAGACTTTGTCATGGGGTCACCTACTTTGTCCATTTTGTTAGGTCAAATACATAAGGTCAGGAAGGAGATATTCATAAACAATAACAGTTTTTAAATATAAGCATAGTCGCTTCCAATCACATCAGCCGTATGATTTGTGTTAGCTAGAGTGAATGGAAAATAATCATCTCTCTTACAAAGTATTGTTTTCATTCAATAACATTATGAACTGAAAATACAGTATGGATGATCATAAAAGGAATATCTGGTTGACAGAAAGGAGTAGATGAGTGAGAGGGGACAGGGAAAAAAGAGCGACAGAGACAATACGAAGGTGAGATAGGGGCAGTTTACCACCAGTGTTCCTTTGCTCGGCAATGATAGCCGGTGAAGCAGAAAAGTGAATTACCCTTCTACTCCAGCATTTCTTAATTTAATATCTCCGATGAGCGGGTTCAGCTCTGGATTGGGCCAGGGTGTGCACAATCGTGCTGTGTCACAAAACATTAGACACTGTGCTGCTATTCATTTCTGTATGGTAATTCAGAGGCACACCTCTTACTCTGGGCAACAAGGGACATCTCTTTCCAGATTTTATATCTTAGGTATTTTAGTGGGAGAATTATCTTCCACTGATGTATATTTAGCCCCGTTTTGTCAAACCACAGAGGAATATGTAGTGGTTGATTGAATAAAGGGGATACATGTTTCCATTGCTTGTCTATTTCACTTTTATTTTGGTTTCCCCAGGAAGGAACTTCCTCCTGGGTAATAAAGCAATATAAGTGTGAATGAAACAAAATGGACTTAAATGGTAGTTACAGTTTTTATTTACTTTACTTTATTTTTTTTACTCTTCGTGTTTATACCAGCTGAGTTTCTATCCAGACCAAGCAAACTGTTGTTTGGAGGTGGTTGTGTGGCTGTTGCATTTCTACTTGTGTGAACAGTAACGTGTCATTTGAACTTGAGTTGTGAGATATGAGACTCCCTATAACCGGACCCCCCCCCCCCAATCCCCTTTTCCTCATAGCAAAGCAATTGGCAGGCAAACAGCTGCTTGGTCTAAGCGGGCTGAATATCAATGGCTCTAATTAATTGGATTAATGGAGAGGGTTCTGGGATTTGGGGAGAGGCTGGAGGAAGCATTTCAGCGGAAACAGAATTGCCATCCCTGAGGGCAGGGGGGTCGTGAGGGAGCTGGGAGGGGGGGGCACACAACTGAATATGGATGAGGAAAAATTGAGTTAAAACAGAGAAGACTGCGGCATTCATTAGACCGCCCACCCTCTGAAGTAGCTGCTTAATATGCACGCTATTACTATGCAAATCAGCGATAATGAAACGCAGAGGATTTTTTTAATCAGAGGAAGAACAAGCAGATGTTGGGAGGGCTTGGAAAGAAGTGTCATGAGTGTTTGTGTGTGTGTTTGTGTATGTGTCTGTCTGTATGAATATGTGAGAGTTTGTACATGCCAAAGATGGAAGGTGTTGAGCCCTTCTCTAACAAGAAATAAAATAATGCAATTAGTTTTTTAAAATAGTCATAGAGCTACTGTGCACAAACTCCATGTGAACAAGCTATCTTGGGGCCTCACTCAAACTGATTAATCTTCTCTGCAGGAGCTGCATTAAGAAATCAGAATTAAGAACAGGTTATTTATTGGAGAGATTTGTGTTGGCACCTTGGGGAGAGATAAAGCTTGATCGACTCATACCCGACCAATCTCTGCACTGCCTGTGGTGATATGGTAAATCCCTGCAGCAGTCCTCCCCAACTGGAGAGTCAACACTGGGATATACCAGCTGTGCTGGATGGTCTGGTCCTCCTGCTGGCAATAGAGTGGAGTGCTGTGTATGTGTACTGAGTTGTGCAATGAACTGAGAATAATGCTATGTGTCTGTGCCATCACATATACGTCAGTGAGTGTATGTATGTAAGACTCTTGCACGGAAAGCCTTTCCTGTAAGTGGACCCCCTTGGCTCTTTGCTCTCACAGTCTAATCAAGGCATTTCTCTGTAGGCCTGTTACATTAAGTGTTCTGTCAGCACAAGTGGAGGAATCAGGCAGACTGGAAGAAGTCATCGATCATCAGGCAGCTGCCTATTTAGCAGTAGCTGCCCTGCAGTGCCGAGCAAGAAGCAAGAAGTTAGGCAGGCCGAGGCTGGTTTCCAGGCCCTGGTCACTCATGGATTTTATTTCCTTTGCCATTCAAATAGATACTACTACTGTACAGTACATCCTGCAATATGAATTGAAGCAAATTAAACAAGAGACACACGTTGATTTTATCTAGCAGAGATCAATACTATGAGCCATGTTGGTTACAAGAGACAGGGATGAAAACGGGTGATGTGTTGAGATGGACGTCAGTATTGTACAGTTGATTATGTGTGTTGCTCATATGTGCAGGTGAGAGTGAAAGAGGAAGAGGAAAGAGGAGAGGGTAAACAAATTAATGTGTCAGCCCTTTACCTCAATAGATTGTTGTCATTAGGTGGAGAATGTCAAGTGGGTCCTCCCTAGTAGGCCATGCACAATATTACAGGAGTGAATCTCCATCCTGTTTGACTCCCCATGGCACAGTAATAACAACAATCTAATGACTCACAATACATCAGGTGTACTGAAGTTCCACTTTCCCAGAGCCAGGCTGGAATTTGATCTTAGGCTTGATAATGAGAATGGTGATGATGATGAGGTGGCTGAATGATGATGATGGCGGTGTCCCTTGTTAGTGTGTCCTAATTAGAGAGGGTTATTACAAGGCTGGATTTAAGAGCTACTGTAGGTAGACCAAGCAGACTGAGACAGGTCTCACTGATTAACAACCCCTAAATAAAATCAGTTTCTGCCATACAAGCTCACAGCTATTATAGGAAATTATTTTGCATGCCCAAACATTCTTCCTGCTACAAATCAAATCAATGTCTCATGCAAATTGGTGTCTGAACATTCTCTAACAACATAAGGAAACAGAGGTCACAATCAGATATTCATCAAGGTGATTCAGTAACTTGTGACATGTTCATTCGTGGATGATTTAGCTTTGGAGAATCAAAATTAAAGGCATAAAACGCACTATTCACTCTCCATGCCCAATATCACCAAAACAAAGACCATTACCTTTATTACTCCAAATAGTTTGCACAGTCTCACTTGCACGGTGCTGATGTTAAATGATCTTAACATAAATTCTTTTAAAAATAGAGTACTTCATTATTTAGGGAATTCAGTATTACACTACAATAAATTTGAGATACTCAAAAGAGACAGATTTTAAGAAATAGGCAAAATCAGTGCAGCAGAATCTCAACTATCTTGACTTTTATTCCCTAATATGGATTAAGGTTAAAAAATGACGCATCTTACAATACCCATATCACAATTAAATATTCATGACATCCCCCCATGCACATCATGCCTCAAGTTTATAATGCTGGCTTTCTGTTAACAAGCTTTAGTCTCAAACCCAAGCAAACCCAGAGGGTAACTCCTCGTAATGGGTATGTTTAACTTCATGTGTAATGTTAATGGAGTGTCCCTTGAAAGTGGTTACTCATGCAGACATTATATTTCTATCTAATATTCAACATCCGGAATATAATTTTGAGTAAATAGTAATAGTGTGTTTTACTTGTAAACATACAAACAAAGTACTTTATAACTGTCAATAATAATAATTTTGCCCTAAATAAGGTATTTTTCATCAGTAGACAGCCTAATTTGAAAATATATATATATCATGATTGTGTCTGCTAAGATTGTGGGATACTTTTACCTGCTATAATTCAGTTATAAATAGACATATTCACTGATTAAGTCCATAAAGGATCAATGGCATGGATGGATTATTGAATGGCCCATATTGGCCACAGGCCCAGGGACCCAAGGGGTCAGGGGGCACCTATAAACCTGAGAACCATGGAGGGCCTCATAACCTTTCTGTGGGAAAGTCAAACGAAAGACAACAATATGACTCCAAAATGAATGCAAAAAGCCACAAAATGAGAAATAATGTGAAAAACGTTAATGTGAAAAACTACACAAAATGACTAAAAAGAAACAGAAAACAACACAGAAGACAGAAAACAGTTGCAGAAATATGCAAAATGACCAAATAAAACTAAACAAATAAAACAAGCCAAAAATCACTACAAACTGAGTAAAAGCTTATATCAAATTGACACAAAACAACGATAAGAAAATACAGACTAACCAAAAGTTATGTGGTTGCTCTGTGAGGGTTGTTCTGGGGAGTGTAGGAGATATGGGGCCTTTAACATGTCTGTGCCTGGGGGCCCACTGTCTTATAATCCATCCATGATTAATGGAACAACAATTTTAAACTACATGCGCTCTGTAGTTCAGACTGACATAACTAGGTATGCAGTCTACAAGTCCACACTGAGAGTCAGCAGAGCACTGCACATATTACCCTTGGAGAAAGAGCCACTGAGCAGCAATTCTGATAAGCAGGGTTTTGGCTGCACCTCATGACACTGAGACCAGCTCACACAGTCCTACTTTGGGCTCAACATGTGAAGGTCAAAGAGGATAAACCTCGTTATGCTCTATCACTCCACGGGGATATCTCCACATGTGTGTGTCAGGTACTAGAAGGAGCACATAAAATCATCACACAGCACAACACTCGCATATTACACTGAGACTTTTTCTCACATTTTCCACAGCACCACCTCCAACACTCACAAGCCAACTGCCATGAAAAATAATGCCCTTCTCTGAAGTCCTCCTCAGTGCCCTACACTTGAGCTAAAGGCCACATCTCTATCTTTTTCTTTATCCTCCATTATGAACAGTGTTGTGAGTTACTAATCAATCAGTCTATTTCTATAGCACTTAAAAACAACTGGTGATTGACATAAGTGCTTACAAATAGCAAATAATTAAAGATTAAATAAACAGAAGAAAAGAATAAAATATAGGCTAGACAATGAAAACAAAACGATCACAGCAGCAAAAGGAAAAGCCTGTGAAAATAAAAATGTTTAGAAAAAGGCTCAGCCAACCCAGCACTTACTTCAAGAAGGAGTTGCCCACTACACCTAAGTGACCGTACTGGGCAATAAATGTGCAACAGGTCAGACAAATAACAAGGGGCCAGCCCATAAAGAGATATAAAAGCAAACAACACAAAAAATCTATTTTGTTATAGTAACAACAACAAATGTAATTTGTTACTTCTATCCCTGATAGGAATGTCTGCTGCTGTGACAGTGCAGTGCTCCTGCAGGACTTACTAGTCTTTGTCCTTCAGGCAGCTAATTCCCAGTTTGATACCGAGGCTATTCAGTTAATTCAAGGGAATTGTGGTCATTCCAGAAACTGCCTCATAAAAAGAAATCCACCTTGCGGGTGAGGCCACATGTGGCTTTCTGCAGCTGACATCTTACGTAAGTTCACATGCAACTTGACGTGGTCCGAAGAGCTGTCCATTTTGTAATACTACTCCTAAAAACAGTGCTGACATATCCAATGACAAACTTCTTTAGACCTCTCCCACCTGATGTCTGGCCATCAGACGTTTCAGATGTTAAGCGGAAAATGTAGATAAGCTTCACATTGTTGAGCTGATGCTTGAATAAGTCAGATTTTGTATTTTCTATGGTTAAAAGCAAAAATTTACAGTTGATGATAATGATCTTCTCTTTTTTCCATTGCACTATGTTCTTTGAACTATAAGGAAAAATCCTTATTCCGGTAAGTAATTCAGTAAGAGAAACAATGCCAGAAGGAGTAACATTAATTACAAGTGTTACCCATCCACTAGATGTAAGCTGTTTGCAAATGAGTTGTCATGATGTATTGTTTCATACCAGATACAGCTGCTAGCATTTGGGTACAGCTTTCTTTTCTCCAAAGGTCAAACAGTGGAGTATAGCAGAATGTTACTTTCCTACGAATATGTTAATGTGTAATGAGAAATCCAGCAACATGTCAAGGAGTTTAAACAATACCAGAATGCTGTTGTTTATGTCACATTTTTGTCTTTACCACGATTCTGCAGTCTATCTTGCAGTCTCCGTGTTTTTCAGGGTGTTGTCATGAACACAAAATCTGTTTGGACGTGTGTCTGTGTGTGCTTGCCTTGGTTTTTCTTTGTTTGCATCCGGGCTTGGCATGAAGGGGCCGGGAGGTTTGGTCAGAGACGTGCTAGCTGATGTCAGCTGGCCAGTGGGCACACGGTTCAGTCGCATCAGATTGCAATCACAGGCTGGTTTTGGCTCCATCCTGATGTCCTCACGCTCAGTCTCCTGTCTCTACTTCCCATCTCCCTTTTTCATTAATAACTCCAATTTATTTGCCTGCCTTTGCATGTCTAGATGTGGATTTGTGTTACTGGTACTGCTTTGGAACCAATTCATCCCTCATTTTAAAATTACCTGACCAATTATTGTTGGTGTAATACCCAGCTAATTTAAAACTGTTACCCACATAGCCACTGATAAGAGGCTGTACGATAGGCAGATGGTTCACAGTTCCAATTTCACACAAGCCAAAGTCTATTTACTTCCAGTGGAGCTTGTTTTTTTCAGCGTGGAGAAAGCATGGACCTCCTTTATATCTATTCTGCTTCAATTAGCAACAGATGCCTCCTCGCAGAGCGCTAACCCTAATTGTACGTGATGAGCAAAGCTAATCGCCCTGGTGCTGCCTGACCTTCCTACAGCTGTGAGGGGGAAACTTCTCCCAGAGCCCCTTCACAGACCTCATCCAACCACACACAAATGCACACCACACACTCTGTGCTCCCCAATATTCAAGATCCACAGTGGCTCGGGGTACTGGGAATGGGGCTAGTTTTGTTGCCCACAAATTAGCTGCCGTAATTGCATATTCCTCCCTGTGCCCATAATTTTTCAGGCCTGTTTGGTGCACTGAGGAGAATTTGTTTGTTTTGGTGTCAAGGCAATTTAGAATCAAAATGAGGACCTCCAGCGCACATGTGGACCCCCAAGCCAAATGGCAGCACCATAGCCGCAAATATCCCCTCGTCTCCTGCCGCACAGTGGGGCCCAGAGGATGACAGTGAAACAGAGCAGGGGAAACTGTGTTCACTTAAGCATTTGCCTGACTTTCATGTTTTTTTTCTGTTGCTGGCTAATACAAATAACCAGAAGTGCTGCAAGAAATTCTGGGCTATCTGACAACAGTTTAACAACAACTTTGACACAAAATAAAAACTTTTAATTTGAAAGGTTGAGGACCTCTCTCCAGCTGGGTCCCCTTAATCACTGGGGAATATAGTATTTCAGTATTTCAAGGTGGTTTGACCACTTTGTGTATAATGTACAACCACTGCCAGAGGGGTCAGCTATTTGTATTGTGTATGTACCTTTTTGCTGTGAATAACTGCAGAACACAAACTTGTTTCTTTTCTGGTGTTCAAACACCAATAATATTGTCATCCAAGATAGAAACAAATTTGATCCTTGCCAAAATAGAATTTCACAAAATCTGGAGCTTATTGTTTTGCATTTTAAGTGGTAACTCTTCAAAACCCTCAGGCTTATGGCAGAGGCTTAAGTAGAGCTTACATAAGCGTGTGAGGCAGAATAAGCAAGCCTTGGGTGCTTGTAGACCACCGAGCAAAGAGGTAAGCAAGTGTTAGGCTTAGTGAAAAGTCCAATTTTTCTTATTTACTAAAGACAATGACTTGCAGATGATTTTGCTCCCCTCAAAAATGTGCAAGCTAGCAAGCAACCAAACAAGCATAAATCACATTAATTAGCTTTGCAGCTGTGGTGCAGTCCTATTGATGCCTCAGTGGCTTCAGTGAGATAAGAAATCCTTATGCCATAGTGTAAATATAAACAGCAAACCAAGATTGAACAACAAAGACCAATTAGTGCTTTGGGTTGATAATTTAGACTCATATTTAGATTAATTATACTCTTGAGGATCTGAAAATAAACATTTGATTCAATCCTATCACAATCAAGGACACTAAATTACCTGAGTAAATCCTCTTTATCCTGTGCTTTAACTGCAATTTAATCTTGTTCAGTTCCTCTGAATTGTGGGCTAAGGAGGAACTTGAGGAACTTTTGAATGTGGTGGATTTACCTGGGCTTTTAAACTTAATAAAAACATGCGAAATATTTCCTTTAACTGCTGGATTATGAGAATTACTGTTAATGTTTTATACAGTATGGATGTAATCTCTTTCACTGACTTAGAGCCTCAGTGTGATGACAGGACAAGACTGGTTAACAATCTTCCTGCTTCCATACGTATATAGTATATGTGTACTTTACAGAGAAAACAGCTCGCCCTGTGATGTGCTTAATTAAAAGAACTGAGAACATTTATTTATTATCACCTGAATGAGCAAATATAAAATGCAGCAGCAGATTAAAGATTTATTTGTAGCCATATACCTGCTCAACTTAAGAAGTCTGGAGAAAATCATAGCAGGAACTAGTTTACATTTGTCAACAGAACTATATTCAGATCTTTGGTCATAAGAGGCAAAACAACACAGAAAGAAAAAATATAATAATTAGCACAGCACAACTTTATGGCGTGTCTTTAAGTGTCTGTGGAGATTCTCAGTCGTCCAGGTTAAGTTATTTAGAGTCAAGTCGTGTCTTTTAAACATTTTATGGTGGTCTAACAGCAAACTTTCTCGACAAAAACTATTATTCTGTTAAACTCAATTTGTAGGTTTAGTAATAGCTCAATTGGTGGTTGTGTGTTTATTGTTACCTCACTATGTGGAGTCACTCACCCATTATTAGTGATTGTAAGAGTCATGCAGTAATACAGCTAAACTGACTTCAAACACACATACACATGTTTATATCTATAAACAGTCTGGCCCCCAAGTAAAATTTGATTTTTCTATTATTTGTAGTTTTGCATTAGAACTGTAAAGCCAGTTAATTTGGGGTTTGGGAGCTGCTGGCACAAAAGTGACATCAAAGCATGACAATATAGTTGCAATATGATTTCTGTTGAAGGCAGTGCCAAACACCAAAGCAACGAATGTTTATCACTGAAGCTGTTGCCAAAAACCACAAAAACAAAAATGTTGGAAAAAAAATATGGGCTTCATTTATCACTTTATACAAGTTAGTGCCACCCATGTGACAGCATGTTTTCCTTCAGTAACTGATGTTTTTGTCACAACTTTTGGGATCTCTTATTGAGAGAAGTGTGTAGTTGTGCAGGATGAGCTTTTAACTAATTTTGAGTGCATAATGATTGTGCCATGATTTTAAAAAAGAGCTTAAATTCTAAACATTAGACGTCCACTGTTGAATTGCACCTGATCTGCTGCGCTCTATTCAATCTTTCAGGGTTTAACTTCTACCATTACAGCTTTGCACTACATGAATCTCACACATATGTTAATGTTAATGCTTGACTTTGGAGCTAAATGAAGCCTGGGCACATGCTGTTCAAGAGCACATCCTCTGGCCACCACAGTCAAAGACCACACTGACCACTGCTGGTCAGGACCACAACCACCGTGGCCACGGAAAATTCTTGATGGTCAAAGATTTTCTTTTTTCCATTGCGCTATGCAGCAAAACATACTTTACTGTTTAGAAAAGATGATTATGAGAGTAACAGAAGGCTCATGTGAAAGCATCACAGCATATATTCTATGAAGAATGAGCTCTAGTTTGTGCAAGATTGTTTAAATTTTGATATAAATAGTTTGGGGGTCGTCTATACAAACACACGATAGCTGAAAGAACAATCCCTAATTCCCAGTTTTTCTCATGATCTTCCTTCTTTTGCCACAATACAGAACATCATTATCTTGCCTTAAAGCTGCAATGTGAAAAATGTGAATAATTGATTGCCACCTAGTGATGAGATTGCAGAATGCAACCATCTAAGCAGTCCTCACAACCCATCCCTCCGTTTCCAGGCACAAAGGAAGCCATCACCTGTAACCCCTTTACACCGACGGGAGCGTCTACGATCTCATTAGCATGTCTATTTTCAAATGCCTGTAGAATTGCAACCAAATAAGATCAAGCAATAATTCTTTTTACATATATAAGTGAAGCAGTTACACATTCATATCATGCATTCAACATATCCCAAAGAGCTCATTCCTACTACATATGAGTTTTCACAAATCTCGTAAGTAGTACAGTATGTTCCATATACGTCATCATGTTGTGGAAAAAAAAGATTTTCTTTATTTGTTGTGGTTTATTGCACTTTTTAAGCAATTTATGTAATTAGTATGTTGTTTATGTATTTATAACATATCCTTAAAACTGGTGGTTTCAGGGTTGTATTGATGTATATCATTTTGAAATGCTCCAAAAATGGCATTACAGCATGTAAAAATGTAAAGATATGCTCTGGTGGACCTGCACTCCTTTTTGTGTACCCTTTCATTTCTTGTTTGAAAATGTCTAAAACTGTGTATAACAAACAGTAGCTTTAACCAAGTTGATTGTGTAGTTGTCTTGAACAGTAGATAATATATTCAAAAATTCATTTTTGGATACAGGTAAAGTATACAAAACATTCTGACCATATATGTGTACATGCAGAGATGATGCAATGTGCTTTTAACTATAATTTTAAACATGATATATTTTATAAGTAGGGAAGCACAGTGGCTTGGTGGTTAGCGCTGTTGCCTCACAGGAAGAAACGTGTTTGCATGTTCTACCCGTGCTTGTGTGGGTTTTCTCCAGGTACTCTGGTTTCCTCCCACAGTCCAAAAACATGTATGTCAGGTTGATTGGTGACTCTAAATTGCCCATAGGAGTGAGTGTGAGTGTGTGAGGTTGTTTGTCTCTATGTGGCCCTGTGATGGACTGGTGACCTGTCCAGGGTGGACCCCTGCCTTTCACCCAAAGAGAGCTGGGATAGGCTCCAGCTGATCCCTGTGGATCAATAGGAATAAGTGGGTATAGATGATGGATGGAAGTATTATAAGAATTATGTTTAATGTATGACATCTCATGCCTGTCTCCAACAAAATTATCTTGTTTTCATGATTTTACATGCAACATAATTTTTGTTTGTTACCGTTGTGATATTTTAATTTAAAACACCCTTGAGATAAAAATGGGAACCACTGACATTAGTTATCACCTCACTTTTCCTCTGTATTCTGCAGTGAATGTAGTGGTTGCAACAGTGTGGTTTCATATGTATGTTGGTAATGGGGTTATGCTAAAATGAGACCAACCAAGTAACTGCAGTGAGATGACACTTCAAATCTTACAGGTAATTATGTCACATACACATGCTGTTCTATGCTGAGTATACCGCTGTTGTTGTTAAGCCATAACATAGAAAGTGCTACAGATTTGATTTACAGTGTTTCATAACCATAATTAACACAGGCCCTAATGATGTTAAGTGTAGCAAAGCTTCTAACACACTTCGTATAATTCATGACCCCTGTGTCGTCATTCTTCTTCTTTTCCAGTCGACATTCCCTCCACTGTTCATGTTAACTGTGCTGGGAAAGTTGCTGTTGCCACAGAGATGGAGCAGAAAAACATCTTTCTTTGGAAGCCGCTGAGAAACAGATGAATGTTAAAAACTATCCACCCGAGCCGGGTGACTTCTTATGTTTAAAGCGCTTCATCTTTCTGTTTTTCCACACATTTCTCATTCTCCATTTTTTCTATAAAGTGAAAATCACAGCAGTGGGGGACTAATAAATATTTTCTTAGAATTCCACTTGTTTTCCACTTTGTCTTCGAGATACAAGCAGCACTATGTGCTTCAGGACATAAATACCCAAACAGATGCTGAATTAGTAAAGATTTTGAACAAATGGCCCGCTAATTCACAAGCTTAGAAAACTGCAGCGATAATCACAACCCAGTTTGTTCATCTCCAAAGCCAACAGTAAATATTAATCTGGGCCTAAACTCAAAGAAACGTTTAAAAATGATCTCATCGTGCCAATGACGGCTGTAATATTTTTCTAAAAGTCCCCTTGAGTTCTGCCAGTGATGGTGCCTGCGCTCTAAAAATGTCAGTCACACTGAAGAGGTTAGCCCCAGCCCTATAAGAGAGCTGATGGAATATTACACAAATAGACAGAGTGTATCTGATCCCAGCTCAGCATATTGTAAGACCATCCTATTCCAATCTTGCCACTCTCTGTCACCTCATTAAAAATACAAAGAGGGTAAAGAAAGGCCAGTCCTGAGCAATCTCCGTTAAAGCTGCTAGTGAATGCGGCGGCGTTAATGTCATTTAATGCTGTTTCATCTGAAAAGCCACATTAGAGTCAGATTTAGTAATCTGGGTTTGCCCATGCTCGTCTGTATGATGTCATTATGCTAAACTGACCTTTATAGCCAGATTAGGAGGAGTGGAGGGAATAGAAGTATGCTTTGGAATGGGAATTAACAAGAAATGGTGTATTTGGCATATGGATGATGAAGTATTCAGCAGCATTGACTTACAGTAGCAAAATGTCTCTTTGTGGTTTGATCAGCATTTACCCATGTTTTTTTTTTAAATAAATGTTATGCTCTTTCAGGAATTCCTGGTGTCAAATGTTGGTATTTTCTTCTCACCTTAATAAGGCTCAGCACAAAAAAAAAAAAAAAAAAACCCTGATATACAGTATACAGTATAAAACCACTGGGTTGTTCTAAATTCACTGCACCTTTCAGGTTCTTTTGTTCCATTAGAGGTTTTCAGATTCTTTTCAGTCTTCCTGCAATCCCTGCAGAATGATTCCTGTTCTCTTTGCATTGGGAGAACATCTATCAATATGAGCTGGCTGAGGAGGAGGTGGCGCACACTCAGCAATCCCTCACTCCCAAACATGTGGAACAGAATATGCACTTAGGTCTCTTTACCTTTTACACTACATCACTACAGACAGACACCAGGGTGAAAAAAAAGGTTTCTTCTAGAGGAATAATACATCCACACTTAAAGCTGTCCTTATCTTGAGTAACTTGACCATCTTTGATATTCAGGGAATCGCCATTCATCACTTTGACACTAATTCTACGCTGGACCATACATATCCTGGCCTCTGCTTTGCGCTCACATAGGGGAATGAAAAAAGATATTTGAAAATACAATAACCACGCAGAGAGTGAACTGCCAAGACATGAAAATGTTTTACTGTGACCCCGTTCAGCTTCGGCGGTATTGAATTACTGGGTGGTGAACCTACTGCCTGCCCTGTTGGCACAAGGGGAATTTTCCCTTTGCTTCTCTCGTCCTGGTGGCATTAAGACTGGAGGTTTCATTCTGATGGGGGTGTCTGCTGGGCTAAAGGGGAAGAAATAGTGTGCTCTAGCTGGGCTTTGGCACATGAACACCAGCATCACTCAAACAGCCTGGAGGTATTGGAGCTGGGTTAAAATAAAGAGAGGGACGTGTTGCACGTATAGGCTGTAGGCAGTCAGTATGAATATTAGCAAAAACATTCACGTTCAGTTAAAACAATCTGTGAGGGTAAACTCTTCCGTCAGAAAATGCATGTCAGAAAAGTGGCACTAAAACACCTGACACCTGCATTAAAGTATTTATTAAAGTAACTCGATCAACTGTTAAGGCAGCTCAGCTATTTAAGATAAACATCACACGTTTAGAACAACTGCATACACCCGACACATACCCAAGCACTTCCTTACCTACAGGCACTAAAAGCATCTCTTGTCAGGTCTAGTTTCTCCTCTCCTGACATGATAAGCACTTACTGCACAGGGGGCAGATACATCTTACACTTCTTTATCATGTCGTTATCACAATGTCATGTAATTATCATAATTATTATCATGTTATGTTCTTCCAGGGAGAAAGTAATTGATGGGTCAGCTAAATTCATCTCTGAGGAGAAGGCATCCCCTTGTTAGTGATCCCTGGGAAATTGCTCAGTGAGCACGTCTGCAGTGCGCGTGCGCTCATGTGACCGAGGTGTGACTGTCAACTCTAAGATGAGACCACCAGATGGTTGAGGGGAGGTAAAACTGGAAAATATAACCCGTGCTTCACACAAAATGGCAAAACAGAGCAATTTCCTGAAGACGGGAGAAGCGACCACTCCTGCAAAAACATAAGACAACCAAGCAAGTATGTATCCTTTTCTTTCACCCTGTGGGACGCTGGTAAGATGAGAGCAGGATTCCTTCAGCGCGGGTAAATGGAGTGCCTACATCCTCCAGCAGAGCCACTGTGCCTCTCTATAACGGCCAATCTCCTCTCCAATTGGGCCTGTCTGGCCTGAAGCTGGACCAAGATTTAGAAACTATTTGTCTGAGATAGTTTGTAACAATGTGTGTCTATTGGAAAGACACATTTCTGTTTTAATGTATGTGATATACTTGTAGGTGTAGAAGTATTAAACAATGAAGACAGGCAGGTAAAAGATGTGTCAGATTCTTAAGCTTTGTTACTACACAACATGATCCTGTTTGAGTCACTGCTTATTTTGTCACACTAAGCCTGGATCCTCTGTCATTCTGTCTGCTGCATCTAAACAAACAATGAATGTGCTTTGAAAAAAAAAAACATTTTTGCTCCTTTTTAAACATTTCTCTCTCACCTCTTGTCAGAGACGTACTCTGCCTCAGCAAAGATCAGAGTGACAACGACAGCAGAGGGAGTGACAGGAACACTCCCCTGCTCAGTGCTCGTGCACTATTCCATCATTAGCCAATGAAGCCCTCATAAAAGTGAGTTATGTGCCACGAGAGGGGAGGTTCCATATGGCACAAGTGATCCAGAAAGGCAATGTGTCGCAAAAGACCCCTAGAGCCCAACAAGTCAGCTTTTACAGGGGCCTCCCTCCCTGTCATTAATTGATTTTAATAACAGGCTGCGAGGGGGCAGAATGCTCTCATTCATTGGGTTGATGGGGCTTTTCCCAGGTCCCTTAGCGAACACTGCAGCACTTAGAGCTGTTTGTTTGGATTGCCTCTTGTGTGTGTGGCTCTCAGACCAGCCCGGTTACTCAGTCAGACACATACTCAATGTCCCAGCCATTCACTCGCTCGCTCACTCAAACATTTGTACATTTACCAGCTCGATAATTTCTTCACTCAATCACTGGCCTAGTCATTTACACACATCCATTCATACATGTATTTATTCCTATCTGCACACTCACCAAGGGCCAATCATGCTTTAAAGCAAGGATCATGGGAACATGATCCGGTCGGGTCATGTAACACCAGAGCTACACATCATGTGTGTAGTGTTGTTTATGAAAAAAGAGAAGAATTTATCAACGGTTCTTATACTTTTTTTCTCAAACTAAAAACAAGGTTGTATCCCACTGTAGATTGTCTCTTTACAGGGAGGTGAGTTCTTCCTTTACCCATCCTCCCATCATGTCTTTGTCTCAGTCATTCCACAGACTCAAAGTGAAAAATCCCCCATTTTGCATATTTTTACTCTTTACTTTGATTGTTCAGCGGTCTGACTGAAGCTGGGAAGGTGGGGGGGCTGTATGCCGAATGATGAGGAGGGGACAGGGAGGGAGCTGGGCCTGTCATAACTGCATAATACACCCATTACTCCTGTGCAGTAGAATTACCACTGATGGAAATGGGATTTTGGAAGATATATGGAATGTAATTATTATATACATATATGCATAGCCTTTTTTACTCTGAAAAGGCGCTTTGGAGTGATATTTTCAGGTGTTAGTGGCTTGTGTCTATGTGTGTTTGAAACTGCATGAGTACAGCTGTTCATTTCTGTGTGCAGCATTACCCTGACAAGAGTCCGTACAGTATTTTAGGACTGTGTTTTCCTTCTTGTTTTGTATCTTAAAAATGGCAATGTGCTTTACGTTTGGGATCCTGTGACCGGCTCTCACCTCTGCACCTCTACAGCATCCCTCCTTCAGGGGTTGACCCTGTGCCGCACAACTCTCTAAAAGCGAAGGTCTTACACTCCTAAACAGACAAAGGAGGTCATGCTGACTCATTCCAGCAGTGAAGCTGTCGGAAGAGTTATCAGCCTCTAGAATACCAATTCTCAATCTCCCCCAACCAAATAAAACACACTCAGAAACCAAATTCCCCCGCAGTGAGCGCCAAGATAAGAAACAGAGAATATTTGCTATCATGCACTCGCTACCAATGTGAGCAGAGGAAAAATATTACTTTAAGGTTGCATGCAAATACCATGCAGTGCTTTTTTCCATAATGTCCTATACTTTCTCTATTATGATAATAAGTGTGCAGCTGAAGCATGCAACACGACAGCAGGAACATAAGGCAGTATGTATGGTTTTCAGTGCGGTATACCTTAGGCGAGGGGCCTCTGCAGGAGGTTTTCTTTGGAAAGCACCTGGGTGTGAAATAGGGCCTCCCAGTCTGGCCTGAGAGGCTGTGTAAACAGAGGTTCCAGTCGGGCCAGCCTGCACCGGACTGGACCTCTCCAAACAGAAACCATGAGTCAGTCTCAGGAACCTATCCACGTTTCTCCTTCAGGGATCTACGAAGTACTGCCAGGAAAATGTACAGGCTATAGGGGAGATGGTGGTTCTACGCTATGTAAAAACCATGTCCAAGTCTTATACTTATAGACATTTTGTAGAAATTGAGGGTAGTGTGGTGATTTCAGACCTCATATCATCATGTTATTTTCCTAGACCTCTAAACTGCCAACAAAGCACTCAAAAAGTACCTTATGTGACTTCATGCATTACAACCACTGCACAGATTGAGTCAACTGAACAAAAAGTTTGAACTTTTTCTAAATCAAAGGAGATGAGGTGTTGGAGTCTTTGCAGCCATCTTTATGTCAGTGTCTAGTTGAGTGGAAGACTTTATTAAGGCATTCGGGCGTCTGAGCTCCGCAGAGTGGGAGACTTTCCCCTCATCTCCGGTCTGCGTGAGTGGAGAGGCAGGGGCCTCACACTCCACTAAGGAATATTTATCTTTCCAGCTGGTTAGATGGATTAAATGACCATCCCACAGAGATGGGAGAAGGAAAGGAGGAGAAAGAGAATTTGAGAGAAAGAGAGACTGAGAGAGGTGAGGGGATGTAGAATGTTTTGCAGAGGAAATGTGCCACAGGGAAAGAAAGCAGAAAGAGGTTTTGGGATGGAAAGATGCTTTAGTCTTGCACTTAGAAGAAAATAAAACAATAAGAATGACTTAGCAAATCACATTTACCCCCAGCTGTGACAAATATGATTGTGACTTTGTCTTCTCTAGGTGGTGGGGGGTGAGATGCGCAAACACACGCTCATGCACGCACACATGCAATTACAAATGCACATGCACACTCTATGACATACAAATGCACAGAGCTAATTAACTTCCTGACACATTCACAGAAAATTCATTTCAAAGACAGAACGCATATGTTCATGCAAATGTGATGAGAAACCGTTAAATGCTCAAATATCTGAGACAAATGGAAAATATTTCTCAATCACACACCCTCTTCCCAGATTGATCTTGACTTGACTTTAATGTTTCTTTTCATATATATGTATATATATTAATTTCACACTAAGACTGCACCTGCTGCACTCTTTGGTAAGGTCAGTTAGAAGTCATACTAATTAATATTAATTAGTTGCAGTATACAGGATTTTCTGTATCTAAAATTGATGGTCATGGCATTTTTTTTTTTTTAAAACAAACATAAAAATTGCGTCTCCACTTAACCGACATATGATCACCATCCTAGTTTAATACAATAAAGGGACGAAAGTCTCATTACCAGATATTCTGTATCTCTATCTGTATTTTCCCTTTCATTTTCTCACTACTCCATTTTGTGCACTGGGCATTACATATAATCAGCCCACTGATATAAGCACATAAACCGCAAATAAAGGAGTGTAATAACATCAAAGACCAGCCCTGTGAAATGTGATGCCAGGGTATTCAGACAGGAATGTCGAATGGATGGCAGCTATGTGTGTGTGGTTGTGGTTATGCAAAGTGCAATCTAAGTGGGGAGCTGAAGTCATGGAAATTTCCCTCTATAAAAGTGAAGCATGACAATGGATTTGGAGCATCAAGGCCCGCGGGATTATGGGGATCACATAAATCCCCCCCTCCACACACCATAATTTTAGCAAACCACATCAAGCTCCGTGTTAAGGGTTAATAATCCAGTTCCCCACCTCTTCCTGCTCCCCTTGTACCCAACCTCAAATCCCTAACATTAACATGTGTATCCAGATGTTCAGAATATAAAGACATTTACACACACACTCACTGTACACAGATGTAGGGACACACTCTAAACATACTGGTATTCCAACCAAATCCTGCACATGAACAAGCTTACACCAGACACAGACCTATATAAGCATACTATCCTACTCAGAGGTGGGCTGTATACTCAGGTCTCTCCTGTCCCCGTGTCTCTGACATCATGGTATTTTTATAACTGATGACAGGGTGTCATGGAAACACCTCCCTCTCCCAGACCACCTTACCCCCCCCCCCCCCCCTCAGCTCCACCTTGCTCCGACTCCCCAACACTGCATCATCTGGGGCTCTAAAGGGCCCTAAGGTGTAAGAGCAGAGGATCTTTTCACAGGAGCCTGAAATCGATCGGTGCGCTACAACAAGCTCAACTTCTCTCCACCCACCCCCACCCCAGCCCCCCAACACTTGAGTTAACTGTGTATGTGTGTGCGTGTATGGGTGTGTTTCTCTCTCCCTCTCTCTATTTCTCAGTGTATGTCCACTTTAACATCTGTACTAAGAGTAATCAACAGTTTATACACACACACAGCACTCTCTTCTAGCCGCTTGGGGAGAGAAGTGTGCCATGAGGAGAGCTCCAGCTCCTATCCTCTATTAGCTTGCTGTCAGAGGAAAGGCAGGGATAATATATAAGCCAACAGGATTAGGAGGCAACAAAGCATCAGGCTGAAGAAATCCCTCCCAACCTTGGGGTCCAACCAAGGCCTTTGCTGCTCTTTGGCTGTGCCGTGGCTAACTGAGCCTACCCAACCAGCACCACATTCATGCTATGTGTCCCCAGTTGTCATGCAATCCAAACTCCTGTACACAACTACTACATCATCACTCATATTTACTCCTGCTGCTCCAGTAATGATCACTGAATACTGTGCATCCTAAGAGGTGAAATTCAGCAGAGTACAGGCAGCCTTATTTTCTGTTTGACAGCCATGATTATAGCTTTGGGTTTTCTACCTGTGAGGATCACCTCCATCTGACAGTGTAACCTGCCTTAAACATGTACAGCGCATCTTGTCCAATATTTGCATTTAAAAGAAGGTGCAAGCACCTACATCATGAGCTTGATGGCTGCCTAACAACAGCATGGCTCCATGCATAAGGTGGTGAGCTGGAAGTAAATCCATGTGATTAATCAGGTCTGAAGCTAAAACATAATAATAACCCCCTTTATATTAATGCGCAGCTCATGGCTTGAACAGCTCCGTGGAAAGGCCATTAGTCACCAGCTCCCTGCAAAGCCACAATTAAGCAGGCGCATATTACTCTCTCCCCCTCTCTGTTTCCAAGTTTAATCACAGTGCTGTCTCCTTCGTTATGTATTCTGTTCTTGGGTGATCATGTCTTTAGGCGCTGACTTAGACAAAGAAATCATTTTATTTTCCTGTTTGTTAAGCTGTGTATTAACAGAGGTAGCACCACTTGTGAGCTTAGGTAGAGAGAGACTAGCTTGAAATGGAGTATTATCTTTCTAAATAGCAAATTGATGCGCCAACTGCAAGAAAACAATGAATTTATTACATTTTTGAATACATCAGTACAGATATAGATAATATTTTAGTACATTTTAGAAGTACATTTTGCACTTTATCACCCGCTGTTCTTTCAACTGAGAAGGTGGGTGTATGAAAAGAGAGAACTGACAGATTTTATAATTGTTATAGAAATCTTATTTGAATTCAGGAGCTTACTGATTTTTTTTCCTTGTGAGGGGCACTTTAAAAAGCTGTCATGAATACCAACCACAGGCATTTTCCTCCTCCCTCACCTTCCCTCTCTCCCCTCTCTTCCCTCTCTTCCTAGTTCTCCTTTTTTGTGATATCCTCTAATTTTGCCCATGCCTCTGCAAATTTGTCGCAGCGCGTGGGCCCGTTTGATTTCATTAAACAGAATATTTAAGCATAAAAATTGTTTAATCGTCTCATGTCATTAGGAGATGGATTTCATTTTGCATACATTTGCATACTCCCCCCTCAAATTAAACCAGGCAAATATGCAAATGCGGAGGCCCAGGTTATGGCGGAGGTGTTTATTGTCATCACTTCAGGCAGTTCCACACTGCAGCACCTCCGCAGAACAGAGGTGACAGCAACATCTGGAAGCCTGGGGGCTGGGAGGAAAGAAAGGGTGGAGGCAGAAGGTCTAGGTGTGTGTCTGAAGGTGTGTAATAGGCTGCTGTTCAGTTTTGGCATTTTTAACACCAGGATGCACCGATCCACTGTTGCAACTACTGCAGCATGTTCAGTAATACACCAAAAAAAAAAAAAAAACCCCTCAATATCAGTCATCACAACATACTGACTGCTTTAATTACCAACCTTATCCCCAGTGCTTTGGATGTCCCTCCACTAAAATATATAGTGAATGAAGACATAAAACACAGCACTGTTCTTTCAACTGTAGCTTCTGCATGTGTTTTTATCAGCTGTTCTCCTGGTATTGTCCACATGGCTAAGCACTGCTGCTAATGAGGCAGTAATTAGCAACAGCATAACGCTTCTTCACCCGTGCTTAAGTCCTTCGCCCCCCCCCCCCCCCCCCCCCCCCGATAATTTTTCTCATGCTGCAATTTCAGGCATCACAGCAGAATTTGTTCCAGCACAATAAAAGGTTGAACTGTGAAGATGAATAGAGCAGCACATTAATACAAGTGATTGCAACTTTGGGGAAATGGAAAATGTAGGTTTGAATCGAAGCTCATTTTATCTCCAATCAGGAAAATGCACTGTGGTTTGTCCAGATGACAATCTCACGGGTTATAATTGTGTAAACACTTAAACACATCCCCTGTCTTTCACCTTATACATTCATCTATTCTCCCTACACATCACTTCAATGTTGTTATTTTTTAAGAACTAAAGCTAAAGGAGTATTCTACTCAATGTATCATGTACTGTATGTAAATATACAGTAAATAAATATGACACTAAAAAGTGCTAATGACAAAAACAAATGAAAAAACATGTACATATTAAGAGTGGGCACAGCCCCTGTGTTTACACATTACACGTTATTACTCAGTCAGCAAAATTAATGGGCTACAGGACCATGACCTGCGGCAAAAAGGGAGAGAGGGTGTCTCCAAGCAGAAAGAGACTAAACACACCTCAACAGGTCCTGCCTCTTTATGTACCCTGGTGGGCCATAAACAAGCTGCAGAAACAGAAGAGAGGCTGACTGCTGTGTGTGTGTGCGTGTGCATTCAGAGAGAGTGCCCTGCCAGCATGTTACTGTATAAGTCTGTTACAATTACAGAAAAGTGACGATGAATGACCCTGACAAACCATTAGTTTCGTATGTTACTATCTGACTGGCTTTACGTTGCTGTAACAGGTTAGTCCACTACAGACAGGTGGAGCCCAACAAGGGGTCTGGGTGAGAAACCAGGGCCTTGTAGCGATTTTCCGAGTGGCAGAGGCCTGATGACACTCAGCTCCACCGGCAGGGACTGGGGTAATAAATCATGAACAGTGGCAGTCAGATAAACGGTGCTGTGAAGCTGATTGGGAGGAGAAACTATTGTGACGAGTGTGAGGTGGTGAGGAGGCATTGACGACCTGTGCGAAAAAGGGTCACCACTCCACAGAGGCAGACCTAAGCAGTTCCCTGTGTCTTAATTTACCTTGAAAAGCCATTACAGCCACTCCACTTACTTCTTCCAGGACCCTCCCTACCTCTCTCCTTTTTCTCAGCGCCACAGAAGAACATTACATTTTCCAGGACCATGATGGCGTTTAAGCACAAACTCTGAAATGAGCTCTCCTATCTGGAGGCAAGCCTGAGGAGCCCGTGTCTCACAGAGTGGCATCCCTTCTGCTGGTCATTCAAGTGCTTCTAGACTAATTTCTGATGTTCACAGATAGTAGTTTTATTGGTTTTAAGAGCTGCTTGCACTGGCCAGAAAAAAAAGGGATGGATTGTATTTCCCAGTGACTCAACTGAAATATAACATTTTAAATGCTGACATTAATGTACAAACGTTTTAAAATAATGTGTTGCCTGTTGCCAACAATAAGCAGTATAGCATTTTGTCTGCACAACCTTTTTAGCTTTATACATTGTAATTAAGCATAAGCAAGCACAGTACTTCTAATTTAATTCAGTATGTCCATTTCATGCTGCCTTTTATTTTAACTCTACTACATTTCAGAGGGAAATATTGATTTGACAAGCTGAGAAAATATATAAGGCTATTTTCACTACGTAAATCACACCAGTGTACAAGAAAAAAATGTTTGATGTTGATGCAATAATTACAAAACTTATATTTTAATTGTAAAGAATTGCTTTCTGTGTTAACAATGAATGAATTAAATTCGTGGCCCTATCATTAGGTTGCGCTCCTTTAAATTCACAGAGAAAGATGACACAGCAGTGCTACTCCGCAAATTTTGTAAGAGATGTTTCCACATTTAACTTTTTGGTGATACTCACTGAATTTGTTGCTGATTTGTACCGCTTTACGTCCCCAGATTTCTCTGTTTACTGGATAGTTAACTATATTTAGCAGATAATACATAATAATGATACATTTCAGTTTCTTGTTGAAGAAATCCTAATTCAAACGTGTTCATTTTTTAAAAAAAATGGTTCCACAGAAGTGATGATTTGTAAAGACAGAACCTTTTATTCTTCAACACTTGTATAATAATGAGCTTGACTAAAACTAAAATAGGCTAATGTAAAGCTCCACTGGCAGTGCAGGACTAATAAAGCAACCTTTATGAGTCACAGCATTCATTGCAGCCGAGACAAACAGAGGTGTTGGACTAAGTATGTGATTTGGCGATGTTAATAACTACTCTTTCACAGCGGAGAAGCAGTCATCCCTCTTGATCAGTAAAAAGCTATTCAAAACAACTAAATTGCTCCTAAAGTTGACTTCACCAATAAATTATTACATCCACTTATTTTTATTAACACATTTTTCACTTTAAGAAAGTCTGTTAGATTCAAGTTTAATCCATCTCATACAAAACGTACAGAAAAGTGGCAATGAGACAAGCAAAATGTGTGTAAAATGTTGTTTGACTTAAACGTCCTTCTTTGTGTCACTACATGATAATCTATAAAATCTTCTTAGAGCTGATAGAAGGAGAAAACTCTTGTTTTAAAGAGAAATGATGAAATGGATTACAAGTATAATCAGCTTAATCATCACGTGGTATGCTGTGTGTTTATAAAACAATTCACCCTTTGAACACCCGTCAAGCATCAAAACTATTTAACCATCATCATACTGCTAATATAGGCTAATATCTTTCCACCAGACAGTTTACTTTATTGTTTTACTGGTGTAAATACACAGTTTCTGTTTTTTTTTCTTCTTTACATCAAACCTAACTGTGGGATATGACTAATGCAAAAGGAGCTAAGATGGATGTGCTGTTTTACTCGGTGCATGGATTACAGTGTGTTGAGTGGGAGCATCCAGAAGTCCAGTCCAGATTACAGTGACATTACATTCAGTCCACCAGTGTTTAAGAACAATATGGTCAATAAAGCTTGTGTATAATTCTGTGCGGAGGAGGAACTGCATTGTTTGTAGTAGCTCATCTAACCAACACGCTTTTCCCCTGAGTGATGTCTGTCATTGACGATCCATCAGTTACATACATGCCACCAACACCCCCTCTGCGTCACCCCTCTCTGTATGCCTTCTCTCTATTCCTATTAGATACTATCTTGCTTCCTCTTCTGTCTCAGGATTGCTTTTCTCCTCCTCTGCTCTTTCCTGCTCTCCTGCCTTCTGTCTTGTTTTCTTTCCATATCAACACTCTTTCTCCCTCCTCCTGTCTTTCTGTTCCAACTGGCTCTCTTTAAAACTCGCCTCCTCCTCAGATATCCTTCTCTCCCCACCTTGCTCCTTATCCTAGGCTTTCCTTCCTATTCCCCGTCTCATGATTAGATAGCGTTGGTGTTTGTGCACCGGCTCCCAGTGGACAATCATGCAGTGAGGGTGGACGGGGGTGGGGTGCGGGGGTTCCATTTTCTATTAGAACAAAACATGCCTGTGGGGCCAGCAGGCGTCAACTGGAAATGCAATCTGGGCCTTTGAGTTGACACCCATGGTGGGGTAGAGGTGTGGTATGGGGAGCAGGGGCCACTGTTGTGTGGTGGGACTCCAGAGTGAATGTTATCATTCTCTCGAGATCTCAGACTGCCTCCCGAGCCCTTTTCCTCCTTCAAACTTGGATACCTCAGGGAAAACCGGTCACAGCGTTTTGCAATGAGAAGGGTCAGTGATGCCTGCTAGCCTTCCCTGTTAACTTTAGCCACATGTAATGTACAAAAGTGTTCAGTGATCGAGGTCCAATATTTCTTTAAAAATTCTCCATTTATATGACTATGTTTATAAAGGAGTGTCACTCGCCACAGCACAGAAGATAAGCGAGCGGAAATGTGTAGGAAGAGGGGAAAGAAGGACAGACGAAAGGAACATATAGGTGGTTGGTCTTGGCAGGGCTGGTGTGAATGCAGATTGGGAGATCCTGGACATGCATAATTCACCACAGGGGAGACAGGAGAGGAGGTGGGTAAGAAGAAAGGGAATAGAATGGTGGATGAGAGAGAGAGAGAGAGAGAGAGAGAGAGAGAGAGAGGAGGGAAGGAAAGAGAGAGAAAGGAGAAAGAGGAAAATGAGCAGTGCGTCTCAGGCAGCGTCAGCGTCTACAGTGAGGAGGTAATTAGGGAGCTGTCACTTGTTCCTGTCAGGCACCACTCCCGCTGAAACATCGAGCGTGTGTGAGTGTGTGCGTGTGTGTGTGTTAGGTTGTTCTTGTGGGGGAGGGCTGAGCTTGTGTATAACTGTGTGTGCATGTGTGTGTGTTTGTGAATGCATGCAGGGTTGCATGTGTATATAAATTGTGTGGAAGAGAGCAGGGAGGGTGCAGTGCAAGTTGAATTCAAATTAGACAAACACACCAGAAGAAAAAACAGAATAAAGTAACAGACTTACTGCAAGGGGATTGTAATAATGGTGGATAAATAAGGCTCTGAAGGACACAGCTCAAACTATTAGAAGAGAGGAGATGGAAAGAAGATAACTATCACTCCATGTGCCTGGACGGGGACAAGAATGGAGAAAGAGAACGATGGATTACAATTGATAAATGATATTTGCCGTAACCAAGGCTTCTTGTAAATCACACGCATGCGCTAAGTCAGAATTAAGTCCCAGCACAACAGTCAAGTGATTTGTTTTGGTAAACATATTCATATGCATTATTGACACAAGACTCACACAGATACACTCAGGTGCCAGTGTGTTTTCTGTCACCCCTTTACATGCTGATTGTAATCTCAAGTCAAAATAACAATGCACTAATGTTTAAACAGTCTAGCTGGTATATCAATATAGGCCATGGGAATGTATCTGACAGATCCTTAAGGCAGAAAGACAGAACCTGCACAGGCAAGTACATAAATACAGACATATGTGACATATACGTACACACAAACATACATGCACAGTCAGTCAGGGAATGTGACACGTGGGTATTTAAAGTTGTGAATGCCTTTATAATCTGAAGCCCCTCAGGAGACAGTAGCTCACCATATGAGTGAATCAGTGTGGGCCTGTCTGTAGAGTTTTCATTGTGACACCAGCACTCATACCACTCACTGGGTGTTCCAATTAAAACCCACCCCTGCCAGGAGAGCAACAGCTCTCCAACAATACTCTGCTCTCCCACACGCACACATACATGTGCACCATGTATGTGCACACATACACAGGCCGATGACAGACCACAAACACAGTCAGGCTGACGATGATGGATGGTGTGCATAACCTGGGTGGTGGAACAGACTTTGGCTAAACAGCTCAGACCTTCACCAGAGGTTTCTCCTCAGGCAGGTGGTGGGCTTCTTTCACACAGGTGGTTTACCAGTGATGTGAAGGAAAATTATCTCACAGGAAAATTTCCACGGTATCAGGAACTGTTAAAGACTTGGAATGCACCACGGCACTGTAACACCATTAAACTGTCAAAGCTTAGCAGAACTGTTGTGTTCTTTATGCTGATATATACTGCTGATTATTACTGTACATGAGGTTACTAATTGGCAACTTGTAAGACCACACGTGTTCTCGGTTACAGAGGCTGTCAAGAGAAAGAAAACAAGTTGATGAGACAAAACAAAAACATGAACACAAGCTCTTTCCATAGGGCACACAGAGATGAGCATAATAACCACAATAACAATTTGTAAGAACTTCTATGCTTTGGTTCTCTGACTTACCAATTCAGTGTAAACAAGGCATATTGTGCAGTAATGTTGCAGTAATGTCACAGAGTGAGATGTGCCATTTTCCCTGGGCTGGCCCATAATAGACTCATTAGGGCACTTCAGATGTATTTGCACTGCAAGGGGCGGCCATTAAACACATCACAAGGCCTAATAAATGCATTATTTAAAAGCTGTGCTCCAATTACTAATTGATTAGAGCCGAGCACCTCATCAATAACGCAGAAGCGGCCCCTTCAAATCAAAATACACATGATTTATACATGAAAGACTTTAAAAGGGATAAGTTCGCTGCTAATCAGTCATAAATGTTTTAAACACCCAAATTTTTACTCATGATTTGAAAAAAAATGAGGGCCTGTCAGAATGCTGTGTGTGTGCCCGTGTGTGTGTTAGAGGAAAGGGTTTAGTGTTTGAAAAGTGCACTGCAGACACAGAAACACACATCTTTCCCACAGGGAATCAATATCAATGAGGCAGAAACATAGCATGAAGTAACCCTTCAGTCAAATACTACAAGTTTTTGAAAGGCAGACTTTATTTCACAGATAAATGAAATGACTATAATTTGCTCTCCATTCCAACTGCATTAAAACAATTGTCCCTATAGGCAGAGTACTCTCATTTTGGAAAGCAATATTTTCATCACTAATGTGATATTAATTACACAATTATATTCAATTTAAATATATGCATATATGTGTCATGAACAATTGAAATGAATAATTTAATAATGGCAGTTAAACAATTAAATACACATATTTCAATGTGGGAGGTCAATAGCATTAGAAAATGTGCAATAAAAATAATGTTCTAAATCATTTTTGTGACCTTTTTTAATTGAATATGTTTGATTCAATATATTTTGAAGGAAAAATACATTATAGTTTGAGATAATGATGATGATTATCAATGCACTGTAGGTCTTGCTATGTCAGTCTGCATGAGAGAGAAGGGGGGGTCATCCTAAACATGAAATGAACTAACAGAGCAAGCTACTATCGCAGCATAAATAATGCCAAAAAAAGAGTCCTAATTGTAAAGAGATACTGCAGTATGTCCTTCCAGATATTTGTTCCATACTGCTCGTTCCATTGGTGATCATAGTGTGGTCGTGTACCATGAGGAAAGCATAATGACAAACAAGGACGTAATCAAAGGCCTGAGAGCCAAATGAGCAGAAGGCTCTGAGGAAAACCCAGAAAACGAGAGAAAAATAAATCCCAACACAGCTATCAAACAGAACAGAAAGTAAAGCGAGAATAACATGATTATGTCATCCATGCAATTCTTGCAGGCATCCTGCTTTTCCAGTATGTTCAGCACCTTAACTCATTTATAGAAGCAATTGATTTTAAATGTTCAGATACCTCAGACAGTTAAATTATCCAGTAAACCAATTAATGTCAAATTTATTTGTGTAGGCCATTATGACATACAATGCATCAGTGGGATTTTCAGGCTAACCCAGCCAAAGCTCTACCAAAACACAAAAAAAGCTCATCAAACAAAACTTAAAAAAGACAAATCTGGTTATATTCCACATTTTTCTTGTCAAACGGCCCTGATATGACCAAAACCAGCAATAAAATGGTCCTATTAACAAGCACTGCCTATGAAGCCATTGCATGATATAGTTTCTTTCTCTGGGTCATAAACCTCAGTTGTTCTCTGTAATAAACAATGTAATGGGCCACATCATTGCATTAGATGGCATGTTCCTTCATTACAGATAACTCAGTTTATCTATACTCAGTGTAGTCACTCTCATACACACAATACTAAAGGAAATGATTTAGTCTTACAGTCATGTGATTGAGATCAGTTTTTAAACATGTCTCTATGTTTGGGGCCGAGCAGCCATACCAGTACAACTGAATGCGATTGATTTCAAGGAGAGAGGAATCAAGTCAAGTGAGGACTGAGGAGTGAGGACATACAATACTACAATATTGTAGTTCTGGTTTTGTTAAATGTCTATCATGAACATATGAGAGAGTTGCGCCATCAGCTATCTGATGCTTAATAAAGCATCCTAATGAAAAAGGTTATGTCAACCTATCCTGTCCACTGAGTTGACAGGCTGGAAGGAGGAAGAGGAAGAGAAGTGGGGAGATGAAGAGGAGACACGAGTTGCACAAGACATGACCCTTTAGTGGCCAACAGACTGTGTATTTGACTGGTCAGAGCACTCAGATGTGAATAGCTCTATATCAACCAACCTGA
Source organism: Mastacembelus armatus (assembly GCF_900324485.2). Lineage (NCBI taxonomy): Eukaryota > Metazoa > Chordata > Actinopteri > Synbranchiformes > Mastacembelidae > Mastacembelus > Mastacembelus armatus. The sequence continues at coordinate 8,716,590 of NC_046641.1, read as the reverse complement.
ATACATAAGACCAGTCAAATCTATCACGTCCTCTGAACAAGCCTTACATCAAGCTGCACTTGTCAGTCTTGAGTGCGTTCGGTTTGAGACAGCTAAGATCCTCAGGGTAGATGTCATCACTGATCAAATAAACTGCTCAGGAGCACTGGCACTGACTTTGTTGAATTGTTAAGGTAACTGCCTTAACAATTATCTACTATTGCAGCCACAAGAAGGTCAGCTTAGGCTTTACACAATACAGTGCTATGATCTGTGCTAATAAGGCTGAACACCACTTTGTGTGTTTGGCAACAACTGTATGGTGAGCAGCAGCATCACCACTATCAAAGTAAGCACGGCAGTTAGGAAGACATACAGTAAAAATTAATTGTCAGGATGTAGAAGAAGTAGAAGAAGAGATGATTGTGATTATGTTAAGAACAGAAAATGAGATGAATGTAGGAGAAAGTATCTCTACTGTGGAGATTCAGATGCAGCTGGTTCTGTTAATCGACTAGCTGAGCACGCTGTGCCACGGGGGGTTGTCACTTTCAGATGAAGAGACAGGTCCGCGCCTATGATGGAATCTCCCAGCAGCCACTGCAGCGCCCCATGGAAGCTCATGCTAATCGTCAGCACTAGTGTTGCACCCCTACACCAACGCCCACCCACCCCCCCGTCAGCTCGCCAAGCAGGCTCCCAGCTCATCACCATGGAGCGACACACACACACACACTGCTATACACTCCAACAGCAAGCGTAGTACAGGAACACACAAAGAAGAGGATGGATGGAGGATGATCCCGTGGAGTTAAGACACACTCACTAAAACTAGAGTGTCAATGTGTAATCACGCTTCCCTGTATGGAGATGCGTGTACACTCCTGCACGTGCACACAGTTTGTGATGACATTAATATGTGATAGTTCTTTAAATATAGGCATATCGTTTATCTGCTAATGAGTAGAGGGAGATGAGCCTATTAAAAATGGTAATTTGCTGCCATATTAGCCATCAGGAGAAATGTGAGCATGTGTGAAAATGTGTGTGTGTGTACTGTACTGTAGCTACTGTACATGTGTATTTACTTTAGGCCTTGTATCTTTGTGTATCTTGATGTTTGGGCTGCACCCCTTTCCTTCTTTTGGTACGGGAACGAACTGCTGTCTCACTATCTGCTCTCTACCTCTGTTTGCTTATTTAGGATGAGATGCAGTGCTTGTGAATGTGTCCAAAGATGTCCTGGGATGTTTGTGCTGCCATGTTTGCGTATCTGCCGCAGAGTATATTTGTCTATGGGTGTGCTAGATTTGCCTTGTAGACGGTTTGTGTAGTTTTTAACTGGTTTATTTTTGTATCAGCCCAGCCTGCATGAGTGAGCTTTAATGTGAAAATCTGGCCCTGCTCCAGTAAGTCTTTTTTTTTTTTTTTTCTTTGGCAGGGTGTCGACCATTTCTTTTCTGTAAGCTTTTATTGAGCTTGAGCCGGAACAGGTGACAGTTTTATGAATTGTTACTGTCGCCAGCTAAAGCAGCACCACAATAACTTTTTGTTTGCTAAGGAGTAAAGGATAATTACTGGTGAGCTGTTCAAAAGATGCATTAGCTTTTACAGGAGCAACCTCTGCAACACTGTTAATTCTTACACCAAATAATAGTTTTTCACCATTGTGACCAATGGAATAGTTTATTTGGAAGTTTGAGGTAGCACCACAGGCACAAGCCATCAAAGTGGTAAGATGGTTAGGAAGTGCATAGTACTGTAGATAATATAAACAGTCTATTTTTTTTTCTTTGCAAAGGACCTTGTGCACAAGCTGTCACCCAGAGGATGAATTCTAAGGATGAAATACTTGAGTAGTATAGTGTCCTTGTGTGCAACAAAGAGCCTGTGGTGGTGGTTCATATGGATGAGAAGTGACAGGGGTCGAGAAGTGAGGAGGTGTCTGTCATATGTGGCTGTGCCTTTGACCTCATGTTCTCATAATAAGGGGTAAGGACTCTGCTTTGTCATTCCCAGGTCAGGTGACAGCACAGCAGGCTTGGCATAGGACAAGCAGACAGCAGAGAATCGTTGAATAGCTACGTGGAGGCAGGGACAGACTCACAAGACTTACTCTATGCTGTACTATACACAACATATCCACTGATGGAAAAAGCAGGACATGTACTCTGCAAGTTGCTTTCCTTAAACCTCTCAACCCCAACGCATGCACCCATGAGTTTTAATATTCCAATCAGCACGCATTAAAATAAAGGCAGAGAAATGGAGAGATGCCAAGCAGCCAAAAAGAGCATTACTCATCAGGGTCATGCTCCACTGCGCAAAACACAATCCCTCATACATCATCATAACTGCCACCCAATGACAATTACAATTGAGATGGCAAGAACTAGGAGAGAGCTCCTTAATTTAACATCCAATTATTACAAGTTATAACCCATTGATCAGTGTAATATAACGGACAATCAGTGTTGCATGTGACACAAGAGATGGGGGCCCGCTTTTTTGTACGACGGGGGGGGGAATGGGGGGGGTGCATTCCTCTGGGACAAATATGTTTTCTGAATCTGAGTCACCCTCACTATGTATCACATAAGAAAAAGTGAGGATGGATTGCCAGCAATAGCTATTTGACATTATCACATTCACATATGCACAAATGCTGTTGACTTGGAAAGTGCTAACAAAATAAAAAGAAGGAAGGGAGGAGGAAAAGCACAGACTAGTATATTACATAAAACTATACTGTTATATTAAACAATAGAGTTAACATGAAAGACAATAGAATATATTGTTTTTCATGATTTGTTTTATATCTAAGGCTGCGACATTTTCAAACACTTAAAAACTGAGTGCAGGTTGTTGGAACGCACTTGATCATAACATAGCAGCTCCTGATGGCTTTCTGTGTGATATTCTGCCTGTCATCTCGAAGGCAGCAAACTCTTGCACATCTTCCATAGATCAGTCCAGAACAGGCCATGCAATAGCATCCAAACATTCATGCTATTGATTATTTGGTGTCACAACAATAAACCAATATGACCTGTAGCTGAGTTCCGTTACCATGAGAGATTAAGTCATAAAACAGCAGCCTGTGCCAATAAACTGCACAGTTTACTAGGCTGATATACTTAAGAGAGAGAAAGGTTATTTCTCTGTTTCTAACAGGGCTTGACACAGGCATGTATCGTTGCTCTGGATTACACATAAAGGTTGGTGACATATTATACTGTAGGAAGATCATCATTACCCTAACTACTGTAACTAATGAGGCAAATTACAGCAATGATGTAGATGATTCTCAGGACAGTAATAATCATTAAGATGAGGAGGAAATGTAGGATGGGCTTTCATTGTTTAAAAAAAAAATGGGAGACCAGCCAAAATCCAGCAAAGTTTATCCTCTCGCATTAATTGGAGGATGTGAGTTCTTGTAAGCCTCTTTGAACATAAACTAAAACAAACACACTTGACTCACTGTGGAAAAGCATGGCAAAGTAGAGTAAAATCCATTTAGTGATTAAGCAAATCTGCATATCAGTATTAGCTACTATTAGCATAGTGTATTAATGCTGGAGATACAACTGTACAACCCATTTTTCAGAGCGATCAGAGGTTGGAGTCATGGTAAAATAATCAAAATAGACCTTAAAGCCTTTAAATCCTAATTCAAATATATATGCTAATTAATATGAATTAATATGTAATTTATGTAAATTATGCATCTCCCTTCAGGATTGTGCCTATTGTTTTTTAGTAAGGCAGCAGCACAACTGAGTGAACTGAGATGGTAATTTTTTTTTATATACACAAGTTCTCTTATCTCCTGTTTTCCTTTTTCCCTCAGCTCCTCTAATTTTTCCTTTACCTTCCTCTTCCCTTTCTTTCTTTCACTATGATTTTATCTCCCTCGCAAGTCTGCTCTCTGAGCCCAGTGGCAGATTCTTTCAGCATTTCAATCGAGCACTAAAAATAACCACCTTTTCTTTTATTCACACTGGCTTTGCTATAATGCAGCCACACTGTTCAGGCAGACTAGAGGTCAATCCATTATCTCACCAGTACCCATACAAGCTGCTGTCTGACTCCTCAGCACCAAACGCAGAGACAAACCTCACCTCCCTCATTCTGGTAGACAATCTTCACTCAGATTTAGTATTTCCACATGCTTCCTCAAAGGGAAACATCTCCATAAAAGCTGTTTTGGAAAGAAACCATAATAAATGTGTTCTACAATTTATTAGTGCTGTCTTTTGTTTCGCCTTCAATATATTCTGCATTACCAGCAGAAAAGAATTAGTTAATAAGACTGTGCAGGGTTTCAAGAATTGCACATTCAGTTCACATGTGAAATAATCTCTTCCTCTCTGACCATTTAGCTTATAACTACAATGCATATTATTTATGTAATATATGTTTCAAATCAGCTGATCCATTAATACTTATTAGGAGAACAAATCCTATTAATGTTTTGACATGCATTCCTTTATTGCTCCATGCCACTGCTTTCTGTGCTTTAATTTCCATACGTCTGTGGCACTTTATTCTCCGTCGGCAATAATGTGATTCTTCCTCTGAAAAGATGAAAGATCAATATCCTCTCAGGCTTGTGAGTTAAGGGGGAATGCAAGAAAAATAAGACCATCCACGTCATCCCTATTGATATATGTCACTGTAAGATGGTGTAGATGATAATGAAATTGTTGAAAATGTACAATTTATGTGTCAATGAGTTAGCTTGTATGAGGTTTCAACCACACTCCCACAGGCCATTGTCAAACCCCAACCATTAGTACATTTGGTGGGTAACATTAACCTTTCTACATGGTCTTACCAATATCTCATCACAGCCTAAGTCCTGCTGCCCCACGCTTTTAAATAGTGCTCATTTATGAGACTGGCTGTCTCAGAAGACTTTAAAACATATACGTGCATTAGAAAAATGATCATTGATAAAGTCCATCATCTGCTGCGTTTTCTGACAATTTCTTTGAGTTACAGCCATTCGTCTGCCTTTTGCCTACTCGTCTCTATAGGCCTGGAGGGGTCTGGGTGCTTTCTACTCAAAGACACACTTTTTTTTTTTTTCCCCCACAGCCATCAGTAAGACGTCATTGTTTCTAAGAGCATGCCGCTTTTCATGTTTGGGTCAAGAGCTCAGAGGACAAGATAGCCACTCAGTGGAACAATCAGGGAAAAAGTATTGATCTGTGCGCATTTGGCTGCCACCAACTTCTCTACATTAGCCTACCACTGGATGGACAAGATAAAGCTGAAAAATTATACATACAATCTCAAGGAATTGCAACTTGGCAAACGAGAGGTGTAATTTTTACCTGAATATTTTAATGTGTTGCATTTTTGCATACTTGTTTTCTTGTCGTTAATAAAGATGGATTTTAAACAGTAAACTGCCATTTTAACATTGAGAATCATTACTTATGTGGGAGTTGCGTACATGCTGGTAAGAACATTTTGCATTATCAGTGTGCCTGTGCATCAGTGCCTGTCTCGCCATGTTTCTGTGTGTGTGGTGTGTGTGTGTGTGTGTGTGTGTGTGTATGTCAGGAGGTTGATTGTTGTGGTGGTGGTGATCATGGCTGCAGGGCTCCTAATGAAGGTGTGCGTAATAAAATCAGTGCACTGGGGTCCTCGTCTGCACCCCGCCTCCCTCAAACTCCATCTGATTGAAAATGGAACAGCTGTGATGATTTAATTTACATGTTAATAACCAACGGGCCTCCAGAAAATCGTCCAATAAACGCCTTTTTATTACCGCCTGTATCTCCTACGACGCAGGGGAATGAGTGAGAGAGGGAGAGGGTGTGAGTGAGAGGTGTATGGGGGAGAAAAGGCGACTGTAATTAATTGTTTTAAGCGATTCTATTAAAACAAAAATTATCTGGTGGAGATGTGTGTGGAATGAACATGGGCTAGTTGGCAGTGACTAGCTTGCGTAGGCTGGAGACTGGGGATGGGGGTGATGATGGCGTCTGTATTGAGGGGGGTAATGACTGTCTCTCTCCTTCTCAAGCTTAGATATGAATTGCACTATTCTACAGATTTTCATGAGCTCACTCTCAGTCTGGATTTTTATGATATCCTGCCAATCTGATTTCGTCGTGTTGCCATGGCTGAGACAGCATTAAGTTGTCAGCTTGGAGGGAATATAGACTTTTTCATAGATGTGTGTGTATATACTATTTTACCCCTATAAAGTATGTCTGGGTGGATATTCACAGCAGGGTGCATATTTTTATGACATTCTGAATGATGTTACACCTCAGGTTGGAATAGTTTAACTAGACATTATTAACATCACCAACCTCATCTTTATCATCAATGTCAGTATCAACATCATAGCTGTCTGTAGTACCCATTTGCTTAATGCCATACTGCTTTTTATGGATCAGGAGTGTTTGCTGAGAATAAATTTTTTGACCACCATAAGTAATGATACAAAGTCTTCTGTGGCGCTTGACTCGTGCCTAAATAATCCTCTATCATTAACTTTTATTGGTCTCTGGGGCACAGCTGTTACATCACCAAGGCTGAAGTGTTAGAAATTCAGGATTTGCTGAAGTTTTGCCTCTTGTTTGCCTGTTGTCCTCCGTGATTTAAAGCACATCCCCTCCCCTCTCCTCATTCCACCTTTCTCTCTAAAAACCACCCAGGGAACTGAGAATTCCTTCCCAACCATGGAGAATAGAGAAAGAGAAATAAGGGTTGAACTGGTGCTCCCTGCGCTCATCTTTCCCACCCCTTTTCATTCTCTCCATCTTTTCTCCTCCTCCTTCTCAACCTCCCCTGCCCATTTCTTCCCCCCATGTTCCAGTCCTTAGAGAGGTGGCCCTGCCACTGTGGCCATTCATGTCATTGTCAGCGAAGCCACATGGTCGCGTCTCCCTGCTTCTCTTGGGACATGGGGGGCCACAGAGACAGGGCCCTCACTGGGTGGGAACAGTAATTAAAGAATAGAAGTAAAAAATATAAAGAGAAAGAACAAAAGGCAAATGAACAAAAGGAATAACAGATTAGGGTGGGAGGAGGGGGGGGGGGGGGGGGGGGGGGGAGTAGGCTTGAGGTCCATGGAAATCTTTAGGGAATATTCCCAGGCAGTGTACAGTACTGCACAACAGCTCACTGGTGGGATCTATTAATGATCCAAATACCTCCAAGCCCTTTTACTACCATTTCTGTAGAGTGCTGCAGGGGAAGATATCTATGCAAAAGCTTTGCATCACCATGTTATGTTGTGTTGTAATGAAACTTCGAATTTCATCCCACTGTCGGGAGCATCCTTGTCACCTCTTTGATCACTGGGTGTTCATTTTATTGACTTGGCTTACTGCTGGTGTGTGACATTAGAGAACACAGGTTGGCTGGGGTCCTCCCAGCCCTCTGAGATTTGACACATTTAGAGCTGTAATGCATTTGGTGCCCTAAGGCCTTGTCATGCCAAGAAGGAAAGCCAACCCACAAACAACACCTAAAGCTGTTTACCTTTAAATCCTTAAAGAAGAGAGATCTTACTGTGACATTGCAGAAAGGCAGAGAAACAGAACCAAATTTATGCTAATAGAATATTGTTTAGTGGGCTTTAAAAAACATTCCCCCGCTATGTTGTGTTAGCAGCTGGGACTGCCAGGGGGAGAGGGATACAGACAGAGATAGTGAAGAAGAAAAACGTAGAGATAGCAAAGAGAGAGGGGAGGTAAACAGAGAGATCATGCCTACGTGTCACACATTCCAATACGGATCGGAGAAAAGTTCTGGGGTGGTTCCCAGGAAGCGCTAACTTTGAGAAGGTAAAAGGTCACTGTATGTGGACAATGACGCCAGCTCAGCGTGTATTGACGGGGAGGGGCCAGGGGCATTGTGGGAAGGGCACAGAGTGGCTCTTACTGCCAGTCATGGTTGTGTAGTATTTGCATGGGCTGCCAATCACCTCAGAAAGGAATGCACTTAGGTCAGAAGGGTCAGGCAGGCGGAGTCGGACTGAGAGTGAACACAACAAGCCCTGACGCATCAGGGATGAGCAGCTGGAGTGTGTGCATGTGCAAGTATGTGTCTGTTATTGCTGAAGATAGTGAGATTAAACTATGGAGCAAGTAACAGCTCTCTACACAAATAGTATATCACTGAAAGTTAGAACAAAAGCATATATCTTGCAGCACATGATCAGTATGCTCTCGGTTTATAGTTTGTTAGGTAGGAGCCTTAGCAGGCTGGTCCTATAATACAGGAAGATCCTCTGAAAGCAAACACTTTGCCCCTCGAGCTACTTTAACTCTGGCAACCATTTCAAAGTTTGTGTGACAATTCTAGCAGGGCCTGCAGCTCGCCCTAACCAGCCTCACCCCCTTGCTCTGACCGTGAGCAGTTCTGTGAAATGGAAGGAGGAAGAAAGCAAATTGTTTGTGCCGTGGGCCCTGACAGGAGGCAACAGCACCTCAGTATTAGCTAAGGATAAAAGTAATGGGATTTGTAGTGGTGAGGCAGCGTGTGTCGCAAGGTGCTGTTGATGGGTGATAGGGGTGAATCGCCGCCTTTAAAAGCTGATAAGTATCTTTGTGAGAGAGGGGACAAGGAGCAGGGCAACCAGCAGCAGAGCCGGGCTCAGATAAATACCTTTTCCTGCAACTGTTCCATGTATCTATATCACTTGTTATCCAAGTATTAGGATTTTGTCGCCCATCACCGATTAAATTACATTACATTAAATGTCTTATCTATGAACGCTGAAGACAGTCAGTTCAGTCACCACTAAATCTAAAATATATACATCTGCAATTCCCTATCCTGTTACTAAGCTATAAACGTAATCCTCATTTTGTTGTCAACCAGAATTGGATATGATACTGGAAAATGTAAATCCTGTTAATATTCTATTCAGCTGCTATAACAGTGTATTGCTGCCACTGTGACAAAAAATATATATGTTAATTTTTTTGGTATAACAAAAAACATTATTAAAAATGTCTTATTTGTGTTATTATGACATATTTTCACATTCTTACTACAAAACAAATGATTAAATTTTTTACAATAAACTTTGGCAGACAGCTTCCACATGATGATTGGACATGTGGATCAGAAGCCACACTGTGGATCATACAAGCTTACCACAACGTCATGAAAAAAAGTTTAACACCGGTTTTGTGAAATAATCAGTTTTCATGATACTAAAAGTATTCTGATTACAAGAAATATTTCCAATGATCATGTGAAAGTATGTCATAATAACAGGTTTTTGTTCATGAGAAACCAAACCCCAGTAATTTGGTCAAGGTACAAAGAAGAGCTGCAATGTATTGTTCTCTAAAACTCCTTGACACTGAAAATATTATGTTTGAATGATCATTTGAACTTCAAAAAATGAGCTCACAGGATTCACACACACACACACACCCCCCACACACACAGACACACACACACAAAATCACATCTAGCATAGTTAGTGGCTACAAGCTGGCATCTGTTTTGTTAATGTTTCAGCTCTTTATTACTGTCTTTAGAAAGCATACCAATTTAATTACCAGATAAACAACATAGCAGCTTCTGAGCCACAGTGAAATATCAAAGCTGTCAGTTTGGACTCCGCTCTGACACTGACCGTACTGCGCGTGTTTGATTTCCCCTCACACAGCAACACTTCCACTCTGTGAAGACCATAATAACACAACTCTGACTACACGAACGTAACTGAATACCCTGGAAAGAGAGGGTGATGAGGTGCTGTCGAGCCAGGCAGTTAGCGCCAGAGTCAAAGCGGTGCAGAAAACTCTTTGACCACCTCTGTGGAAGCAGGTCACTGTTGGCGGCCCTTTGGAGTTCAACACAGCAACTGCAGCGGCTGCTGATCTGTGACTGCACAGAGCGGGAGCTGATCAGCAGGTGGAGGCATGGCCTGTAGTCACTGCTAGTCTGCACAAACCAACGTGTTCAGGCAAGTGGGTTTTAGCCTTTAAATGACTACACTGAATAAATGTAATTTAATTGAAGTTGTTTTATTAAGTTTGGTTTGTGAAATGAGCGACATTCATGAGCTACTTATTCTGCTTTTTAACTGATCCAGGAGCCTGTGTGCAGCAGAATGGCTGCAGAAATAATGAGTGTTAAATATAAATAAATACTGCAATTAGGTTAAGAATATCAGATGAACCTTTTCTCAAGTTTAATCAAACATCTTAATGTCTTGTGTTTATTTTCTCAGGACACCAGTGGAGCGTGTCCCCTAAGAATCTAGCTCACTACTGCCTTGCTTTTCTGTCAGCCACAAACTGGAAATGTTGGTTCTTTTCGCTACAAAATTTCATCCTTTTTAAATTAAACCTACAAAAGAACCCTGAGCCCATATGCTTGAAAAATATACAGACATGTTATCCTTTGCGTTCAAAAATACACATACTATCAGTGAATGTTTGGAAAGAGAGGTGCAGGAAGAAAAAAAAAAAGCAAAGGGAGCAGACTTTCTTATATTGACTCAGCGGGCGCTACGCCACGCAATTAGTCCAAACTACGAAGAGAGGGAGAGGCAGTGGAGAGTGAGATAACCCAAAAAATAAAAAGCTGTCTGTGGAAAATTTGGAGCACTTCCCAAAATACACAAACTTTCCCGACGAGCACATTTCTTAGGTATGCTGTAATCTCATATGGCTGGCCTTTTCTGAGCCCCTCCGTGAGACTTCTCTCTCCTCTCCACTCAGCTTTCCAAGCTCCCCAGCCCCCAGACCTCACCAGTCTACTTCACAGTCTGGCCTAGTCTCAGGCCCCCAGCCCCTGCCTCCACAAAATCCCCTTCCAAAACCCACCGTCCACACATGGCAATCATTAGGCAACTCTCTTAAAGAGCAACATTATACCACCAATTGCAGCCTTGCATGAAATTTTGATCACTTAAACCCATCTTAAAGAGGCAGCAGCCACTTTCTGCTCCACAACCTCCTTTTCTATCTCTCCATGAATGGTAATGCACTTACCTCTCAATGGTAACCCCCTCTCCCTCAATGTGCCAGCCCAACAAAGCCAAATGAGGCTTGTAGCCACTTATGAGAAGCAGCACCATTAAGAGACACACTTAAACCTCATGAAGAAAAAAAATACAATGCTGTGTGATTAGGCTATGTATCGGTTAGTTAAAGGCTATTTTCTGCTGCATTTGCTTCCCCTGTAGTGAAATACAAACAAAAAACATCCTGGTGCAAAGATAATTTTTTTGCACAAATCATTCTCTGAGAAACTACTGATGCCATGTAGAAGTCTGTGTAAGTACTGTATAATTCTCAGGAAAGAATAGCTCACTGCTAAGTGAGTAACAATTGTGAGTATAGGGCTAAATCGGGACTACAGAGGAAGGCGGAGAGAAGAGAGCAAGAGCCAAACACCCTGCTGAGCTCACTCGTAAACAATGATTAAGGCACCTCCAGCGGCAGCATGCCCACTCTTTGCCACTCACCTCACACCATTGGCTAATTAGCTGGGGTTTTGCTTTTACTGCTGGCTTTAGTGTCATAAAATTAACACATTTTGCAAAACAGCAGAAACTGTGGTAAGGATTTAACAAGCCTCCATTGGGTGAACTGTTTGTCTCACATAGGAAAGTGCATAGTCCCTACAGGCCAGCAATTGCCCTTTGCAGGGTTGGGAGAAAGACGGAATGGATGAAAGAGAGGGAATGGGGCAAGGCAAGGCAAGGCAAGGCAAGGCAAGGCAAGGCAAGGCAAGGAAAGGAAAGGAAAGGAAAGGAAAGGAAAGGGACTGGGTGAAGAGGGGGATTAGGGCTCCATGTGGAGCCGTTTATCCTAAGGAGCACAGGGAGGAGAGATAAAGCTCCGGAGGGCCCCACACGGCCCCTCAGACAAACCCTGTGCCAGGGGAACAGCTTACCCTGCCTTGTGCCCAGCAGATGAATAGGATTTAAGCAAAAGTAGATTTTGCTGAACTCTCCCCCTTCCATTCATCTTCTGTCTAGAAAAACTTTCCCCATTCTGAAAGGAAGCCACAGTGGAGACAATGCTGTGTTGCAGATGAGCTGGGGTAGAAAGGAAGACAGGGCCAGTTGCTTTGGTGTTGGAAGAGTTCAACTGGCATGCCTGCCAAGATTAAGAAACACATAATCAAAAACTGATTCATAATGAAACATCCAGTATTTCATACAGAGAGTAATGTGAATCAAATTATCCATTTTTATTTTGATGTACTTACTGTAGTCTTAGTGGTGGAGTCTGGAAACAATAATTTTACCATCATTTTTTAAAAACCCATCCAAGTAATTACCACACAAAATGAGCCTGAGGGAAACATGGGTTGCAGAAAAAGAACATCTTAACATATTTACATATTATCGGTCTGTAAAGCACAATACACACAGGAACAGTAGGAAGGGCATACACAAAGATAAAAAAACTGACATCTAATCATTACATATCTACATTATATCAACACAGCCCTGGCACTGGGCTTATCCCGCTTTAACCTGTTTGCACAAGATTGCAGCACAGCTCTCAGCTTTAAATCAGATATTCAGCCGTTACTTGGCCTATTCGATTTCCCCCACGATTTTTTTCTTGTGTGGATGCATATTAAGAGGCACAACGTCGTTTGGAATGCTGGTTTCTATTTTTGAAATGTTCTGAAACGATGTTTGCATACATTTGCATAGCCAAGTGCAAATTGAGCCATGAATATGCAAATGCAGAGCTGATGTCTGTGGCAGCCTCCGCTCTGCCAGGTTTATAGAAGAATTCGTTTACACACGCACACACCCATGCACACACTCACACATGCAGATTTTCTCTCACCCCTTCCATCTCTGGATGCTCAGGGAGGACTACTTGTTTAAAACATGATTCTGAAAATCATTCATTTGCTTGTATTGCCTTATTAAGTTGGTATTTTCTGGGTGCTGTTTTTCTGTTGATGAGCTGCCCTGTACACTTTTCCATTGCCTCATTAAGGCGTGAGATGGACTGTGTACTCACATAAAGGTCCTCTAGCTGACACTGAGACCAGACGCCAGCTCATACTCAGTGCAGCCGGACCCTCAAAATAAAGTCTGACTTAATTTGTTTACTGTATCTGTGGGCACTCACTCTGCCACCCTCTTAGCCTCACTCCCTCCCACTCTCTCACTGGCTTTCTCCTTCTTTTAACCTCAGAGCCATTAGAGACATTTGACATGACAGTTTTAAATAGAACTGTTGTGAGTCTGTATCATGGACTGATGTTGTAGTGGTTGTTGTTGGAGTGAATGATAAATAAAAAACAAAAAAGGGACACAGTTCATTCATTCCTCACATTAAGTCAATCAAGCATTATTTCACAAATCAATAAATCTATATGTTTAATCCTCAAGATCATTTGTGATTGGGCAACAAATTTTTGTTTATTTTAAAGGCAAAAGAATTTCAGACACCTAATAAATCATTTCATTCATTTCTTTCTCACTTTATTCCCACAATTAGAGGTGGTCCACCATTTAATGGCTTAAGTTGCAGTTTTTAACTGACTGGCACCATGTGTGTTCACAGCGCTATTGGATAAAAGGCAACAGTTTAATTAGCAAAAAGGCAAAAAAAAAAAACAAAAAACTACAAATCTTGCATTAACATTTTCAATTAACCCAATTAAGGGCAAATGGATGAACAGCCAGAGACACAATAGGAGCTGTGTTGCTGGCACTGCTCAACTTTACTGGTACACTTTGGTTTCTGTACCATCTCAGAGGTTTTTCTTACAATTCTGTGCCTCCATTTCAGATCTCAGTGGGGATCCCAAACAAAGCCGACAAAATCTGCACATGTACTCCAGAGAAATTATGCTAATAAAGAGAAAACAAAAAAAAAAGAACCTTATCATGACGCTCCATTCCCCTGAGCCCCAGATTAAAAACTCATTCATTTGTTAAATATTTGACACATGTATGCTTGAGCTCTGAGCTTAGGGATTTGCAGAGTACTTCGTATCAACTTGTGTGGGAGAAATGCCCCCCTCTGATACTGGCACAGACAACCTGGCACATTTACAGAAGGCCAGACAAATGTGTGTATGTGCACATGAATGCAGATTCAACTATAATGTGCTCTAAGCTGTCTTTGTTTACAGTAGTTATCTTTTCTATAGGGGCTTATTGGCTTACTAAAAAAGTGTAGTTTCAAACAAGATTTTAATCTCATTATTCTAACAAAGCCAGTTCATTTATCAGCGTTTAGCTGCTGAACATGCAAACCATTGAAGGCATATTGCGTGATATGTCCTACCAACAGGTGCTGACCTATAGTTCCACTTCAGTTACACTGTTAAACCCACCAATTCCTTAGTAGTGGTCGTAGGTTGTGTCTAAACACTGGAACTAGACTGTGGTCTCTTGAATATTTAAAACAGTTGTATGTCAGGTTAGCATGTGAACTAGATGCAGACCTGCCAGGAAGGAGGGATGAGGAGAAACATGGGACAAGTGATGCAGCAGGGCGCAAAGCTATTATGCCTACCCCAAAAATAATTCACGGGACAAAGCAGCTTTACGGCTTCATTCCTGGATAAGAATAAAAGGAGGGGGTTAGGATTTTGTGGGAGAATCAGGGAAGGGGATGGAGGGTCATGGCATAATTAGATGATCACAAACCATACCAGCAGCTCAAGTTTCACTCTGTGGTCCAAATTACAAACCGTCATATTTTTAAAGTCATGCTGACATTCTTTCGTCCCCAACAGCTGCCAAGAACAACCAAGGCCGGGCTTGTCTTGGCATCTGATCAAAAAGAAGGACCCAGCTCCAGTCACACAGCAACTGAAAACATTTACACAGCTGGGACCCTCGAACCCTGAGGCCACCCTACCTTACTGAAAAGACCTGCACTGGGCCAGTGGAAAAGGGGGAATGGTGGGGGATTTGAAAGGGGGTGGTGGGGTTGTCGTTGGACCAGGTGCTTCTGGGGAATGTAAGGGGTCCAAGGATGGAGCAAAGGATAATGACCACTATGAGCTCACTGTTACTGCTGTTCCCCTTGTCCCAAGAGTCATGTCTCCCTCACTATTTTGATGAAAGGACAAATTACACAGAAACGAGCATGAATACACAAGAATGGCAAATGCAGACAAGCACAGATACATGTTCGTATTTGC